>NC_081410.1:1094625-1697125 GCF_030272615.1 Cryptomeria japonica | reverse complement strand
AAGCTAGTGCACTTGAATAATCATTGCATACGTGGAATAATGGGAATATAGCAAAGAACCTTGCGAGGAACCCTTTTTGTTATTTGATCTGTTCGATATCTACTAATATCACTTTCAGGGCATTCAGTTTGAAATTCATGTTGTTTGTGACATATAATATGTGTAGACACCTAAAATTGTCCAGTCTAATTAAATAAATATTTTATTTATTTAATTATCCAAGCCTAATTCTTCTATTAATTAAATAAATCTTTATTTATTTAATTAATTCATTTATCCTCTTCTAGCCTTATTTCTCATTGAAATAAATAAATTTATTTATTTAAATTATCCCTTTTCCTAAATTAAATAAATATCTTATTTATTTAATTATCCTACTTCTTCTATTAATTAAATAAATCTTTATTTATTTAATTAATTCATTATCTTTTTCTACACATGACACATGTCATTCATCTCTTAATTCATACACTACCTACCCCTCTCATTATTTTATTATTTCTTCTACCTACCCTCTAATCATAGCCGACCTCCTTTTACACCTCTCAATCTTATCCCTCCATTTCATATTGTGTCTTCTATTTAAGGAGATGCCTTCTTCATTATCAAACCCTAATCGACAATTTGGAGGACTTGATTACACTACAATCCTACTTGCAACCACATTCCGTTCTTTGTTGAGCTCTTGTGCATATAAAATCTGAGAGCAAATATATCAAGCAAGATCAATGGAGATAGGAAGAATGGAGATCAAAACCCTATTGGACATGTGATGGTATAATCTTTGTGATTTCATGTGATTTGCATTGTCTTAGGTAATCTTCATATGTTATGGTGGATCTTTGTTGATTGTTAGGCTAGGGTTTTGTGGTTGAATCCATTTAGTCTTTCAATATTGTTATTATTGTTATCCATTTTCACCATACACATTTTGGCACGCCCGGTGGGACTTCTTGTTCCTTTGCATTTAACCTTTTTTGTTGCAGATTTTGCGTTTTTGAAGTTGCAGATCGGACATTTTTCGATGACATTTTAGGTTTTTTTCGCGTCTGCGAACTTTCGGATCGCGTCTCTGATTTTCAGGAGCGTCTGCGGATACTGGAGTCGCATCTATTTTTTTGACAAATTTTATTTTGGCAGGTCTCGGACAGGGGCGTCTGTGTTTTCTAAGCGCGTCTGTGTTGTTTTTGATCGCGTCTATGTCCGATAAGGGCGTCTGTGAATTTTGACCGCGTCTGTGAGTCACAGAACCGCGTCTGTGTCATACAAACGCGTCTGTGTCTTAGGTAACAGCGTCTGTGTTTTGAATGTTTCAAAATTTTCAAATTTTCATTGATTCAGTTTTCGGATTTCGTACTTAGGGTTTCAAATCTGGTTTATTTTTGGACTAACCCTTTCAGATCTAGCTAACTCAAGTTGGTGCAGCTCGCCTTGGAAGCTAAAACGTTTTGGTTGAAGGCCCCTCTTTCACAAAGTCTTTTGGGTTTCTAAAATTTACCTAACTTGTGTGCTTGCAGGAAGGGGTGATCATTTGAAACAACCCAAACTACTAACAAATTTTGTTGCAGGTCCTTGGCTAAGGTTTTTTGAAATTTTGTTGTGTGCCTTGTTTTCATAGACAAGCAAACACTTCCATTGGTGTACTAAAATTGAATCATTATCTTTTGTGTCTTGAGCAATAGGCTCTTTTTGTTTAATCTTTAGAGGGCCTGTCTTCCCGTGTGGTCATTAGGACTACTAGTGAGAAGAGGACGACCCAAGTGGTAGCGAGGAAAACCCACCTCATCCGAACCACTATAATCAAATGTATTCATGGTGAAAACTATGAATAGCGTGTGCTGATTAGTTCATACCGACACTATGTCTCCCCATAAACCCGTTTGATCAAATTTATTTGATCATTTGTAGGGCGTAACCCCTATCGGCTAGGAGCCTTCTGTATTTACAGAGCTGAAAGTGCCGCATGTATGGCCACACGAGCGGATGCCCTTACTAGCACCATTTTGTTTTAGAGGCCCAAATCCTTCTAGTTGTTGGGGCAGGAGGTCGGACCTCTGGTAGCGGCCCACACACATACGGTTCTTAGTAGAGATACAAAGTTCGCCATGGGGAGTTTTCATGGGGACTGATGCTTGGCTGACCCGAGAAGTGAGTGCCGAGGGTGGAGCCAGTGAGGTCAAGCATCTAAGTATCCGCTCTGAATAGCGTAGCCTCGGGGGTAAAACCCTATGTGGGATCAACAACTATTGTCTTGGCCAGCCATAAGAATTGTGCTTGACTTATGTTAAACATTCAAAACAATCAAGACCAAACAACAAAACATTGTGTCTTTTGTGTCTTCAAGTGTATGCAAAACAATTTTACATCAAACAACACACTTTTCTTGGAGTCATTTTGGAGTCTAAACACTAGCAAACATTGAGTCCTCATCAACATTGTGTCCTCTTATCACGAAAAACAGTCAAACAGTCAGATTTGGTCACAACAAAACAAGTTCACAAATTGGAAAAATTGCACGAAGTTTACAGAAACGCGTCTGTGTCTGTTTTAACTGCGTCTGAGTAATCTAAGCGTGTTTGTGAAGGGCATAATAGTGTTTGTGTGTCTAGCAGCGTCTGTGTCGAATAGAAACACGTCTGTGTCTGGGAATCGCGTCTGTGAAGTATACAGTCGTGTCTGTGTACAGAATTGCAAAAACCTTTACAGTCCAGCAAACATAAACAAGAAAATCGCAGAAGCGCGTCTGGGTTAAACATAGTAGCGTCTGTGTCAGGAAACCGCATCTGTGCAGTATACAGTCGCGTCTGTGTTCAAAATTGAAAAAAATTTCAGAGTCCAGCAAACAAGAGAAATCAGTTTCGGAATACTTGAGCTTCCTAGGTTGTTTCTTCAGGTTTCATCTAGCATTCAACCTATCTCTGGGTCTCATACAGTCCATTCTTTGCTTCACATCTCATTTTACATTCATACTTGTCTAAACTTGAGTCAAAAGGTCACTTGCTTGTCCTCATCATACTTTGTCAACATACTACATACAACTACACTTTGCTAAGTGGTCCCTCATCAAGGTTTCTTACCTTTGGGTCTCATTTGGTCTTACTTAGGGTCAAGGTCAGCTTACCTCATCAAGAGAAACTATCCTCTCTTTGGAAGTCACACCTACTCTACTACATACATACTTGATCTTACACTTTGGACATTTGCAAGTAAACTTCAGATTCATTTACACTCCATACAACTCTTGGTCTTCCATACTCTTTCCATTTTTCATCTAGTCTTACACATCTTGGTCAAACACCTAGTTCATGGTTGAAACCCGTCTTCAAAAATCTAGGAGAAAAGCTAAAGAAGCTCAAGAGTCCGCCAACATGAGTTCTTATGAGTATGACAATGATTTATTTTTCAATCCTGAGCACACTACACTGCCTGACATGGATGTTTATAGACACATTCCAAATGTGGAAAACGCAGACACTACAAACAACAAGGCTACACACAATGACAATGTGGACAACTTTTCAATACAATCAGCAGATATAGAAGAATCCATAATGAATCCTCATTTCAATAGATTGGTTGAAGAGATAATGAAGAGGGATAGACAATACTTCTTACACATGATGGCACAAAGTGGAGCTAAAATACCTCATGACTTTGACATGTCTCAACTTATGGAAAACCGACCCTCGCAACAAACTCACGCCAACATGGATCAAAGGAGACCCAATAGTGGAGGAAATAGAGGACCGCATATGGTACCTGAATCACCATCAGCTTTACTTCAAAAACCAGAGGTCTCACATACACATGGTCAAACATATGATACTTACCTTCGAAGACCATTATGGAAGCCTTATGCAGATAGCTATGCTCAATCACATGCTCAAGCTATGGATCAATCAAAACAAGTGGACACTCAAAGGCATGCTCAAAATTTGGACACAAGGAAACCTCATGTCAAATTTGGGGGCAACACAATAGAACCCGACGTGCCTATAGAATATGGTATATATGCACAAAATAGATATGGGGTTCCTCAACATGAAGCTATACCAAGTGCTCCCTATATGCCGCATCAATATAGACCTCCTCCATATGAACATGTCTATGATCAATATCATCCATACATGCAACAAGCTCCTCCTCAAATTGGTGTCCCAAACATTGGGTATGCTACAAGAAATCGATCGCCACCTAAGAATAATTTGGAGCAACAAATCAGAGATTTACAAAAGAAAATGGAGGACATGAGTACACCAAAACCAACATACACTATGAGAGACATATGTCCTTATCCATTTGATAAGAGCATTCCAATGCCTCCATTTCCGGCACACTTTGTGACGCCAAAATTTGACAAGTATAGAGGAAGAGGAGACCCCAAGGCACACATACGACAATTTTTCATAGCTTGCATAGAGGTAGCGGCAGAAGAAACATATTTGATGAGGTTATTCCCGCAAAGCTTAGGCGATCAAGCTATGGAATGGTTCTCTCAATTACCTCCTGGTATTAAGCCATGGGGTGACTTAGCAGAGGCATTTATTCAGCATTTCTCCTACAACATAGAAACAGATATCTCAGTCACTACTTTGTGCAACACCAAGCAAAAAGAGGGAGAATCTTTTGCATCATTTTTACAAAGATGGAGAAATCTAGCCAGCAGATGCTCTTATGAAATTTCCCAAAAACAAATGGTAGAAATGTTCACTCAAAACGTTAACAAGGATATTGGCTATGATCTAAGGAAAGCTTGTTTGTCCACCTTCAAGGATGTTATTGAAAAGGGCTTAGCAATAGAAAAGGTCCTAATTGAACAAGGAGTCATCAAGCTATTCAAGGAAAACAAAGATGACTTTAAAGGAAAAGACAAGCCAAGATTTTGGAATAAAAACAAGAACACAGTCAACGATGGCGTTGTTGATGCCAATACAGTGAGACCCAAGTTCATCTTTTCAGGATCAAGTTCTACAAACAATCAAGTGAATACTCAAACAACCTCCAGATCACGAAGGAAGTACACTCCATTGGGAGAACCACTTGAATCAGTCTTCAAAAAGCTAGTGGCAAACAAAGTGATCACAGTTCCAGATTTTCCTCCATATGAACCAAAGGTCAAACCAAATTGGTGGAATGATGATGAGTATTGTGAGTTTCATAAGAGCAAGGGGCATAAGATAGGAAATTGCCATCGACTGAAGAATATCGTGCAAGATCTCATTGATAGAGGTGACATTGAGATTGAGGGACATTCGTCTAATCAAGAACATGAGATGTTTAAGGAACCATTCCCAAAGCATGACAAAGGAAAAGCCCAAGTCGCAGATGATCAGGCCAACTATACTAGAGCACCTTACAACTATGACTCAACTATCAATCACATCTCAATGGATAATCATATCTCTACTATTACCATCAAGAACAAAAATCCTGAGAATCCTCCTCAGAGACCCAAGATTGTCCTAAGAGGTGTTGGATCTTCTTCCGAGCCTACCTCTGAATGTCATGTTACAACTCGTCGAGGTAAAATTACTTTGCCAGGTGCCTCCACTAAAAACACCGCTTCTTCATCTACTAAACCTGAGTATGACCTTGTAGAACAGTTAGGGAAGACACCCGCGCTCATCTCCATCCTTGAGCTCTTACGCATATCCCCCGCTCATAAAGCTATTCTTGACAAAATCTTGAGAGACACCGCCGTTCCTACTGATCTGAACGTGGACCAGTTTCAAGCCATGGTGGGATACCTATCCATTCCACATTCCCTTACATTCACAGAAGCTGATGACGCCTCCATAAGTGAGCCACATAATGCACCATTACATATTGAAGTCTTCATACACAAGCATCGAATAAAGCGAGTCCTGATAGATGGAGGAGTTGGTCTAAACATTTGTACATTGAGCACCATTAAACAATTGGGATATTCCGATAAAGCTGTGAATTCAAAGAACCAAATTACCATCAAGGCATATGATGATGAAGAACGCTCATCCAACGGCACGGTCACCTTACCTCTAAGAATTGGGCCAGTTACAAAGGATGTGGTTTGTCAGGTCCTGGATTTAGATCTCACTTATAATATATTGCTAGGACGTCCTTGGATTCATGAAATGAGGGCAGTCCCCTCGACATATCACCAATGCATTAAGTTTCCTCATAATGGAGTCGAGGTAACAGTTAACGGTGATCCTAATCCGTTCATATATTGCAATAACCTGAGATCACATACGGAGACCATCATTCCCAGTAATCGTGAAGCTGTTCCTTCTTCGGCATACATTGACCCTGAGTCATTAAAACCTTCGACATCAAAACAAGGTGAACTTAAAGGCAAATTTCAGGACAAAGGCATGGGAGAATACACTTTAAATCAGACCATGTATTTACGACAAGTCATGAGCTCTCCAAAAGAATATGGAAGGCCACATCCTAACAAGCAAATATCCATCATGACGCTCAAATGGGATCCTACTACCTTTCAAAGATGGGGCGAACTGGAAGAGGAAGATTTATACAAAATGCTCTATAAAGACATTGAAGATGGCACACATGATCAGATCAATATACCTTGTGAGAAATATGGCAAAGGCTTCAAGATTCTACAAAAATTCGGGTATGATGGAAAAAGCCCTCTTGGGTTACGCAAAGAAGGCGTCATGGAACCCCTACAACCTGAATTGACTGTAAGAAGAGAACGCTCAAAGGGACTTGGTTTTCTGACTTCCAAGATCCACACAAAAAGGACAGAAGAGGTATCACAAATCAAAGTTGCCAAAGTTCAACAAGAGGATTGCTATTCCACAGACTCCAATGAATGGGAATGGGGTTCAGACAAATCCTCCAGTGACTACGAGCTCACCGAGACATTCAGAGAGCCAGATGAACCCACAGAAGAGGAGGAGGTTTATAACAAATTCAGAGTTGGTCAAGAAACGACCCATGAGGAGTCTACACAGTCCTTGTCTCAAGGTTCTAGGTTGAAATCACATAGGATGAGAACACCTGTTCCGGAATGCGCTACTAGTAATGATAATTTGGACTCACTCGTGATCGAGACTGATGAGGAGAGTGCCATCGATGACCTCGATAATTACCTTGACATACCCGAATATAACCACATCTTCACTCTTAGCCCCGCTAACTTCGAAGACATTAACGGCCTTCCCCTTGTTCATCACCAACTCATTGACTGGGATAATGAAGGACCTCCACAGTTGGATACATTCCAAAATGATGAAGCTTTTATTGACTATCTTGGCATACGAGATGATCTTCCCCCTGGGGACCATAAAGCGGGATATACCATAGAACTCAATAGCGTGGCATATTTTGGTGAGGGTATCGGACCTTCCAGTCGCAAAAATGTGAAAATAAGAACAAATCAAGGGTCTTATGGCGAAAACCACATTGTGGCGCTATCTGACCCCAAAAAAGTAAAAAGAAAGGACGTATCTGAGAGTGAAAACCTCTCTGAGGCGCCCGAAGATGGAAGGCTCGACATTCTCCCAGCATCATATGAGGAAAAATCATCCATGTTGGTAGAGGAGACTATCAAAACAAACATCGGTACAGAAGAGGTTCCACACAACATATTCCTAGCTCAATCATTAACAGAGTCCGAAAGATCAAAATTCATAAGCTTCTTCAAAGAACGACAAATCAACTTTGCATGGTCATATGCTGATATGCCTGGACTGGATCTGGATTTGGTAATGCATCATTTGACAGTCAAACCGGGGGCAAAGCCAGTGAAACAGAAATTAAGGAAAATGCATCCACAAGTGGCATTACTAGTCAAAGCAGAGCTTGAGAAATTACTCGATGTCGGATTCATATGCCCAATTGATTACCCCGAATGGATCTCCAATTTGGTACCTGTCAGCAAACCAGATCGCAGCATTAGAATTTGCACAGATTTCAGAGACATCAACAAAGCTTGTCCAAAGGATGACTTCCCATTGCCAAACATTGACTTGATTGTTGATCTCACAGCAGGTCATGAAATGCTATCATTAATGGATGGATTCTCTGGCTATAATCAGATAAGAATTGCACCCGAGGATCAACATAAAACGTCATTCACTTGTCCGTGGGGAACTTTCTGTTGGAATGTCATGCCCTTTGGGCTAAAAAATGCAGGTGCTACATATCAAAGAGCTATGACTACTATTTTTCATGATCTCATGCATGTAACTGTGGAAGATTATGTTGACGATCTCTTGGTCAAATCAATAGACAGAAATACACATTTGGACATACTTTCAGTTGCCTTTGATCGGTTGGAAAAGTACAAAGTAAGATTAAACCCTAAGAAATGTGTCTTTGGAGTAACCTCCGGGAAACTCCTAGGATTCATTGTATCCAAAAGAGGAATCGAAGCCGATCCAGCAAAAGTCAAGGCTATCTTGGACATGCCGCCACCCAGAAATATTAGTCAACTTCGATCCTTACAAGGGAGACTCCAGTCTATACGAAGATTCATAGCACAACTGGCGGATAAGTGCAACCCTTTTCAACACTTGCTACATAAAAACATCAAATTCAAATGGGATGATAACTGTCAACAGGATTTCCAGACGCTCAAAGACTATCTCTTAAATCCACCAGTTCTGATGCCACCAGTTCCAGATCAACCGCTGTTACTATACATTTCAGCTACTCCAACAGCACTGGGGGCACTCTTAGTGCAACAAATTGTTGGGGGCAAGGAAAAAGCAGTATACTATATCAGTCGCACATTGGTGGGATACGAGCTAAACTACACACCAATCGAGCGTGCATGTCTCGCCGTGGTCTTTGCTTCACAGAAATTACGACATTACATGCTTACTCACAAGACTAAGTTGATTGCAAGAATTGATCCATTAAAATACCTTCTCAACAAAGCTACACTTACTGGGCGACTGGCCAAATGGGTAATGATATTGAGTGAATTCGACATCGAGTATGTGGACAGAAAAGCAATAAAAGGACAAGCCATCACAGATCAATTAGCAGATGCTCCCATGATAGATGATGTTCCTTTAAATTCAGAATTTCTAGATGAATCCATTTTAACAGTGTCACGTGCAAAGTCATGGCAACTGTACTTTGATGGCTCATACACACAGCATGCGGCAGGAGCTGGTATTCTCTTTATAACTCCTCAAGGCGATTCTATACCAAAATCATACCGCTTATCATTTCCTTGCACCAACAATATAGCGGAATATGAGGCATTAACAACAAGATTACGAATTGCAGTTCAATGGAAGATCCAGGAACTTCGTGTTTTTGAAGACTCCCAACTTGTTATCCGTCAAGCAACTGATGATTACCAAACAAAAGATGAAAAATTACTGCCTTATAAACAAATGGTGGATAATCTGAAACAGCACTTTACAAGGATAGACTTTGAGCAGATACCAAGAGAGCAGAATCGCACCGCAGATGCCATGGCTACAATTGCTTCACTAATTGATTTACCTCAAAATGAGACCTATTATGAGTTCTTGGTAGACAACCTGTTGGTTCCTTCATATGAGATCACTCCTACTGAAATGATATGCGTTGTTGGTCCCGAATCCCAGTTATATGGTTCCATATTCACATACCTTCGCGACAATATCTTACCTCCTGATCTATCAAACAACCAACGCCGCACTTTCATTCGCCAATCCTCTCGATATGTCATTTTAGCTGATATCCTATACCGACGAGGTCTAGATGGCACTCTTCTTAGATGTCTAGAAAGCAACGAAGCTCAGATTGTGTTACGTGAAGTGCATGAAGGGATATGTGGTCCACATGCTAGTGGTCCTACCTTAGCCAAGAAACTCATTAGGACTGGATATTACTGGCCCAATATGGAAAAAGACTCATATCAGTTTGTCAAGAAATGTAAGCAATGTCAAATTCATGGAGACCTCATACATGCGCCGGCACAAGAACTACAACCACTTGCGTCTCCTTGGCCCTTTTGTCAGTGGGGACTCGATCTCATAGGCAAGATTCACCCTCCTTCTTCCAATGGTCATAAATTCATTATCACTGCCACAGAGTATTTCACAAAATGGATTGAAGTCGTGCCTCTCACACAAGTCACTACAAAACAGATTGCTACTTTCATCCTTAACTATATCATTTGCCGATATGGTATTCCTAAGTCCATTATTACTGATAACGGGCGTCCTTTCAAAAATCAGGATGTTCGTGAACTCTGTGACCGCTTCCGTATTTCTCATCACTTCTCCACACCATATTACCCCCAAGGTAATGGCCAAGCTGAGGCGTCTAATAAAACAATCCTTAAAATCCTCAAGAAGACAGTTGACGACGCTGGCCGTAACTGGCATATCCAACTCAATCCTGCACTTTGGGCCTACCGCACAAGTGTCTGCACACCTACAGGAGCTGCACCATATTCACTTGTCTACGGCGCTGAAGCCATCTTGCCTATTCAGGTCGAGTTACC
Source organism: Cryptomeria japonica (assembly GCF_030272615.1). Lineage (NCBI taxonomy): Eukaryota > Viridiplantae > Streptophyta > Pinopsida > Cupressales > Cupressaceae > Cryptomeria > Cryptomeria japonica. The sequence continues at coordinate 1,686,669 of NC_081410.1, read as the reverse complement.
CTCTTTACGGGTCTCTTTGCAAAACATCATCACTGATGAAGACTACAGGGTCTCTCGCTTACAAGAACTAGAACTGTTGGATGAACGGAGACAAATTGCTTTTAATCATCTCAAGGCTTACCAACAACGAATGAGTCGCAGCTACAATCACAAGGTCAAGCCTCGCACATTTGAGGTAGGTGACTTGGTTCTCAGAGAAAACCCCAAGAATCAGCAAGACAGAGAGAAGAAGGGCAAGTTTGAACCAAACTGGCTTGGTCCTTACATTATTACAGCAGTATATGGCTCTGGGGCATATCAACTCTCTACTATAGAAGGTGAACCTTTGGAGGATCCTATCAACAGCATGCACCTTCGTAGGTTCTACACATAGCTCGTCGGAATATCCTAATTCAAAAATACAAAAAAATTATATAAAAAAAAAAAAAAAAAAAACATTGAAAAAATCGAAAAAAGTAAAGAGAAATAATTTCGTCCAATGGTGAAAACCACTTCGGTGGCGCCCTGGGCAAGTACCATGGTGAAAACTGGGTTCCCAGCGCCATGCGTAGAGACATTGCTCCTCCCTCCTTCAGGATTCTCTTTCATCCTTTCACTTTGCACACACTCATGACCAATTCGTTCATAATAAACTTACCCATTCCCATCATGGCTTGTTATTGATCTACCCAAGATTGGTTAGCCATTCATAATAAACATTCCTAAACCTCCCTTTCCATCCATAATAAATTAGATCCTATCTATGGCTAAGGCAAAATCCTACGTCTAGTGATGGGTGTGGAGCTGAGAACATCACATGTTTCAAGGAGTACAGTTTCTTCCAGCTTTCTTCAGTCTATTCGCGCACAATCCGCAATAAAGCAACATCTGCATCACAGATCCGCAATAAAGTTTCATCTTCTCGGCAATAAAGTATCAGCTTCATGGATTCAGTCAGTTTCAGATGAGACACAACAGCAACAATGGGCTTCAACAAATCAAATCTTTCAACAGACTCAGACAACATATGGTTCAGTGCTATCTATCCTTTCTGTGAAAGTGAACATTGTGACCACAATCAAATAAGACTTATACAAGTGACAAGAGACACTAAACTTGAGGACTACAGTGGATGATTGGTGTCGAGTCTTGGTTTTCTTTTGATTTTATCTTTTTGGTGACATGTCTTTTAGCTTTTCCAGGATGTCTCTGACTAGAGATTCTATCTCCAGGATGTCTTTGACTAGAAAGGCGAGGATGGGGTATCGTCACCTATTGGTATTTGTTGTCTGTGGATTGTCTCTTAGTAATGCTATGACTTGTCCAAAGATATGAGGACACTGTGAGTCTAGTATGAACTGGGGCATTCCTTGTTTGTGACTGTCTTATCTCCATGCAAACAGGTACAATGACTTTCTGGGTCGAACACATGCCTCGATTGTCATAACCTACGTGCCATAATAAAGCTCAATGATGATAACGCACAAGAAGCTCTTTCACTTTCATATCTTCTGTCTTTCATCCCCCCTTTCTTGATTAACTTCCAGCGTCCTTCTCGAGTCCGCGTAGCCTGCTATCACATGACTGAGTATAATGACACACCAAAAACATTTGCATTTCATGTAGTTGCACCTGCATTACCACATATAAGCATTTCACACATACATATAGATATCACAATTGCATCACATCCTGCACACAACACCTGTTAGCACAATTTACATTTGCATTATCATATTCATCTGCATTACATACATTCACATTTGCATTAGCATAACATATAGAATCATAAAAGAACAAAAATATTGCATTGCATCATGTAAATATTTGCATCCATATCATAAGCATCACATAAGAACATCTCATCACATAGGTACACATGCATATAGCTGCCGCAAAAATGAATCATCTCTCATATATATAATCAAAAATGTCATGATACAATGATGTCAAAAAATCATATGGCTACAATCACCCGCAGGTGTCTACAATACAAAAAATGGTACAAATACTGATACAAGGGAGCCCTCTATGGCTATGATGAACTCCCTCCCTCGGAGCCGCCTGGCCTCGACGGAATCTGAGCCCTAGAAGGACCCGCTTCGGGATCACCCTGCCTGTCTGGTGGTGGTGGAGGACCCATGACCCCACCACTCGATGCCTGTCTCCTCCGGCTCCCTCCCGTAGCTGTCGCTGTCCGCGATGGTCTATGGAAGCTCCTCGCCCGCTGATCTGCTGGTACGGCACCATAATACAGGTCCCTCCAGTAGGCAATCTCCTCTCCGGCTCGCAGGACATATGCGTAGCCTGCTCCTGTGTCCTCCGCCGCCTGCCTCCCTGCCCTCAGCGCTATCTCAGCCTCAGTGTAGCGCTGAATCGCCCGATCCCTCTCCCGCTCAGTATCCCTGAGCCTGGTCCTGAGTCGATCCCTCTCCCTCTCCAGATCTTGAATCTCATCTGCCTGGCCCTGGCAGATCTCCCTCAGATCCAGCAGCTCAGCCTCCACTGGGTCACTCCCCTCTGCCTCTGCCTCTGCCCGTGGCTCTCCCTCTGCGGATGCCTGCCCCTGTACCTCTCCCTGTACCTGTACTGGTGCCTGAATGGGTACCTGTCTCGGTACATGCCTAGGTCCCTGTACCTGTCTCTGTCCCTGTGCCTGTACTGGCACCTGTCCCTGTCTCTGTCCCTGTGCTCTAGGACCCTGTGCTGTTGGTACCTGCAGGGGCACTCCACCGCAACCCCTCACCACCTGGGCCTGTCCCTCCTGTCCACCCTCTCTCCGAGGTGCCACCCTCCTCTCCCCAACTACTCCCCTCCGCCGCCATCGGCCCCTACCCCCATCACCCCCACCATCGTCATCATCATCATCTCCTCCTCCATCTCCATCCAGTAGCTCTCCTGGATCTGTCAATCGGGGGAATGGATGCTCGACCCAGTACGCTGTATACTCTGCATCCATCCCGGCGTCCTCAATCTCAGGCCACATGTCCCAAGGAAGGGGTATCATCTCTGCCAGCTGTGTGACTGCCTGATCATATGACAACAATGGCCCGAACTGCGCCTGATCCCTAACTGTACGGGCATACATACCCGAGCCTCGTGGCATCCTCTGGATCCGGCCAAACTGTCGGCCAACCCTGTCCACCAGCTGCCTCTCCAGTATATAGGGCGTCTGCCCAATCAAATATCTGCTCCTGAAGGTGTAAGGCAGCTCCACTGCATCATCCTCCCACTCCTCACATCCCAGATACGGCCTCCAGATGACGACATCAATGTCATCTATCACTCGCCGCCAATGCTCTAACCTGCCAATCCGAGGCTGTGACATGATCATGTCGTACAGATGAACAAAACTCCGTCCATGACCCTTGCCTCTGAAATGTATCGGTCGCGTGATAGGCAGATGCTTATATGCCCAAACCTGCAGTAGTGTCACTCCACAACCCAGTCCCACTAACCCATGGTAGACAAACTGGTGAAGCTCATAATATAGGTGGGCCAAAACACATGGACCCCATGCATATCTGGTGTGCTGCGTCACCAATGTCTCCAGTGCTCCTCCCCAGCCCACTGCCAATCCCCGTGTCGCCCTATCCGGACATAGGAACCCACTGATAGCTCCTCCAATCACAGCTGGCAAAGCTAACCCTATCGCAGTCATGGTATCCCATGCCACATGTCCTACTCTCATCTCTAGGCCAGGATCCTGAAGCACCCGTCTCAAAGCCTCTCTGTCTCCTTCGCGATCGTATGGAATCAGCTCTCCATCGATCGGTATCCACAGAATCCTGTAGACATCCTCAAGGGTGACTATCATCTCACCCATCGGCAAATGAAATGTGCATGTCTCTGAATGCCATCTCTCGGCCAGCGCAGTCAGCAAACCCATGTTTGCCCGAAACTCAGGCACATACAATACGTGTCTCAAACCCATCTCCTCGATGGCAGCTCTATCCTGAAAAGACAACTCCGGTCGCAACCTCTGTGTGGACGGGAATCTCTCCCGTGACTCTAGCATAGGCAAATACTCCTACAGTCAAACAACTCAATCATGTCAGTCATGGTGGCATTCACTGTTCATCACAAAATGCTACTCGCTATCTAAATGCATATGGTTATCTATTCTAGTGACACTCACTGTTCATCGCAAAGTGTTGCTATCTATCCTAGTAGTGCTCCCTGTTCATCACAAAGTACTACGTGTGTGACATTCCCTGTTCATCACAAAGTGTTACTCACATTTTGCACTCCCTGTTCATCACAAAGTGCTGCTCATACTTTGGGTACTCCCTGTTCATCACAAAGTACTCTATCTTGGTGCTCCCTGTTCATCACAAAGTGCCTTGATCTATCCTAGTCTTCCTAGAGGACCTGCTTGAGTGTATCCTCTCAGCAAATTATCCAATCGACAGCGTATGTTCATCACAGAACTGCCGATTTGACCTAGAAGACCAAAACCTTGCATTTTCAGACACAAACGCGTTTCTAACTCACAAACGCGTTTCTAACTCACAAACGCGCCTATAGACTGCACAAGCGTGCCTGAACAACACAGATGCGCCTGTTTGACATAAACGTGCCTACATTTGTCACAAACGCGACTTTGGCACACAAACGCCCCTTCAGGACGCAGACACGCCCGCATGCAACACAAACGCGGTTCCAGACGCAGACGCGCCTGGCACCGACACAGACACGCCTGGTGGACACAGACACGCCTGGCACCGACGCAGACGCGGTTGCACGTTTTTGCACTTTTTTTGTGCCCTATTCCTAAGCGCATTTATTGCTAACTAGCATGCATTAATGACAAAATTGAATGCGTTAAAGTACGAGGAGGTTTGGTGGTACTTACCGACTCTCCTGCCTCTGCTGGTCTCTGAAATCGGCGAACGCGGTCGAATCTGTGTACGAAAGCCATCGCTGCTGACTGCTGCTGCTCTTTTTCTCGCTCTGCACTGTGATCTCGTGAGGGTGTAGATGACAATGAGGATGTCTTTTGCCCGTGGTCTATCTTATAGCCTACCCTAGCCCTCGCCTTCATTTCCCGAGTTAGTCTTCATTATCCCGTGACTCTGTCACTTTATCCGGTCAATCCATTCTAGCCTTTCTTTCTTATCGAGAGATTGTCTGCAATCTTTCCAGACTTTTTCATCCAATCTCTCGAGGGGGCATATCATTCCCATTCTGGGGCAACTCTGTATCAGTTCATCTTATCTTCTTTGAAACAACGCGACAAGCCGCATTGTCTCAAAGAGGGGCAAAATGTAGACACCTAAAATTGTCCATTCTAATTAAATAAATATTTTATTTATTTAATTATCCAAGCCTAATTCTTCTATTAATTAAATAAATCTTTATTTATTTAATTAATTCATTTATCCTCTTCTAGCCTTATTTCTCATTGAAATAAATACATTTATTTATTTAAATTATCCCTTTTCCTAAATTAAATAAATATCTTATTTATTTAATTATCCTACTTCTTCTATTAATTAAATAAATCTTTATTTATTTAATTAATTCATTATCTTTTTCTACACATGACACATGTCATTCATCTCTTAATTCATACACTACCTACCCCTCTCATTATTTTATTATTTCTTCTACCTACCCTCTAATCATAGCCGACCTCCTTTTACACCTCTCAATCTTATCCCTCCATTTCATATTGTGTCTTCTATTTAAGGAGATGCCTTCTTCATTATCAAACCCTAATCGACAATTTGGAGGACTTGATTACACTACGATCCTACTTGCAACCACATTCCGTTCTTTGTTGAGCTCTTGTGCATATAAAATCTGAGAGCAAATATATCAAGCAAGATCAATGGAGATAGGAAGAATGGAGGTCAAAACCCTATTGGACATGTGATGGTATAATCTTTGTGATTTCATGTGATTTGCATTGTCTTAGGTAATCTTCATATGTTATGGTGGATCTTTGTTGATTGTTAGGCTAGGGTTTTGTGGTTGAATCCATTTAGTCTTTCAATATTGTTATTATTGTTATCCATTTTCACCATACACAATATGATCATTGGGACAAGCATCTATTGCTTGATACTCCATTCCAATATCTTTCATAACGGCAGATAATTCTCAGTATGAGCGAGGTAGAATATTTGATGGTGGTAACAAAAACTCACCTATCAATCTACAGCAAAAAAATATAATTTGTTATAATAAAGAATATTAATGGTACAACATGATTCATAGTTTATTATGACATATATGACATACCTTAACATACGTGACATTGTTATGTTGGATAAACCATTCATAACCTTCAAGTTCACCAACAACAATACAACGGAGAGAAGAGTTGCCTGTGAGCCTTCGTAAAGGGCCTTAGATGCCTTCTCAAGTAGAGGGACATCATGAACAACATCAAGGTCATCTTCATCATCATGATCAGCTGTGCGAGTACTAAATGAGTCATGGATCAATGTATTTGTACCATCATCTTCAATTGTGTCTTCTAGCTCATGATCGTCATCTTCCATGGGATCATTATCTTCAGCTTCGATATTCACTTATCAAAACACTTATCAAAAAATTCCTCATAAATTTTATTGATCATATAGAATCTTTGCCCAAGAAGACCATAATAACGAAGGTATGTTCTCTCTTGACCAGGTTCAAGCTTGATCTTTAGTAGCTTATGACCAACTTCCTCAAAATCAACACTTGACATGATTTTCAAATAAATTGTACGTCTTAAATTGACCAAGTTTGTCTCTGTCTCATCTTGTATTCTTAGTGCTTCCTCACCTTCCTCTTCATCATCATCATCGTCATCATCTGAATCATCACCTGAATCATTCTCCCCTTCTGCTTCATCTGAAGAAGCATCTCCAAGGATATCTTTCTTCAGTTTTTCATAGGTTGCCTCATGCTCTAAGAAATCAGGATCTGGCTTGAAAACAACCAAACCAGCTTCTTGATCAAATTCATCTTCTAGGAAAACTTCATGTGTTAACTAATTTGGACACACAGTCGGATGACCCTCGAACTTAGCTTTGCGAATTGCAAAAAGGCCTTCAATTAAAAATTGTACTCATTTGTCAATTTCCCCCTCATGGAGAATACCTCTAAATCTTTCAAAAATCCCATAGAGAACTTTTGGTGAAAGTTCTTGCAACAAAGAACCACATTCTTTCACGAACCCACCAACAACCTCTACACTGTCATATGTGGGGTTCTCTAGTAAAAGGGTGAGAAGTTCCAAGGCAATGATCTCATGTGCAACTTGTTGATTCACTAAATGAGCTATGAATTTGGCTACTACTATCAACATGTGCTTGTCATTGCGTTTGTATGCCCTCTTAAGCTACAAAATAATTCTTCGCAAAAGCAGATTGCCAACTTAAAGAAATTTTGTATTTACCACAACAACCAACACAGCAAAACCATTTGTAAATCTAGGGGATGCCATTTGGGATTTCATACAAGACCTACAAAATAGACCCCTCCCATGGATGAGATTCTCTGCAAACAACTCTGGAATGATGTTCTTGATGTTAGATGCATTTAACTTGTTTACTAACCCATTGATACTCTTCTGAAGGGCATCCCATGTCATGCACTGGTATTCCACACTGCTCTTGTCTTCCACATCTTTCATCATTTGAGCCATCTTAAATGGGGGAATGTAAACACCCCACTTCTTCCAACACCCTTCTCAGCTCCTCTTACAACACCTTCACCATTCCCATTCTGAGATGGAGTAGACAGAACACCAGAAGTTTTCACTTCCACTACCTCTATATCCCTCTTGTTTCCAGAAGTCCCTTTACCACTTAATTCGTGCTTATTTCTGTATATAAACCCATCAAGAAGCATGATTTTTTGCATATAAGCTTGCCCAAATATTTTACAGTTATTTTTCATCAAGATTCCCTCAGGAGCTGGTAGATCCTACTTCCATACTTTAATTTTGTTTTCTCAAAGGACAATCCTAAAAATCCATGCATTGCAAACAACTTTTTACACCTTTGTTGGTTGTGGTGGCATCACTGAGAGTTTACATCAATAAATGAAGAACATGCCAATGATTTTAATGCAGCAGTAGAAGTCTATCTCTTATTCAATATCTCTAGTGAAATCCCCATGATCTTTTGTTGGAGTAGAATTTGTTATATTCTAGAAAGGGTCTTGTCCTTTGTTGATGGGATATTCATCTACCTCAAGAAATAACTGTTCTTTTCTCCAACAAGAAGTGGAACTAAATGAAGATCTAGCACCATGAAATGAATCCTCAAAAGGATTACTATAGTTAGTTTTGATAGATAATGATCTAGGTAAAATACCAATGTGGCTTTAGGAAACATTTTGTAGTAGCTTAGCATACTCTAACAACTTTGGTGCGACATGCTACATCCAATTAAGTCTCCATCGGTATCTCTATTGTGTTTATGTATTGGGATTCAATGTACTCTTTTTATACATAGATTTTACTTTCAACTGAGGAGGTTTCTATGTACTTACTTGTCTTTTGATTGTATCCCTATTTCAAGAATTTATTCTATCAACAAATCATTTGTTGTAAGTTGTACAAGTGGAAGCTTGAACATGCCTTCCATGCTAGCCTTGTTGATACGTTCAACACCATCTTGTGCAACAAATCTTTAGAACTCCACTTTTTCATTGAAGAGTGAGTAGTAGGGACAATCTAGGACACTTACAGAGGTTTTGCAAGAGAGATAAATAGACCTAAATATTATGGCTTAATAATGATCAATAGGTAAACAAATAAGAAATTCTCAATATCAAAATGACTTTCTCAATTGTCTTTACTAGAAATGGATAGATCTGCTAATAATGGCTTTATGATTGTATGTCAACTTTAGACTCAATCCAAGAAGAGCTAGAACTAATATGCAATATCTAGATTTATGATCTCTATAATATAACAATCACATAATTATGTTTCCACGCATCTATACCACAACACAAACATCATGCTAGTGTTCAGCCATAGCAATTGATATCCTAATTATAGAATGTGAAATATGCACAAAACTATGAATAAAGATTAAGAAAAACAAACAAAGATGCTTATTGCAAACATAAATGACTAATGGACAAGAATTCAATTCATTGTAGATAATTTTGAATATCAAATTCACTTATTTGTGTGCATTTAGTAACTCATGTACTTGTGGCCAACCATTTATCTCTTTCATAAATTAAACGCTTATTAATAACATTAAATGGCTGAGTAATTATGTTTTAGTTGAAATTAAAAATAAAATATTTTATTTCAGGACAACTCACATTATTCCCTATCATATTTTAGACTCTCGGTTTTGTTAGTAGTGGTTTGATGTCTTTGGAGCTGATCATTGCATTTCTTTAGTTACGTTTGCCAGTGTACTCCCAGCCTGTGCCAAAATGGGAGCTTTGGAACAGGGTATGGACATCCATCAAAGCATAAAAGATAGAGGAATTTTGTAAGATGTAGTTGCAACTGCTCTGTTAGCATGTATGCAAAATGTGGAAGCATAGACAAGGCACGGGAACTGTTTGACGGATTGCCTCAAAGAAATGTGGTTTCCTGGACTGCAATGATTGTCGGATATGCATAAAATGGATTTTTTGAGAAGGCTTTAGAAACTTTCAAGCAAATGCAATCGGCAGGTGTAAAGCCAAATTCCACGATCATTGCTACTATCCTCCCTGCCTGTGCCAAAATGGGAGATTTGAAACAGGGTATGGACATTCATCGAAGCATAAAGGATAGAGGAATTTTTTCAGATGTTGTAGTTACAACTGCCCTACTAGACATGTATGCAAAATGTGGAAGCATAGACAAGGCACGTGAATTGTTTGATAGAATGCCTGAAAGAAATGTTGTCTCGTGGACTGCAATGATTGTTGGATATGCACAAAATGGATTTGTCGAAAAGGCTTTAGACACTTTCAAGCAAATGAAATTGGAAGGCATAAAGCCAAATTCCACAACCTTTGCCAGCATCCTCCCTGCCTATGCAAAAATGGGAGCTTTGGATCAGGGTATGGACATCCATCAAAGCATAATGAATAGAGGAATTTTGTTAGGTGTTGTACTTGCAAATGCCCTACTTGACATGAATGCAAAATGTGGAAACATGGACAAGGCTCATGAATTGTTTGATACAATGCCGCAAAGAGATGTGATCTCATGTGAACAATCAACACGCGCGTATATGGGAGGAAGGGATTGTTGCTACAAAATTGAATGCTCACTCCTCAATCATAGTTCTATGGTTTTACGAGATTAAACTAGGGCAATTAACCACCACATGTATATTTTTTGCAAAATGAAATTAAAAACTAGGGCAATTTGAATCTACCTCATGCGCGGGATTGCAAGCAATGCCACAAATGCCTTCGATGTAGGTTTGATGTTCTTGGGGGTTGAAGTCACCACGGACGCCTACGCAAGATTGCAATGCACAAATGAATTCCCCTCTTCTTCTTTTTAAGTAATGGCCATTATCATCAGAATTACGACAAACGCGAACACTTTTTTGAAAAAAAGAAAATTCTCATTGCTAATGCCTTCTTCATTGAAACCAAATGGGAAATTTCCGTCAGAATTACAACGAATGTGGACATTTTTTCAAAAAAAAATCAAATTTGGCCACAATATACCTTCTCCGTCGGAAACCTCAGTCGGAAATCTAGTCCAAATGTATTATTGACTGCATCTGATGTCTTCTTACAAGGTTTAAAATGAGTCTTCAAGAATCTATTCACCACCACAAATATAGAATCATCCCCTCTATATTTCTTAGGTAATGCACATATGAAATCCATGCTTATGTCCTCCCAAGGTCTCTCTGGTACTGTCAAAGGTGTATACAATCCCACATTCTGACTACTACCTTTTGTTGTCTGACAAACTCTACAACTCTGCACAAATTTCCTAACATCCTTATGAATTTGAGGCCAAAAATAATGCTCACTCACCAGTGCTACAGTTTTGTCAACACCAAAGTGTCCATCTAATCCTCCACTATGCTTCTCCTTTATCGGATTCTCCCTCATGGAACTTTTAGGTATACACAACTAAACACCTCTGAATAACATCCCATCCTGAATGAAATAATCCAACCACTGAATTCTATCTACAATAACCGGTGCTCTACATGCTCTCCAAGGTTCTACAAAATCTGTCATCATCATACAAGGTCTTCAACTCTTCAAAGCCTAATATTGTCACTCTCATCTCTGTCAGCAAATTTCTTCTTAAACTCAATGCATCAGCAACTTTGTTTGACTTCCCACTCCTATGCTTCAACACAAAGGTGTAACTCTGCAAAACTCTACCCATCTCATATGTCTCTAATTCAACTTACTCTGACTGTTCATACTGCAAATCTTGATGACCAGTATACAACACAAACTCCTTAGGAAACAAGTAGTGTCTCCACTTCTTCAGGGCTTGAACTATGGCATAAAATTCATGATCATACATTGAATATCTCCTTCTTACATCATTCAACTTTTCACTGAAATAAGCTACTGCTCTTCCTTCCTGACTTAACATGACTCCAATTGCATTCCCACTTGAATCACAACCTACTTGAAATACTTTGTTGAATTTCAGTAAAGCTAACACAGGTTGCTCAGTGACCTTTTGCTTCAATAATTCAAAACTCTTATTTTCTCCGACTGTCCATCTGAATTCCTTCCTATCTCCTCTCATTGTCTCAATCATAGGACTACAAACTGGACTGAAATTTCTATAAACTTCTGGTACAAACTAGCCAATCCATGAAATGATCTTACCTCTCCAATTCTTTCTATTGTAGGCCATTCAACAATTACACTTACCTTCTCAGGATCCATCTTCAATACATCCGCAGATATCATAAATGTTGAATATAGACCAACTCTTCATTCATGAAAATACACTTACTTAGATTTATCAGCAACTTCTCCTCTCTCAACCTCTGCAAAACTTGTCTTAAATGCAACAAATGCTCCTATTTTGTCTTACTGAAAATCAGAATGTCATCCAAATATACAATAACAAACTTACCCAAGAATTTATTCAATACCACATTCATCAACCTCATGAAAGTACTTGGTGGATTAGCCAACACAAAAGACATCACCAACCATTCATACAATCCTTCATTTGTCTTGAATGTTGTCTTCCACCCATTTACTTCTATGATTCTGATATGATGATATCCACTCTTCAAGACTATAATTTTGTGTAGTATTTAACTCTACTCAAACAATCCATTATGCCATCCATCCTAGGCAAAGGAAACCGGTACTTCACCGTGATCTTGTTTATTGCTCTAGAATCGGCACACATCCTCTATTCTCCATTATTCTTAGGTGATAACATTGTTGGTACAGCACAGGGACTCAAACTTTCTCTTATCAAACCTTTCTTCAACAATTCCTGCACTTTTCTACTCAACTCTTCATTCTTTGTCGATGTCAACCTATGTGCATCTTTGTTAAGCAAACTATCTTCGCGAATCAGGTCCATCCAATGATTGATACTGCTCACGGGTGGAAATCCATCAAGCACATTATCTAAAATGATGTCTCTATATGTTGTTAGCAACTCCTTTATCTCCTCTGGTTATTCTTATTTAGGCTCCGGGTTCTCAGTCTTATTAGGAACTAAGGAAAAACACACATTCTCATGTCTCATTCCATCCAAGAATTTCCTTCCATCCACCAAACAGATTCTAACATTCGTACAAACTTCACTCTTTAGGGGCTCCTCCAAGGGTAACAAGGTTTGTTTCATCCCATTTTCTACAATAGTGTCTATGTTCTTTCTCCCATGATGTATTTCATATCTATCAAACTGCCAAGGTCTACCCAACAAACAGTGACAAATATCCATAGGCATAATATCACACAAAACTTTATCATGATAATTTCCAATTTTCAGCATTGCTCACTCACTAACAACTTATGATCGTCCTAAATCCAATCTATTTGGTAAAGCTTAGGGTGTCTCAACCTTTCCAACTTCAATTTATTCACCATCTCTTCTGAAACAAGATTATATGAACTATTACTATCAATAACTACTTTACAACACTTACCGAATACCTTACATCTGGGCTTGAACAAATTTCTCCTCTGCAAGGGCTCTTCATCCTCTCTGGTATGACACAAAGCTCTCCTCATCATCAACAGTTCTCCATCTTTTGGTTTGTTAGCTGATCCGATGGGGCTTTCTTCCACCAATGTTGTTCTTCCAGTGTTCTATGTCTTCTTGCAATCAAAGGCATGATGTCCTTCTCCTCGACACTTAAAGCAAGTTCCTCTAAACACTCTCTTATCTTGTCTTCTATCATCTTTCCCAAAACTCTTATTCTAGTAACCATCAAGTTCTTTTCTCTGGTAGAAATTTTTGTCATCCTTTCGATATGAACTACCATCTTTGCTTACTTCCTTGTCCTTGTTCTAATCTGTACAAATTCATCTTCCTCCTTGAAATATTCCTCCATAAAACCTTCTACCTCTACCTCTTTGTCTCTACTCATGTCTTTTATTCAACTTCTCTTTTCCTTTCAAGGCATATTGGTAAGCTTCTTCAACACTCTTTAACTCGATCAAACAAAGTTTATCTTGTATAGACATCCGCAATCCATTCAAATATCTTGCAACTTATTCAACCTCATCATCAACATGTCTGGATCTGATATTCAACTTGTAGAATGCTTCAGTGTATTCCTTCACACTAGACTCTTTCTACTTCAAGTTCTGTAACTTCCAAAATAGATTTACTTGGTAATCAACTAGCATAAACTTCGATTTTAACTTGGCAACTATCCGCTCCCATGATTTGATCTTCTCTTTACCTCTTCTTTGTCTATCAACTTGTAAATGTTCCCACCAAAGAGATGCATGACCTTTCAACCGGGTACAGGCATATTTCACCTTTCTTTATTCTGCAATATTCTCAAGATCAAAGTACTTCTCGATCTCCAAGATCCAATCCATTAATTCATTTGAATCCAACTGTCCATCATACTTTGGTGGGGTAAATTCCGGTTTAGTGTTCGCCCTACTCAAATCCCTCAAGAACCTCTCTTCATCCAAATTGATCGTCGGTGGGTTTGCTACTTGTTCTGTCAGTGCTTCTTCTTCTTCATCTTCACTCACATCTTCCATATGTCGACCTCTTCTCTGGGGTGTTTCAACAGCTTCCAATTGGGCTGCAATTCCTCTCAACATTTCCATCACAGCAGGGTTTGCATTCCCACGTGATCCACCATTCCTATTTCCTCTTCATGCCAATCATCTGTAGTTGCAGGTCGGATACACAATCTGCCACCCCACAGCAAGATCTTCAAGAAAACATAATATCTGGAATGAAATCTCACTATGATACCACTTGGTGCAGTCATGGCTAGGAGGGACCTCAATGAGAACAATCCAGACCATGCAGAAAGAGTAAACACAATGAAAGAAAGACAAGATGATAGAGGCAATGCATAACTGAATGAATTAGATCATGAAAAAATGATTACAAATAACTAGCAACATCAAGGCTACAAGATTCGGCTCACTAACCTCCAACATACATGCTTAATTATAGAATCGGTCAACTTCGGACCTCTAAATCTTAAGATATATATTCTATATTTTCTTGAATAAATTATGATGCTAAATTACATTGATTTATATAGTTTAAAGGGATTTGGTCAGCCCAAGAAGAATTAAACAACAATGAACATGATGAAACGTGTAAAACCACTAGGTCGACTTCCACCAAAGAAAATCCTTCGAAAAATCCAACGGAAGAAGTGTCGATTAGGGGTAAGGTCGGTCATACACCAAGGAACATTGGCATGAACTAACTGAAGCTCCGCAAGCTATGAAAAGGATCCACAAGATTTGCCAATAACAAACAGGTCCAAGCGGTTCCGGGGTTCTAAGCCAGAAAACTATCTTGGAATCCAGAAGCGATAACTTGTTGGAAAATGATCCGAACATCCTGCGGTTTTGGGAAAGGAAGATGATCATGTCCACAAGCAAAATCCATCTCCGCAAGATCCGGTGAGCAAATGCAAGAAAATGCATAAAGAAATTCTGAAACTACAAAATAGAAAACAAATTGAAAAGAAATGATTTTAGTTGATGCAAGATTGCCAAGAATTGAGGATGCTCCTACATCACTCATCGCCAATCAAAATGAAGACTCCATTGATGCCAACATTTTGAATACTCCATATTATGATTACCTCACAAGTCATCTTCACTCATTACTTTGCTACTTTAATATCTCCTCCAATCTGCTTGATCGTAGTCTTAGAGTGACATTTGAGTTTAACTCAATAATAAGATATTAAATCGATTTCACCTTTGACTACAAAATCCTAGAAATTTAGCCCTTGTGAAAAATTTTATACTAATCATCTTTATTTGTGTGGTTAAATTAAAAAACAAATAAAACCCAAATAACTTTTAACAAAACTCAAAAAAGAAGCTTTATATCCCTACGCTAACAAAAAAAACCTACCAATAGGGGAAGTGAACCAGTAGCCATTATAGCTAACTTCTTGCACCCATAGATTCTAAACGGTACATCGGATTTTGTTTACAACTATTGTTTTGGTTTTTGGGTAGTAACGATGCACGTTGTGGGATCCGTTATGCACGCAAGGGTCAAAATGTTCACTTTTCAAAGTGTCGATTGATACCTATTAAAGATGCCTCAATGATGGATGTCTTAAAATCGCCAATACTTATGAACAAATGTCCCAGTAGTCGTGTGTTATGAGTACCAATAAAAGCTCACAAATAGACCAATTATGATTCAAAAAAACTAAAAAATGAGCGACTATAGATAAATGTATAATTTATTAATGAACTTTTAATTATTTGTTTTTTGAGTTTTTTTAATAATTGAAAGGTTTGATGTGCAAGAAATGAACGGTTAATAGACTCTTTCCTAATTTCTAAACTCCGCATAATTGCCTAAAACAAGTTTCTTGAGTTGTGCACATACCCCACTCGTGATAGACATTCTACGTAAGCACACATTATTTTTATCTGATGGAGACTTGTACGCCACTGAAATATTGACGCAATGACGCTTCTCAATTAAGAGCAAGTATTTTATTGCTTTCACGTCCAAATCAATTCTCTTTTTGGACAAAGCTCTAATGAATTCTAGCACCTTCACTTAAAAACTCTAATGAATTCTAGCACCTTCACTTAAAAAGAAAAACGTAACAAACGGGGCAATATAAGGTGTAGATTCATTCCACAGAGTTTGGAGTGCGTGGACTCTGTCCCGGACACTAGTTCTTTGAGCCTCTTTACTACATTTTATTAAATAGAGTACATCCAGAATTTTCTAAGAAGTTCGAGGGTTTCATCAACGTTCTATATATACACAACGAATCACCATAGACAGAACACATCAAAACCAGAAAGCTAGGTAGATTTAATATTTGTGCAAGCCATTACAAAGAAACAAAATGGTTGCAATCTCAAACAAGTATCAAAGGTCGTTTGCTTTTCTAAATCAGTAATGAGATCAATTTGTATTGTTATTGAGTTTTGTAGATTATAGCAGTGATAAGATTTACAAACAATAATGAGATCAATTGATATTGTTATTGGGTTTTGCAGGTTTTTGAAAGGAGAGTATGTTCCTGTGTATATGACTTTTGGAGGCATATTGATGTCTACATCTTTGGGATTGTTCACTGCAATGAAGGAACTTGTCACTGCTCCAAATGTCATGGTTAGCAAAAGGAAGAGAAAGGAGATTCCTGAAGTAGAAGAGCCTGAATATGTTCTTGATAAGTCTGAGGCATTTGTAAGTAACAGCATATTCAGAAGATTGGCGAAAAATTCAGGGTCTTATGAAGATCTTAGAAGAAGAATGTCTTCTGGATTATCTTTCACTGATCGAGGTGGGTGGCTCATATATTATGCTTCTTGCTGTTCTTTTTAGATTTGATTGTGTTTGAATTTTCATCAAGGATCATACTTTATGATTTATCATCATCCTAATCCTTGAATTCTCTAACATTCTGATGATGGATCACATATTATGATCCGAAATATTGATACGAAAATTCAAACACAATTGAATCAAAAAAGAACAGCAAGAAATGTAATATATAGTTGATTTAATTTCTTAGGGATAGAATTGTAGTTTTCTCTGTCCATTCAATCTTGAGGCCATCGTGAAAGAATCTGTTTCATCAGTTGCTGAAGATTTGATCATTGTTTTTTGCAGAGAGAAGATTCTAAGTACAGAAATATCTAAACCAGTTGGAGAAGAAACATGATGGATTGGAGTTGTAGTTGTGTTTGAAATAGGTTTGTACATACGGATGGATATGCCAATGGCTGTGTATGGTATATGTTTGATGAGAATTATATAGACTATGTGTGTATGTCTCGTCTGGAGATCATCAGAACGAGAATATAATGTATATATATCTTTCTGAAGTGAGAATACAATGTATATATGTTTTCTTTTCACTGGAATAATGTGTACATGTGTTGACTTTAAGAAACCACAAGAAAGGATATGCCTTTCCCTGGAATGTAGTAAAATATATTCTAGAGATGTTTCGTTCAAGTGATAAGGAAGATGGTTGTGGGGTATCTCGAAGGTGAACTAGGGAAGTTTCTAAATTCAATTAAACGAGCATATAACTTAAATAAATGTAATATGAAAATAGTTGATTCTTGGTTCGGGGACCTATGTAAATAAAGAAGATTCCTTTAGTTTAACACTGTGTATTCCTTTTAAGTATGTATTAGTTTAAAAAGTGATTTAGATGGATAATTTTTTCCTCTAGGCTTTCTCTTTCAATCAATAAAATTCAAAAATAAAAATTGAAGCAACTAATAATATCACAAACAAAACATCTTATAAAGATGTTAAGCAATTAAAACAGTTTATTTATATTGGTTATTTTGTACATCATATTTCATATGAAAGTATGCTATATGATTGGGTTGATTTTATTAAAGATCTTGTATAAGTTTAATTGTATATCATCTAGATTATATTGAAGGCTTTTTGTTCTTCCACCTTGTGGAAACTAACTATACAAACACAATCCTTCAACATGACCCTTAACTTGTGTTGGTACTCAATTACGTGATGTAAATTTTTGTTTAAATCCTTTTCTTTTTTGTGTCTTGACTCTACTTAGCCCTCTATTTATAATTGAGATCTAATAAATTGTAAGTGGGTCTCCTTTCATCAAAATCTTCTATGAGCTATCCCTTGTAATTCTCCATCTAATTATAATGTGTTGTAGTTGTCAAAATTTTAAAAATTGCATGTAGATTTTAGATTAAGATATCTAATTTCATGCAAAGTTTTAGGGTTTTCAAATTTTCCCTACCTCACATGCATTTCTATCCACTCACACTTCCTCTATTCCTTATCAAGATAGTAGATTTCCTATCCCAACATGTCATTCAACTTTTCCCTAACATCTTCCATTACAATTCTTCATTGGATTTATTTTGTAAGACCTCTCCCATTCCACATCCCATTTTGGCATGGTTTTCCAGTTATTTTTGTGTGAGCTTGAATTTTATCCTCAAAATGTTACCTGTAATAAGTTAGTTTCACAAAATACAATGGAAATGCATACAGGAAATCCAAAATCCACCAATGAAACTACATGAAATACATACTAAAATAAAACATTATTTTACCTTCATGATTTATGTCTCATTGTGTCCTAACTCCAATGTTCCTGGTTGCAGATGGTGTGCTCTCAGACAATGCACTGTTGGCTTTCAAGATGGCATATGAAGAATGGATTGATAACTTGTAGTTAACTGATGTTATGATATGCAAATGCTACATGATTATTCTAAAATGATAATGCTATATGATTATATTGCTAAAATGATATTTGCTATTTGCTAATTGCTTCAAAAACTCATGGATGCATATGATTGATTGAAAACTATTTTGAAGACTAACTCTCTCAACTGAAGCTCTTGATTTTATAGACCTTGAGAGGATAAGTTGATGTGGCTTTAAATCAATGGTCATGATTAGATCTGCAGATTGGTGAAGGTTGAGAGAAAGCGGGAAGGAGAAGACAAGTGTCCCTCATCTCACCTTGACTGGGTTGCTGACTGAGGGAATCTAGGGATGGTTGGAGGAAATTTAGGCATGAGAGGACAAGTGGACTCGAGTCCTTCCTAAGATGTAGGGGTGTTGGAGAGAATATAGGAAATGGCTATGAAATATGTGTACGTACACAATTTTCATTAAGTTTGGAAGTTGGAGATAAATGATGAATTAATATTAAGAAATATTAATTTCCTTAGCCACATTTTTGATGAGTTGGAAAAAGGAAGATGAAGTGGAGATGGAGGGTGAGTTGGAAAAGGGATTAAATAATTTAAGAATTATTTAATATTTGAGACTATAGGATAGGAGAATAACTATTAAATATTGGATATTAATTGTTTGGAAGAGATAATTAAATATTAGATATTTAATTAACTTGGTTAGAGGAATAATTAAATATTAGATATTTAATTAATTAGAAGAATAGGATAAATGAATGAATTAATAAAATATTAATTAATAGAAAGACACGAAAAATGAAATAAATAAATTAATCTTTTCAAATTAACTATTTAATAGAAGAATGATTATTAAATAAATATAAAATATTTATTTAATTGCCCATAGCCAATTTTTATGTGTATACATTTTGCCCCTCTTTGAAATGATGTTGAGACAACATTGTTTCAAAGATTAAATTATGTCTCGATAATGCCTGATAGAGATTGAAAATCCTGATTGTGTGCCCCAGATACTGATTTTTGGATATTGATTTGATGATGATGCCCCCTCGAGAGATCATTTGCGCATTAAAGGCATGGATGATCTCTTGATAGAAGAAGAATGTTATATGAAAGATAGATGAGTGAATAGATTGCAGATTGATAAGATTGATTAGATTGATAAGATTGATTGGATTGAGATCAAGTCTGGTTTCAGGAAGGACACATCTCGTATAAGACAAAAGATGATCAAATGTCTGGTTTCAAGAAAGATACATCCTGTATAAGACATGATAGATGATCAAAACGTCTGGTTTCAAGAAAGATACATCCTATATAAGACATGATAAATGATCAAAAACATCTGGTTTCAAGAAAGATACATCCTGTATAAGACTTGATAGATGATAGTTGAATGAATGATGAAGATATTAAATTGAAGAATGATTCCATTGGATGATGATGTTGGTGCAGGTGTTAGACCCACAAGCTCGAGAGGCAGTCATGATTCTTGACTTGATTTGTATTGATGAGGCATTTGTACTTTTGATCTGATCTCATTGTATACTTGGACTTTATTGTTTTATGATGATCTATATGCAAACATGGACTCTTTATGATGATGATCTTTATTATGCTTGTTACTCTGTTTGATGATTATCTTTATGCATGTTACTCTATTTGATGATGATACTTCATATGATGATGTAATGATAAATGTTTTTGTTGATTTTTCAATTTTGATAATCTTAGATGCAAATAAAAATGATTACTGACTTAAATGATATGCAAATGATCTATATGGAGATGCAAATGAATGATTGATTTGCTTTTTGATGATGATGTAAATGATCTATATGAAATGTTTGTTTTTTTGGAGTTTATATGTAATGCTTATAATGAATCTAAGTGCAAAGAATGCAACTAAATGATCTTTAATGGAATGATAATGCAAATAATAATGATGATACACTATATGATTAATGAAATGCACTTAATTGAATGCAAACTAATGTAATGATAAAATGCAACTAAATGAAATGGATAATGATTAAAATGATTCTTAAAAAATGAATGCACTTATAATGATCAAATGCAAATTGTTTTTGTTTGTCCAAGTATATTCAATCTTTATTTATGACCGTTGATCCGTTAATGAAATGATATGCTTATAATGCAACTGACAAATGAATGCTTATAATGCAAATAAATAATGAGCTAATGAAATGATCTAACTAAAAATTGTACTGCCATTCTTCATATGCTATCTTGTAACAGTGCTTTGATTTCATCATTGAGCTTTAAATGTTGTAAGATAATACAAGCAACTTGACATAATGATTCAAGATGACCCAAGTATTCCTTACATGGATTTTGATATAGCAAGTTAATACAAGTAGCTTGATATAATGGATCAAGTTGACTTAAGTATTGCTTGCAGAACAGACAAGGATTATCTCCTTTCATGCATGACTTGGAACGTCCTCCTTGATCTTTTGCCGATCACATCTTGAGACAAGTTCATACCGTAGTAAGAGATAAACCACAGACAACAATCAAAAATAATAATCATGCCCCATCATAGTTTCTCTAGTCATGGGCATCCTTGAGTTGCATAGAGTACATGATTAGCAATAAATATCAACACTGAATCTTGGATGTCATTCATATGTTCTAATGGTCATTAACTGATATAATCATCTTGATGAATGATTTTTGATAATCCTTTATAGCTTGCTAGTTGATTCTTCATTTTCTAAGTTTTACGATTCAATTATTGATGAAATGCCTTGATTTTCATTGCTTTGTTACTTTTTATCTATTTCAAAACCCTAGATGTTTTTGGATTTTTCTAAGTTTTTCGAATGTTTTTGGATTTTAAAGATTCAAAAGATCATCTTAGCAAAAGCAATTAGGATTTTTCCCCCAGTGGAAACAAAAAAATATTATGGATGTATGAATTGATCAAGATCCAAACCATGGAGTGATACAATGCAGATTGATCGATGCTGATAAAATCTAAGATAGTGACTACGACAAGTATGTCAAAGATTGATAATTGTTGGTAAGCTGCATATTTCTTGCTAAATGGTTCAAAGAAATGGATGCGAAAGACAGAATGTGGAATGAATAAGGCAAGATAGATGGCAATAATGGATGTGATAAGATGGAGTGGATAGGTGCGCAAAGCGATCTCATAGATGGAGGAACTTACTTCTTAGACAGTGTCTGTTTACCAGGTTTTAACCACTTGTTTTTATTGCACATTTTGATTTATTTTTCTTATTTTTTTGTCTTTCCTGATTTTTGAGAGATGAAACATGTCATGTCATCAATTGATACAGATAAGACTACCCAGAACAGAATCCAGCAGTCATACTAATCTATGTCATTGTTTTGATTTGTTCAATGATTGATAAGAATGTCTGGTTTCAAAGAGTGAGTACCCCATGTAATACCGATCTGTCTAGTTTCGACTATACCTATCCCTGTATAAGACACGTTGATGTTGATAGATTTCGAGTGATGAATTGATTAACAAGACATGTGATCAGTTTGATTGCAGTATTTCATAAGTGCAAAAAGTTAAAAATCACTTTAATGATTAGATTTAATGTGTTTGATGCACATGTATGATGAAATAAGGACTTGATTGATTGATTTGATTGATCGATTGATTGATGTTGTTGGATGGATTGATTTGATTGCTTGATTGATTGATTTGATTACTTGATTGATTGATTTGATAGATTTGATTGGTTGTAAGAAACCGATTTAGTTTCTAATGCAAGAGCTTAGCAGAGTTTTGATTGAACTCAGTGATTGATAGAAAACCATGATTGATAGGTTTTAAAAATGATTTGATAGCTTAATTTGCTTCAATTTGATTTGATAGATTTGATAATTGATGATTGATTCAATTTGATTGCAGACTTCAAGATAGTTTTCCTATTGTTGATTTGATGGATGGGTCATGCGCTCATGCTTTGATTTTCAATTTTGTTCTTTTTTTTTTAGTTTTTGGACATTTTTTATTTTTTGAGCTTTTTGGATTAGAAGAAAGATGTATTTGGTTTCCCCAATGTATAGCAAGACAAGGAATGGATGAATTGTTGAGCTGAAGATGAATGGGTGAAAGATGGAGGTAGCTTATGAGGAGACACGTCAAGAGATTTTTTTGAAATCATGTTTTTGTCCTTAGTTTTGATCAAGATCAAGGATGAAAAAGGGGATATGGATGGAGATCGAATATGGATAGGATAAACAAGATCATAGATAGTGATAGATGATGGAAGAAATGAATAGTTAGGATAGATGGTATAGATTAGCATGAAGCAAGATCATAGATAGCACTGGATGAACTTAGATATAGTAATGGATATTGGAGGAAGGATAATGGGAGATGTGGTATGAAGAATAGAGTGGATGAAACTTTGACCCCAAGTATAGAAGTCTCCATTTGTAAAGAGGTGATATGTAAGATTGTCACAGTATTTAGCACCACCTGAATAAATGTTCCTGAACTTTTCAAAGATAGAGACCCAACCCACACTTAGAACCTCTGATAAATTCAACCAAACATATCTAGAAACTGGGAAGTAGACTCAAAAGGGAAGAAGAATCACAAATTGGATCATGGTACTTAGTCTTTGATTACCCATGTGTGTGCAATTGGGTTCATTCTAGCTCATATGATCATTGTAATCTTTAGAATCCAACGTGACTAGCTACATGAGTTATCCTGACTTCAAAAGCATCCTAGATAGAGCCTCGTTGCCAACAAGAATCCATAGCTCCAATGAGGTTATCATTGTAATATCACAAATATTGCTCCATTGCCAGCCAGGCGTCCATACCCCCGATGGAGTTATTCGCATTTTCCCATAGCCAAACTTTTGATATTTCATTTTATTTTATTTTAGATATTTCTTTTTCTGATCATGCTTTAGATCTTTTGATATTGTCTTTTTCTTTTCTTATTTTGATTGCATTGGCTTGTAAGTAATGAAACTTACATGGGTTTGATAATTACAGTGGCGTTGAAGCAAGATTTTAGATTTTTCACTAGCCATGTCTTCGACTAAGAGATCACAATGATTTAGAGAAATTGATTAAGTGTATGAGATATAGTAATCAAAAGATGTCAGTACCAAGATACGATAAGTGGCTCTTTTATGGATTGAGTGTGTATCCCAACCAAAAGATAATGTTAAAGAGGAACAACCTTGAATTATGAAGTGTATCATGAATAGATATCTAGGAAAAGGACTGAACATGAGATTCGAGCATGGGCAAGCATGTGACAAAATGACACAAATGCCTATTTCACAGATGGTGAATTTATGCAAAGGATTGAATGAAAGGGATGGAAGGATAGAAAAGATGTGTTGGATAATAGATATAATGTTTGAAGATTTGTGTGAGAATAGATGGAAATGAATTCAAGATGAGTGTTGGTACACAACTTAAGAAGTAATGAAGATATGGAGGAAAATTGAATTTTGAGACATAAGAACCCAAAATAGATAAAGGAAATGATGGAAGAATAGTTTTGAAAAGATGTTTAGATGGTTGTTTGAAAAAATTTCAAAGGTGCATGCCTTTGTTGATCTTTCTTATAGATCATTTGAGGTGATGGAATGGTGGATGGAGGGAAGTAAGGACCCAAGATGGATGGAAGGGATAGAGAGTTTGACTTTGGAATGAAAGGACCTAAAATGGATTTGGAGGATAAAGAGTTTGAATTTCAAACGAAAGGACCTAAAATGGATTTGGAGGATAAAGAGATTGACTTTGAAATGAAAGGACCTAAAATGGATTTGGAGGATAAAGAGTTTGAATTTCAAATGAAAGGACCTAAAATGGATTTGGAGGATGAAGAGTTTGACTTTGGAACGAAAGGACCTAAAATGGATTTGGAGGATGAAGAGTTTTCTTGATCTTGATCTTGACTTGGAGTAGGATCATTTGAGTTTGTGTTTTTCACTTGATTTTGAATTAGATTAGTGAAGGAGATGGAAGGGATACCATGCTCTTGCTTAGGAGGTGGATGTTGAATGGGACTCTGCTCTTGAGATAAAAGGGGATCATTGTGGATGGAATACCGGAATTTTAGGGGATCATCATAAGATTCTTAATAGGTAGGATCTTGATCAAAAATGGGATTAGATTGAAGAGCCATGATATCTTGATCTTGATTTAGGCTAGGACTCATTTCCTTTGAATAAGCTTCTTCTTTTTCAAGCGACAAGGGATGGTCACATGAGCGATCAAAGTTTCAGTTTAGATAGGTTGACGTTGTTGACTTGATGGATACTTCCTTTCAGATACTCAAGCTCACTAAGTCAAATAGAGGGTTTGTTCGATAGGCCCCTATGACAAAGTATGTCAAATGACATGGATAAAGTCTCTTGATATGGAAACATGACTTGACTAACTTGAATACCTATCTAGGTATTGTTGTCGTTGAGATAGTTGGATGATATACTCTTGATCACTTGGTTTGATCTGGTGTTTCAAATGTTGGAAAGTCTTTGTATTACCCTTTTGATCAATTTTTTTCAACAATTTGTTGGATTTTTGCTCACTTGTAGATGATAATCTTCTTTAATTTTTGACCATTTGGAACATATTATAGACATAGAAGACACAATGTTTAATAAACAAAATGCACAAGCAAGTACAAATCTTATGGCAGGCTGATACAATAGTTGTTGAATCTCACATGGGGTTTCCCCCGAGGCTACACTATTCAAAGCGGATATTTAGATGCTTGACCCCACTGGCTCCACCCTCGGCACTCACTTCTTTGGGGCAGCCAAGCACCAATTTCCATGAAAAACTCCCCATGGCAAACTTTACATCTCTACTAGGAACCGTATGTGTCTGAGCCGCTTCAGAGGTCCAACCTCCTGCGCCAACAACTAGAAGGATTTTGGCAACTAGTACAAGTGGTTTTTAGTAAAGGTTTTTGGTCATGTGGCCATACATGCGGCACTTTTAACTCTGTAAATACAGAAGGTTCCCAGCCTATAGAGGTTATGCTCCATAGGGTTTATCGGGAAACATAGTGTCAGTATGAACTTATCAGCACATGTTGTTTGGGACTTTCGTCACAAACACGATTTATTTATATTGGAAGGACTCGGTATTAGCCTGTTTCCACTTTAGATCATTCCCCTCTCACTGGCCCCCTCAAGGCAGCTCAGGAAGGCAGGCCCTCTAAAGGTTTTAATTGCTTGAAAGTAAAGAAAGTATAAATGAGTGGGTTTGGCTTTCTGGTCACCCAATTAAGGGGATAGCATATACCTACCACTTTCGAGACATGAAATACAAGCGTTCTTTTTAACCTTTTCAAAGCAATTTGTTGGCTAAATCCTATTTGGAGATGTTGCTCCAACAAGCATGGTATTCATTTTTAGCCCCTTTTAAAAGTCTCTGTGCAACTATTTAGAGAAAATATCAAAAATGCAAGTTGCATGCTATCAATTCATCCTCTTAGTTAAGCTAGATGAACAATATATGATATATTACTTCCCAAAATGAAGACTTTTAATTAACTAGATGAGGAAATGCATAAAATTTGCCTTAAATGCCATCCTACACATGCATGTTAGTAATCTAAAAAATCAAATTTCCTGAACTTTCGGACCTGCAAGAAAATTTTCAGTTTTGTAAACAGAAGCGCTAACCTAACATATACGCTATTTTTCTGTTCAAAATAGCTAACCTGCAGATCAAAAGCGCTAACTTAGACTACAAAAGCGCTGCTATGTGCATATAAAAGCACGATTTCTTTGACATATGCACTAACCTATGACACAAATGCGCTAACCTGTGATGTGAATGCACGAAATTTAAGACAAAAGCACTAACCTATATGACATATGCGCTAACCTATGATGCAAATGCGCAGTTTTTCAGGCAAAAGCGCTAACCTATATGACATATGCGCTAACCTATGATGCAAATGCGCTAACCTGTCGAACAAAAGCACTATCAGAATTCACACATGCGTGAATCTGCATTACAAATGCATTAATTTCATTTTTTTTGAGATTTTTAAAGGTATATGTGAGGTCTAGCCCCACAGTGGGTGCCAAAATGTGTGAGCTTGAATTTCATCCTCAGAATGTTACCTGTAATAAGTTAGTTTCACAAAATACAATGGAAATGCATACAGGAAATCCAAAATCCACCAATGAAACTACATGAAATACATACTAAAATAAAACATTATTTTACCTTCATGATTTATGTCTCATTGTGTCATAACTCCACTATTCCTGGTTGTAGATGGTGTGCTCTCAGACAATGCACTGTTGGCTTCCAAGATGGCATATGAAGAATGGACTGATAACTTGTAGTTAATTGATGCTATGATATGCAAATGCTACATGATTATGCTAAAATGATAATGATATATGATTATATTGCTAAAATGATATTTGCTATTTGCTAATTGCTTCAAAAACTCACTGATGCATATGATTGATTGAAAACTATTTTGAAGACTAACTCTCTCAACTGAAGCTCTTGATTTTATAAACCTTGAGAGGATAAGATGATGTGGCTCAAATCAACGGTCATGATTAGACCTGCAGATTAGGATGGTTGTGAGCAAAGGTGAAGGTTGAGAGAAAGGGGGAAGGAGAAGACAAGTGTCACTCATCTCACCTTGACTGGGTTGCTGACTGAGGGAATCTAGGGATGGTTGGAGGAAATTTAGGCATGAAAGGACAAGTGGACTCAAGTCCTTCCTAAGATGTAGGGGAACTGGAGAGAATATAGGAAATGGTTATGAAATATGTGTACGTACACAATTTTCGTTAAGTTTGGAAGTTGGAGATAAATGATGAATTAATATTAAGAAATCTTAATTTCCTTAGCCACATGTTTGATGAGTTGGCAAAGGGAAGATGAAGTGGAGATGGAGGGTGAGTTGGAAAAGGGATTAAATAATTTAAGAATTATTTAATATTTGAGAATATAGGATAGGAGAATAACTATTAAATATTGGATATTTAATTGTTTGGAGGAGATAATTAAATATTAGATATTTAATTAACTTGGTTAGAGGAATAATTAAATATTAGATATTTAATTAATTAGAAGAATAGGATAAATGAATTAATTAATAGAAAGACACGAAAAATGAATTAAATAAATTAATCTTTTCAAATTAACTATTTGATAGAAGAATGATTATTAAATAAATATAAAATATTTATTTAATTGCTCATAGCCAATTTTTATGTGTATACAATTTCCACTCTTTGGTGCCTTAAGACATAGGGCATGAGTTACCTCTAATAGTTTAAAACTCTCATTGTTTTCATAGTTTAAACCCTACCTAGCACTCAAATTATTTAAAATGTAATATTCATTCTTTGAGGTATGGTGAATGCAAAATGAATAATTTCTCACTTCTTTAGATATTTGTAGATTTTGAAGAGATTTTTTTATATGGAGAATTGATGAATATTAAAACTAGGACATGGAAAATATCTATTATGCCAAATTTGCCTATTTTATTTTTTGTAGCTCAATTAGTTGCAAAATTATATGTAGAATTTTTTCATCAATTCAAATGGTTGGTCATTTTGGGTACTCTATGAATACATATGTAGAGCTTCCTAGGATTTTCATTGTTCTTAGTTTGTCCATCATTAGATTTATCTTCACTTAGAACTTGTAGAAAGCTAGCTATAGAAGCAGATGTTTCTAATCATATGTGTCCTTGATCAATTATAAACATTTTGAAAGGTTTTGATAAATAAAATATGACAAGTATTTTGTTGTTTAATTTTTTTCTTCACCACATTAGTTGATTTAATTGTAACAAAGATTAGATAAATGGAATAACACTTCATGTCACTATAAAGTATTTTTTTGTATTAGTCATTTATTTGTTGCATATGAATATTTATGTTTGATGGGGGATCATTGAGTATATATGAGTGCTAGTTGTCATACCTTTTCTACAACTTCTTATGGGTGGCTGCAAGAAGTTGAGTCCCACTTTTGGGCAAAAAGTGGAAGTGTTTTCTTTGTTTTTCAAATTTTATGTCGATTGATGTCAAAATTTGAGGCACTTAGAGATTGAATTTCAAAAACCTTTAGTAATAGAAAATGTAGTGCTCAGAGTCTACTACTTTTCAAATATGTAATTTATTTTAATACCCACATGGTATAAATTGCTTTTTAGTAGGCATGTTTAAAAACCACTTTTTCAAAATGCATGTTTCAGGACCATACCACACATGTGTACAACCACCATTTTTTGACACAAATAAATATTTTTTTGCAAATCCTTCTAGTAAACAATACCTAAGACACCAAATATTGATGAGAATATTTTTGCTTATTTTTTATTGAATATATATTTTTTTTGTTAATTTTTAATTGACAATAAAGTATATTTTCAAAAGATCAAGTGTACGGCCACCATAATTTGATTAAAATTTCATATTTTTAATTTTCTTTTTTTAATATTAAAAATAATTGTATGTAGATTTATGTCATATAATTTATTTTTCTAAAAAACTAAAAACATAAAAGTTATTAAAGTATTACTGAACCTCAACTTTTTAGGTTTACGTACCACTATTGACTAATAAATAATGAAAAAATAGTAAAAATAATCTTATCACTATTAAATTTACATTTTTGAAATCAAGACACTGCGAACTCTAATGGGTTTTCGTTTCATCAAAAAAATCAATCAGGAAGGCCCTCAAAAAATTAGGCCAAGGCAGAAATTTGATATTCTTTTGCCTTAGCCATCTTTTTGGAGGTCCAAGCATAGGCTTGGTCCCACCAAGCCTAACCTAAAGTCAAAACCAAGGCAGAGGGTTGTTTCCCACTCGAAATTTTATGAAACGGGCACCCATTATTTGAAATTCAAAAAATGGGTGCTTGTTTCGCTTTGTACCATTGAACGCGAAACGGGCACCCGCTTTTTAGAAATGTGTACCGATTTAAAAACGGACACCCGTTTCAATCAAATAACGAGCGCCTGTTTCTTAAAAGATCTGTTGGGTAAAAAACTAGCCCACAAGGACAAATTTCAATGATTGAATGATTATTCAATCATTATCCAACAGGTTTGATCTACAGAGAGAATATTTTGTTAAATAATTCTCTTTTCTTGTCTTGTTATCGATTTGACAAGGAGATCCATTCAAATTTGAATTTTGGTGCACCCATGGGATCAATTCAATGCAAAAAGAGGCGAAGGAAGGTTCTGACAGCTGAAGACATTGCAGCAAATAGAGAGGAGTCAAAATGTCAACAAGAAAGAAGAGAAAGAATTAAACAATTGAACAATGTTGGAGCTTCAAGTTCAACAATCGTTTCAGAAAATGAGAACATCGAGGACACCATAAATGCTGAAGAAGGAAACAGAATAGAACCAAATTTAGGTGCATCTTCTAATTCATTATTGGATACAGGTATGTCTTCAGAGTCTCATGTTTATTCTCATGAACAAATTGGTGATTTAGTAGAAGCAGGTTACTCATTAAATCAAACCTCAATTGAAAATCAAACCCCAAATGAAAGTAAAACTCAAATTGAAACGAACATTGAAACCGACATTGCAACACCAATTGAAATTGAAAATCGACTGACAATTGAAATCAATAATATGGATGTAGACATGGAAACAACAAGTGAAAAAGAAACATGTTTGAATGATAATGAAATGTTCATGAATATTTTTAAATTAAAAGTGATGTGCTAGACAATCTTCCTAGCTTGGTTTCATGGAGACGGATTAGAACACATGCAAATAGATTGTTTAGACAATTTTTTTATAATAAGAAATTTGGGTTTCAATGTCAATTAATGTTACAACTAATTAAAATGACTAAAATGAGAAAAGTGATGAAGAAATTAGGCTTTTATGTCAAACTTAAGAAGAAGGATGAGTCTTTAAAAAATGTTGTATCGAATGTTGCTAGTGCCTTTGATACAATCGGAAAGAAAAGTCGTTCTAAATATAGGAATGTGACACGACGAGCAATAACAACAGCTTTAGTAAGCAAAATAAATTCTGATAAAAGAATGATGACTAACATAAGTGGATATCTTAATATTCATCGTAAAACTTTGTCAAGAGCTGTAAAGAGAAGAGTTAACTTTGAAAGTGATCCGACAAACAATTTGTAAACTTTTAGTCGTAGACTACCAAGATCTGATATGAAACTTACTGGTGAAGTCAAAACTTTGATCGAAAAATTCTGGCATGATAATACGAGAGTATCACCTAATGCTAGAGATTTTCTTAAATTAAGAGTTGGGTCAAAAATTCGTGATCCGCATCCAAAACACCTTTTGGACATGACTCAAACTAAATTGTACAAAAAAAAAATGGATGATAAGGTGTTAACTAAATTAGCATTAGTCAAAGATCTTTTGAAAAGTGTAAACCTTGGTATGTTCGTGTTAACAAGGAAAGAGTCTCATGTTGTTGCAAAACTCGTGTTCAATTTCATCTATAAATAGTTGAAGCTCTTGATTGTAATAATTCCTTCTCTAACCATATTAATTCCTTTAATTTTTTTTAAATCTTTCATATATCTCTACAAGCCCTCTACAATATATATGTTCTCCACGGAACAAGGTATTATTCACCGTAATTTTATGGAATTTTCGTACCCTAGAAAAAAATCGCCAATACAAATTATTATTTTTTCCTACTTCGAAAAAAAAAATCGCCATCAATATGAAAATTTTCCCCCAAAAATAGAGCCTGATTCGCAAGGGTTTTACACTTTTGTCCAAGGGGTGCTAAATCTTAAAGTTGTCCCTGTTTTTACATTGATGTCAAAAGGGGAGAAAGTCATGTGAAAAACTGTGAAGAGATGAAAAAGTGTGATGCAGTGTGCAAGGTCTAAGGGGGAGCTATTAATATTTTTCTTTGTCATTGATTGTGTCAGTTTTTCACATTATGTGTTTTCATAAATGCCAAAGGAGGATATTGTTGGTTGGATGTTGCAAATATGTTCTTGGGAGATATTTGAGAGATGTTGTCATTGCTGCCAACATATTTCTTTGTCTGAGACAGTATTGCAGTGAAGTTCAGTGAGTTAGTTTGGTCAGCGTAGTAAGTATGATAAAGATCAGAGCTTGCAGATTAAAGGGTTTGTATAAGGTTGTATGTAGTTGATTTGGTTCAAGTTTAAGAGGTCCACATAGAGATTTGATTGAGTTATGGGTATCTATGTTGTGGCTGATTTTTTAGTTCAATGGTGACATGGTGACAGTATTTTGATCTACATTGCTCCCCATTGTAATATCTTGTTCTACAGATTTGGAAGTATGTTTGGGACGTTGGTTTGTATCCTCAATTCAAGTGGTTCATGGTGTGTTCGTCTACAAGTGATTTTTCAAGGTTGATAGTCATTGCAGTTAGTGTTCCTGAGGTTCGGTATGGAAATGTTGATGATTCTAGTAATTTGTGTTGGTGCAGATGTTGCTATGGTAATTCATGATGCTTGTGGATGTCTTTGGATTGTGTTCCTTTTGTGTTGGTGGTCCGCATTGATCGTTGAGCCCGTAATTAATTTTTTTCTTCTGTACATTAGTGTTCTTCATGCTCTTGGCCGACCGGATGCTTGTAGCATGCTGCGGATGTCGAGGTGTAATTCTTGAAGGTGTAACATTTTCGAGGTGGAATATTTAGGTCTATGTTGTCTTGACCGCCATTGCTTGGTCCGCATGTAATATTGTATTCAATGTTGTTGTATTTTTGTAGTTAGGTGGTGAGTATTGACCCGACCTTGATGATTTCTCCAAGGTTGATGTCATGTATAAATAAATGCAATAACTTTGTATTCGTGTGGGTGTTGTGGATAAGTATGAGTGTAAGTGCATTGAATGTATACATCTTTTGATAGCAGAGAAGAAAGTTATTTTATGCTTTAATGGAATTGAACCACACATTAAGGAGATGTTATTTCAGAGTCAATAATTTCAAGATGTGATTTGTGATTGTTTATACAAGAAGTCAACCTTCCCTGGGTAGTAAGCCTTTTTTTATTTTTGAGAAGTGATCTCTAGGAAGTGTACCTGAATGCATGTGCATTCCCCATTGTAATACTTCTTTAACAGAGTATACCTATATTGTGGGTGTATCCCCACCGTGGTTTTTCCCCTAACAGGGTTTTCCATGTACAAAATCTTGGTGATGTATGTTGTTGATTTATACTTTCATGTTTAATTATCATATCTAAAAATAAGTTTAAGTAGTGTGACTTTTTGTGACAACTGATTCATCCCCCCCCCCTCCCCCGACTTAGTTATCTACCCTATTTCCATCAATACTGTCATTAAGACTATCAAAAGAAGGATTGGGCAGGAAGGGCCCCACAGAGTTAGAGTTAGCACCAGCAGTAGGTTGCTGCAACAAATTAGCATCGGGAGCAGATTCGACAAGAGTAGATCAAAGTAGTAGAACAATAGTAGTAGGTGTAGGAGCCTCAAGGCTAGAGGAGGCCAATTCCGTAGCATTAAAGGGTTCAACGGCAGCTTCAGTAGCAGTAAGAGGCACAACCTCAACCCAGGAGGAGTCCTCTTCCTCTTGTTAGGAGTCATTAGAATAAACGACATTGATCATCAAGTGATCAACAATAGCGTCCTTCCACCAAGTAGGAAAGCCTTTGTGGCGAGAGAGAGAGAGAGAGAGAGAGAGAGAGAGAGAGAGAGAGAGAGAGAGAGAGAGAGAGAGAGAGAGAGAGAGAGAGAGAGAGAGAGAGAGAGAGAACAATCTGAAGCTAAGTGACCAATAGAGAAACACCTCTGACACCAAAAGTGAAGGATCTCATAATCCAACAATTGAGTCCATGGCCTGTTCCCAACCATCAGAACCACATCCCCAGGGAGAGGCTTGCAAATGTCGATGTCGATTAAAATGAGAGAAAAGGTAGAATGACCCATGGAAGACGTGCCATCGTCAATCTTTAAAAATTGGCTAATAGAGTTACCAATAGCCTCAGTGCTCCCAAAAATGAAGAGGAAGATTAGGTAGGCTAACCGAAATTAGATGCACATTAAGTGGTTCAGTAAGGGGGTTAAAGGAAGTTTTCCAAGGTTTTATAGAGAGGGAGTGATCTCCCCAAGCCCAGAGCTTTCCCAACACCAAATCATGATCATGTGAAGAAGCAAAAATAGTAATGAAAAAGCCTTTAGCACAAGGGAAAATATTAATGTTGTAGGCAACTAGAGGTTTCCAGGAATCACACACCTAGTGATGGAGATCTAGGAGAGAAGGTCATAAACCCATAAATATGCATACCAACGTTGAGCGTTGGTAGTAATCAATATTCTCAATAATCTCCAGTCCACAAACCACCACATAAGAGTTCCTGACACAAGGAAAAGGGCGGTAGATTTGGCCACACGAGAAAAGCTACGTCCACTTGCAAAAAGTCTGGAAGGGACCTTAGAATCCGCAACAGGATCACCAATGGAAGCAACAACGAAACTAGCCAGAGTAGCTCCAATACCCACGACAACACTCTTAGTAGAACACCTCAGATTAGAGGTGCCCACACAACCCATAGGGGAGGGGGTACGCAAGCCACCCACAGCAACCGCAATTCCCACACCACCATGTGCAACAACACTAGGGATGGGAACCATGGCAAGAGGGCACTCCCCTACAGAATGAGGCATAGGAAGGGCAGTAGCAAATGCTGCAAGGACAGGAGATATCAAAAAACCTTGCGCACGAGAGTCGTTGGGGGCAGCGGCAATGGCAATGAAAGCATAGCGATCCATATTCTAGATGACAAGCTATGAACTATGTTAAGTAATAGGAAATGATGACTTTTAGTAATACTAGTAAAATGAAAATTAAAAATATTAAGATAGCAAGCTAGATCTAGAAGGAGGACTAGGAAAGGAACCTAGCTACAAGCTAAGCCTAAAAATGCTAGACATAGTTGATGAGCACCCTAGTTTGAGAATGTATATTCCAAAAATAATTATTCACAATAAGGAGGTTCTATAGATCAAACCACCTATAGACTTCATGTTATGTATCCACATACTTTACATTGATGGCTAAGGCACTAGACATATTAATATACTAAAAAGACACAATTGATCATTTTATATCACATGGATCTCCATTCCACTGTTGAAAAACATAAAAAAATCAACTATGCCAACTATACGACTTAACATGCACCTATCACACTATTGGCCTAATAAGAAATATACATGTAAACATATATTGCAATAGAATTTGAGCTACATGTACACATGTTGATGATGCTTGAAACTTTTCAATATATTAAAGTAGATGGGCATTGAACCTATCGAACTAGTCTATTGAGATATATTGAACTAATTCATAAAAAACATACAAACAAAAGAAAATCATTTATGTAGACGTATAAAAATGACCATATTCCTAAATGAATATTTTATGTTCATTTCTCTATTTAATTAAATCCAATTTAATTAAATTACCCGCATTCCTCTATTTAATTAAGTAAATTACTCAATTAAATTCACTATACCCATTTCATGAATAAATCATTTTATTCAATTAAATCCCCTATCCACTTTTAATTAAATTCAAATTTAATTAAATAGTTTATCCTAAATTGAATAAATCTAATTTATTTAATTTCCCCAAATTGCAACCAAATTGAATTAAATTCATTTTATTTCAATTAAATCCTATTATCCCTCCATCCACTTGCATTTTCCTACATCTCCCACTTGCATTCTAAAACCTATTCCTAATTTCTTCTAGACCCTTCTAACCACTTCTAAATTAACCTAACCCATCTTCTAAACTCTGTCATATCCCTAAACAAAGGGAAGTCATTTCTCAAACCCTTAAAGTCTTTGATAACCATTAAAGGCTTCAAGTCTTCAACCACTTAATTTTCCAAAGTCTCCCAAACCATTAATGGTTAATTCAGCCCTCTTACATGGTTAGAGACTTTTTGCCTAACTTAACCTTCATCCAACCCAAGGGTCTCATCAAGCCTTTAATGTTTTGACCATGATTATCTCTTAAACATTTGCACAAGAGTTTATCCTTGGATTAACTCTTAATCCAATGGGTAAGCCTAACTTAAGCTTAACCCTTATCTCTAGATGACCATGAGGTCTTCTCAGGCATTTAACGCCTCCAACCCCTTCTCTCAACCCAACCCTATGTTGACAATTGTCATCATTTCATTGGTGCAAATTGCAAACATGGATTCCCAACTTTCAAACTCAACCCTTGATCAACTCTTTCAATCCTGACCATCCATTGCCCTATTTTTGCTATAAATAGAGCTCTCATTCCTCCATTTTCATAATCCAAGTTTGTAGTATCATACTTATGCTCAAATACATTCAAGCTTTCACATTTTATATATGCTCATCATTTAGCCTCTCTTTTCAGTAGGAAATAGTCTAAATATGCATGTTTAGAATATTTTTTTTATCATTTAGCTCAATCATAGACTAATATAGTATGTTAGGATAGTATTGTTTACTAATCTTGTCATCTTATAGCTAGTTTATGGCATTTCTAGAATCATGCATAGCTTAGGATGCATCTCATATTAAAACCAATAAAAAGCATCCCTCGTTCTTGCATTTGCCATCCCTAAACCATTTTGCTCAGTGATCTGAGAGCAAAAACATTGGTTTGAGGGACCATGTAAGATAGAGAACCACGGGACCCACCTTGAGAAGCTGAGTGATACTTCATTACTCTATAGCTTGCACCAAGAAGTCCTGTGAGTGTGTGAGCAAGGCTCCCTAGAGCTCCATTTTTCGCATTTTGAGTTTTATCAACTCGCTTTCCCGCATACATTTCTGGCGCCCACTGTGGGGCATCACCCCATATATCAAATCGGTTTTTGAATTTAACCACTTTTGCAGGCACGCGGGAAAAATGAATTAGCGCGTTAAGTTAACTGTTTAGCGCATCCGGTTAACAGCCTAGCGCATTCGGTTTACTATTCAGCGCGTGGAGTCCATCATCTAGCGCGTAAAGTCTATTTATCAGCGCATAAGGTTACTAATTTTTCCTATAGGTCTCGACGTGGAAGAAAAATAGAGCAGCGCTTTCGGCACACACAATAGCGCATCCCGAAAACAGTGTAGCGCATCATATCCATCTTTTAGCGCATCTCTATTATATTGTAGTGTGTACAGTTTGTTCTGTAGCGCATCACAGACGGAAAAGAGAAAACTAATTTGTAACAGAAACTAAAATTTAGACTTGTGGAAGTCCACGGAATTTGCCTTTTTGCTAACAAATTGACTGGTTTTCTACAGGTTACTGACAGTTGACTGCAGGTTTTGAATCCATTCTATTTAGGCTAGAATTAAAGTAGTTTACATTTTTACTAACTTTTCTAAGTTAGCCAAAGTTCAAATTTCTTTCTTTTCTTGTTTAAATAAAATTGAACTCACTTTTATTTTGGGAAAATAAAATGAACAACAAATCAAAATCTTTTCTTGCTTTTCTAGGAGAAAATTTCTCACTTTGGGCTCTAAAAAGAACAACACAAAATTTCATTTTTTTGCAACAGGCTTAAAAAGAACCTCACCATCCTTTGGTGCATAAAAGGATTCACTTTTAAAATTTTGCAAAGGAAAGAACCTCACTTCAAAAAGCTTTGTTGCAATTAAAGAGGGAAGTTATTGCCCTTTTGTTTACCGATTTTTATTTGTTGACCCAAAACGAACCTTTTGCTTTGTTGACTCGGTTATTTCTTTAGATTAAATAATTATTGCTTTGAGGAAATAAAATTCACACCATGCTTTTCTCGGAGCAACATCTCCCAGTAGAGGATAGAAAATCATTGAATTAAAGGTTTAAAAAGAATTTGTGATTGCCTTAAATCGAAAGAGGAAGGTATATGCTCTCCCCTTAACTGAGTGATCCAAAAAACCAAACCTCTCTTAAAAAGCTTTCTTTCCTTCAAAAGCATTTTAAATCCTTTAGCAGGCCTGCCTCCCTGAGGAGTTGAAATCAACTCTTAAAGCTATTTATGGCCAGTGTGAAGGGAACGACCTAAGTGGGGAACAGATTTGACGCCAAGTATTCCAACCCACTATAATCAAAAGTGAAAAGTGACGAAAGTCTTTTTCAATGGTTGCGCGTAGTGATTAGCCTTCCCCCAGTATCCTTGAGATACGTAAAGCCTTTGTTCTAAAGGTTGGGAAGCCTCTTGAGGGAGTTTATCACTGACGGCCAAATAGGAAGCCTGATTACGAGCCATAGAAATAGAAGCTTTGAACTGAGTTAGTAACCAGACATTTATAACATCATAGTGCAAGGGTGGGGAAGAATCCGCCCCCAAGATTACTCACCATATATCTCCCAAGATAACTACTCAACTGTGAAGCGATTCACTTTGAGTTAATTTCTGGCAAAAGGCAAAAAAATGGGCGCCCTCTAGGGCGTGACATGGCTGTTTGAGCTGACGGAGTATCAAGACTAGTGGGCTATGATAATATTTATGACCTATGAATAAAGAGTCTTTCTGAAGTGTATTATTCGTATCCAAACCTGTTAAAACATTGGGGGTTTGAACACATCCTCGCAGAACATACACTTTTTGTTAGATTAGGCAAAATGGTTGTACTTTTTGTGTCGTGCTTGCATTTACTACTTCAGAAAATCATCCATCAAACTTGAAAAATTTCCAACAAAAATCCAAAATTTACAAAAACCAACCAAAGGAAAAAACAAGGCAGTTTAGCGCGTAAGAGCAACTTCTTAGCGCGTGAGGTACTTTTGTTAGCGCATCCAACCATCAAGTTAGCACGTCTGTTCCAAACAGTAGCGTTTTATCTCAAAATCAAACCAGTATTAAAATATTTAGCGCATCAAAGAAACAGTCTAGCGCGTGGAAGCATCAGCTTAGCGCGTAGCAGCAAAATATTAGCGCATCAGGTTCACAAGTTAGCGCGTCACAGACCCAGGATAGCGCATGACTTTTTAAACAGGTAGAAAACAATTTTTTTGAACAGTCAAATCTTTAGCGCATGTCTGGGGGCAGCTTAGCGCGTGTGGTCATTCTTTTAGCTTGTGGAGTAATTTTGGTAGCGCATTTCGTCCCTGTTTTAGCGGGTGATCAAAAACATATAGATAGAGGGCAAAACAGTGAGGAATTTTAAAAAAATTTAAAACATTTTCAAAAGCCTTTCGTTATCAACAACATTTTTCATCAAAGCGGAGTAGCGAAAACAAATCGTTAAAAACTATTTCTTAAGCTAAATTTGTGTCAAAACAAACGTTGTAAAAATCCTAAACT
This sequence comes from Cryptomeria japonica, assembly GCF_030272615.1. Taxonomy (NCBI): domain Eukaryota; kingdom Viridiplantae; phylum Streptophyta; class Pinopsida; order Cupressales; family Cupressaceae; genus Cryptomeria; species Cryptomeria japonica. The sequence continues at coordinate 1,647,637 of NC_081410.1, read as the reverse complement.
GATCGCACGATAAAACATATCTATCTTATCATAATCCGGAAACCTCATCATCAATATCAACAGAATCCTTTACCATCTTACAAATTTTATCTGAAAAACACTTGTTTAAAATTTTCAAGTTGTCAAATCAAGTCTCCATATCGGGAGGCTTTTATCCATATCATTTGATACGCTTTGTCATGAAGGGGCATCTAAACCTTCATTTTGATAGAGTAAGACTTGAAATTTTCCAAACAAGATCAACCAAATCTAAACAAATCAAAGGAAACCATTGATCACTCATGCATGACTAATCCCCATATTCTGAGAAGAAAGAACCTTTATCGTAACATCACGTTGAAGAAACAACAACCTAGTTTTTCCAAGTTCATCAAGAGAAATAAGTTTTTATACATCAATCGTCAACTCTTCAAATCTCATCGGGTATTCCTTCATCACGTCAAACGTTATATCCAAAACAAATCCAACGAATTTGACAAAGAGCCCTTAAAAACAAGAGCCTATTATCAAAAGTCTGCTTTTAATCAAATCATAAATCGCGGAGGAAAGATCAATCCGGCATTCTTGCCCGACGAGTGTATCACTTATAACACATCTCGACCAGAACCACCCACCCCCGAGCAACATATCAACGAGGATTTTGTCCCCTTCATCACTGAAAGTTTCTACTAAAATGCCTGTTACTCGCTCTCAAAGAAACCAACAAAGCGAGACACACGCAAAGTCTAGTACGAATCAAAGGTTGTCAAACCCTTTTGAAGTTCCGCACCTAGAAGAGAATGAAATTTCTGAAGCACTTCTTCGGGAATGTCAGGAAAACCCTTCATTCCAAAAACTTGTAGAAAGGCTTATGGAAAACGACAAAGAAAAATATTTGCTCATGCTCACAAGTAAAGGAGTTAAACTTCCTGAAGATTTAGACACAAACATCTTTAGAACTGGATCTCAACAATATGCATATCAAGAACAACAAAAAGAAGAAGAAACTCATAACCTTGAACAAGACATACCTGAGCAACACATTCTAAAACAACGTATACCCGAAATGCATATGCCCGAGCTAGAAACTCCAGAGCAAAATATACCATTTAACACACCTTTCCAGCTGCGAACTAATACAAGGGAAGAGTTTCTTCCTCAGCAAAATAATGCGCCTGTGGTTGCTCTTACTCAACAAATGAAAATGTTACAAAGACAAATACATGACATGCAACAAGGGACAACAGTGCGGTACTCTTTAAACAAAATCTGTCCTTATCCATTTGACAGAAGATTGAACATGGTGTCTTTTCCTCCAAACTCAGACGTTCCCAAATTTGATAAATATGATGGGAAAAGTGATCCTCGGGATCATGTTCAAGAATTTTGCACAATGAGTCTTGAGTTTGCTCATGATGACACCTATCTGATGAGGTTATTCCCAAGAAACCTGGGAGGGCAAACAATGGAATGGTTATCCAAAATTACACCACCTGTCAGATCATTTGATGAATTGGTTAATAAATTCATGACACAATACTCCTATAACATTCAACATGCCATAACCATGCTAGATGTTTGCAACACCAAACAAAAGAACAACGAAACATTCATGATATTCCTTCAACGTTGGCGACGTATGGTATCACGATATCCTCGAGATATTCCTGAAAAGGAGAAAATGGAAATCTTCATTGACAATTTAAATGGTGAAATGAGTTACAGGCTAAAAATTCAATGCATACCGTCTTTCGCTAAATTGATTGAAAATGGCATTCAAGTAGAGGAAGCGTGTGTCAAAAAGGGAACACTCAAATTCTACAAGGAAGGAACAAACTCATCAAACTACAATAACCAGAATAACACTAACCTAGACAAATCTTGATTTTGGACTCGAAACGAAAACGAAGGCAACAATGAATCACATGATCCCAAATCTAAACAACCAGTGCTTGCATTATCCGGAAATCCTCAAAATACAAAAAATCCTAAAAATGCTAACACATATGCACCAAACACTGATCAAGGACAACTCAACACAAACAACACCAATGATACTCAAAGAAAAAACATGAATCCAGGACCTAACAACAATTCACGCAACAGCACGAACAATTTCCAAAAGTGTATCTTCACACCACTGGGGCAATCACTAGAATCAGCATTCAGAGAACTTCTGGCAAACAAAATTCTCTCCTTGCCTGCAATCAGCAACTATGAACCCCAAATCAAACCACCTTGGTGGAATGATTCACACGATTGTGATTTCCATCGTAACAAGGGTCATCGGACGAACGATTGCATGAGATTGAAACACATGGTGCAAGACATGATTGATCGAGGTGACTTAACGGTAGATGGTCTCAAAACAAATGGTGATCACGGAGCCTTTAAAAATCCTCTCCCAAATTACAACAAAGATGGAACTTCAACCTCGGATGATACAGGTGGAGCTCGTATCAACCATATCTACAACAACACCATAAATCACATATCAACTAAAGATCATCAAGTAAATGTCATCACCATCCGAGATCAGCGTGATCATGAATCTGTCAATGTGACAACCCGAACTCAGAAATATGTCTTAAAAGGACATACTGCGCCTACAACTACTACACCAAAAATCCAATATGACTTGGTTAACCAACTACGCAAAACTCCAGCTCAAATATCTATACTAGAATTGTTGAACTATCACCAAAGCACAAAAACATATTAGAACAAGCGCTATTGGAAACCAATGTACCTCAAAATCTGGATACAGACAGATTTCAAGCCATGGTTGCCAATATGACTGGACCTCATAACCTCACCTTCTCAGAGCATGATAATGCTTCCTTGAGCCATCCGCATAACACTCCTCTCCATATCGAAGTCATTGTTTGCAAACACCGAGTAAAATGAGTCTTAATAGATGGAGGAGCCGGACTTAATATATGTACTTTAAAGCTTATTCATGCATTAGGCTTCTCAGAAGAGTCTATTAATCCCTGTAAGAAGATTACCATAAAGGCATATGATGATAAGGAAAGGTCATCTAAAGGAACTGTGATGTTACCCATTTAAGTGGCACCAGTACAAAAAGATACTATGTGTCAGGTCTTAGACATAGATCTCACCTACAATATTTTGTTAGGACGACCTTGGATACATGAAATGCAAGCAGTACCTTCTACGTATCACCAGTGTGTCAAATTTCCTTATGACGGATAAGAGATCTCCATATCTGCTGATCACAATCCATTTCAACATTGCAACGCAATGGGGGTAGCCCAAGACAGTTTGGTTCCTCATAATAGAGAAAAGCAACAATCTTCAACATCAGATCTACAAACAGCAAAGCCCAACTCATTATTTGGAGATTTCAAGCAGAAAATGCAAATCAAAGACCAAGGCATGGGAGAATATTCTTTGGAGCCCTTATGTTTGGCCAAATTGCCAACATCACCCAGATCTCATGGATTACCTACTACATCAACGCATCTGGTAACTCAGCCCATCACCAAATTTGATGGTACCTTCATCCAATTAGGCACTCTAGCACATGAATCAGAAGACAAGGATATTCTTAGCTGGTTATACAAAGATGAGGAAGAAGATAATAGGCAGCAGCTCTGGACATTGTTCTACCTACACACCTATATGGAAAAGGATACTTAATCATGTAGCAAATGGGATATGACGATAAAGGACCTATTGGGAAATGCAAAGAAGGAGTCACTGAACCCATAGATCTTCCCTCACAGCCCAGTAGAGACAAAATAGGATTGGGTTGTGAGCTCACTTTCCTATTAAGAAATTCACTCCGTATAACTACAAAACCTCAATGGAAAGTAAAGAAGAAGTACAAAGAAGAATCCTGGTAGGAAGCACTCTTTGAATCAGCAGAAATAATCCGCAAGGCACGAGAACGTCAAGACCATAAATTACATTAGGAAAAACTTCTAAGCCACAAGAAGGCCATATCTGCAACAGTAGTTGATGTTTAGAATCCACTATTTCAAGAACCAAGAAAATCATCTCCGGATACCATTATTTCTCCCCGAGGAGGCACAGTCTATGAACAAATACAGAAAGTAGAAGCAAGATCTGAGACCGAATCAACAAAAACTATCAAAATGGTATCCATCATCAAAGATTTGTTTTCACCATACAACATACCAGTTTACAGCACTGATAGAATCTGGGATGATGCCTCTGAGACTGATTCCAATGAATAAGAATGGGGTACCTGCTCAAATGCTACTACAGATATCCCTAATGATACTGACACCATACCCCTTTCTCAAGAAAAGCATAACGCCAAAGATAGACCTCTTGAATTTGGACCGGAGAATATCTATGACACCAAGGAAAGCGAACAGAAACATTATAAACAAGTCTATACGGAAGATAATACCATCGAAGACCTTGACGAAATACTAGACTTCTTTAAAACCAAGAACCATCACGATGAAACCTCTGTCCTAACACTTACAGTAGTAGAACTTGATCCACCTAACAATTCCTTACCGCTTGTCTTTCCTAACCTCATCGACTGGGATGAACCTAAAATCCATGATATACCGATTTTCCCAGATGATGAATCTATTATCCATTACCTATGTACTGTAAATCCAAAAACAGGCTCTACCAGTGAACAAAGTAACGATGTCTGCCAATCAGGGAGTGCCAAGTCTCTCAGTCGCAAAAATAAATCAAATGACAGATCTAATGCTGAAAACCAGACAATGGCAGCTCTAGATCACAAAAAAGTAAAACTAAAGGACGCATCTGAGGGTGAAAATATTTTTAAGGCACCTAACGATGGGAGACTTGACACTCTTCCTGAGCACTTTCATGAGCAATCACCCATATTGATTGAGCCCACTCAATCAATCAACATTGGTACCACAGAAGCAGTCAAAAACATACACCTTGCAGAATCTCTGACAGAGGAAGGAAGATCAGCATTCATCATTTTCTTTAAAGAACAGCAAATTAACTTTGCTTGGTCATATGTCGATATGCTCGGAGTAGATCCACACTTGATCATGCATCACTTGTCCATCTCTTCAGGAGTTAAACCAGTCAAGCAAAAGCTACGAAAGATGAATCCACAAGTGGCACTCATGGTCAAAACTGAACTAAAGAAACTATTAGATGTCGGATTCATCCGACCCATTGACTATGCAGAATGGATTTCCAACATCGTTCCAGTATCAAAACTAGATGGTAGTATCAGAATATGCACTGACTTCAGAGATGTCAACAAAGCTTATCCAAAAGACGACTTTCCTCTGCCCAATATCGACATAATTGTAGACCTCACAGCAGGACATGCAATGCTCTCACTAATGGACGGTTTCTCAGGCTATAATCAAATCAAAATAGCCCCAGAAGATCAAGATAAAACCGCGTTCACCTGTCCTTGGGGAACGTACTATTGGAATGTTATGCTTTTTGGCTTAAAGAATGCAGGGGCCACTTATCAAAGAGCAATGACAACAATCTTTCATGACATGATGCACACATTTATGGAAGATTACATGGATGATCTACTAGCTAAGTCATTCACCAGAGCAGAACATCTAAGCATCTTAACAAAGATCTTTGATCGATTGGAGAAATTCCAAGTCAGGCTCAACCCTAAGAAGTGTGTCTTCGGGGTTACATCAGGCAAGTTACTAGGCTACATAGTCTCAGCCAAAGGTATCGAAGTAGATCCAGCAAAGGTACAAGCCATTATGGAAATGCCACCACCAAAGAATATCAATCAACTCAGATCTCTACAAGGACAACTTCAATCAATCAGGCGATTCATCGCTCAGCTAGCAGATAAAAGTCTACCATTTAATCATTTACTACACAAAAATGTACCATTCAGATGGGAAACCAAGTGTGCAGAATCTTTTTACCAAATCAAATAGTACCTGATGAATCCACCAGTTCTGGTACCACCAGTCGTAGGAAAGCCACTTATCCTGTATATCTCAACAACAGATATATCGCTGGGGGCACTATTGGCACAAGAAGATCAACAAGGGAAAGAACGAGCCATATACTATATCAGTAGGACATTGAATGGCTATGAACTCAACTATACATTCATTGAAAAGGCTTGCCTAACAGTGGTCTTCGCATCTCAGAAGTTCCGACATTATATGTTAGCGCACACAATTAAGCTAGTGGCAAAAATTGATCCTCTCAAATACCTACTCAGCAAGGCAGCTTTTACAAGTAGATTGGCTAAATGGGTCATGATTCTCAGTGAATTCGATATCCAATACATAGAAAGATGAGCCATCAAAGGAAAAGCAATTGCAGATCAGCTGGCTGAAGCACTGCTACCAGGAAAACAAACTATGGAAATTGAATTTCCAGACAGGGACGTTCTTGCTCTTTCTACCAATCAATGGACTCTATACTTTGACAGATCCTACACACAACATGGTTCAGGTACTAGCATTCTATTCATCACTCTTGAAGGACACACTATACCAAGATCATATAGGCTTATGTTCCCATGCACAAATAATGTGGCTGAATATGAGGCATTGGTTATAGGCATCACAATGGTCGTCGAATGGAAAATCACAGAGTTAATGGTCTATGGAGATTCACAACTAGTCATCAATCAAATCAACAACGACTATCAGACAAAGGATGACAAGCTGCTACCCTACAAGTGAATGGTGGATGACTTCAAACAGTATTCTGTGCACATCACCTTTGAGCAAATACCAAGGTTGAACAACAAAGCAGCCGATGCAATGGCTACTATCGCTTCATTACTACAAATTCCGGAGCAACAGAGTCGTTACGAGTTCCTGGTAGAGCAACTGTTCTCCCTAGCTTATGACCATTCTGAATCCCATGTTATCTATGCCTTGACTGGTTCAGATTCTCCGTTATATGGACCAACATACGACTACCTCAAGAACAATATCTTACCCATTGACCAATCCCGTAACCAAAAACGTAACTTTATTCAGCAAGCTGCCCGTTATACCCTTACCGTTGATACTTTGTATCGTCGAGGTCTAGATGGTACTCTTCTTCGGTGCCTTGATCATAATGATTCTGATTCCGCTTTACACGAGCTTCACGAAGGTATTTGTGGCACACATTCAAGTGGTACTACTCTTGCTAAAAAAATTCTAAGGATGGGATACTACTGGCCTACAATGGAGAAAGACTCATATCACTTCACCAAGAAATGTCCTAAATGCCAGATCCATGGTAATCTGATACATGCACCAGCACAGGAACTGCAGCCATTTACAACATCCTGGCCTTTTTGTCAATGGGGACTAGACTTAGTTGGCAAAATTCATCCTTCATCTTCAAATGGACATAAGTTCATTATAACGGCAACAGAATACTTTACCAAATGGATAGAAGCAGTTCCCATGACCACAATGACTGGGAAACAAATTGCCTCTTTTATCCTAAATTATCTGATTTGCAGATATGGTATTCCAAGTTCAATCATCACAGATAATGGACGACCTTTTAAAATCAAGATGTACAAGAACTATGTGAAAAATTCAAAATCCAACATCGGTTCTCTACACCATACTACCCACAGGGAAATGGTCAAGCAGAAGCATCTAACAAGACAATACTAAAAATCCTAAAGAAAACAGTGAATGATGCAGGCAAAGATTGGCACATCCAACTCAATCCAGCACTTTGGGCATACAGAACCAGCATCCGCACACCTACAGGAGAAACACCATACTCATTGGTATATGGATCAGAAGCCATTTTACCCCTGGAAGTAGAAATCCCATCTCTCAAAGTCTCTTTGAAAGGTTTAATCTCAGATGAAGAGTATCGAGTTAACCGACTGCAAGAACTCGAACTATTAGATGAAAGATGTCAACATGCTTACACTCATCTCAAAACATATCAACAACGCATGTGTAGGAGCTACAATCACAAGGTCATCCCTCGCAACTTCAAAATTGGAGACCTAGTCCTCAAAGAAAATCCAAGAAATCAGCAAGATCGAGAAAAGAAAGGGAAGTTTGAACCTAACTGGTTGGGTCCCTATGTCATCATATCAGTCTATGGATCAGGTGCCTATCAGCTAACAACTTCAGAAGGAGATGTGCTCGACGAACCAACTAACAGCATCCATCTGAAGAAGTACTACACTTAAGTAGCCTAGTGCACGGAAAAAGCCAAAACAAGCAAAAAAAAATCAAAAAATCCAGAAAAAGAAAAAAACAAAGTACAATAAAAACAAATGGTGAAAACCTGGTAAACAGGCGCTCTTGTGAAAGAATGGCTCCTCTATCTATCTCCATACCATTTTATCTGTATCCTTAAAAACACTATCGGCCATCACCCGACACTTAGCACATATCCATTCAGGACATACTTAGCATAGTCATTGTCCTGGTCTATCCATATCTATCCTCTTACCATATTCTACCATGGCTTGGAAATCACTGTACATATTCACATCAAGAGACACACTCAGCTAGGGGCAATAAATCGTCAAAAAAATTTGCAAACATTCAAGACATCAAAACTATTTACAAAACTCAGCAGCATGGCATCCAACAACCAACACTACACTTCATCGCAAAATAAAACAAAAAAAATCACAGAAATACCAAGGATGGATGATTTTCTGAAGTACTGAATGTTGCATTATCGCATAAAAATCTTGACTATTTTTGCATTTTGAAAATTTTAAATTATTGGATTCTCTTCCTTTTCTCACTAAATGCTTCAAAGCTAGAGATCATAGGGAACTTCCAATATTTTCTTAGTCTTCTGTCTGGGAGGCGATCACTTGTACTGTGTGAATACTTGCCTCGAGATGTGATACATCGAATATCACTGAAGGCATGATTCCACTTCACGCATACAAATGATTTAATCTTGTCTGTTTACGCAATCCGCACTCAGGTCATCCTGGTTCAATTATACCTTGATGCTTGTGCTATCTTGCAAAATCAAATATCATGTAAATTTTTCTCAAGTCATTATGGTTCAATTATACCATTGTGCTTGTATAAATTTTCAACATATCCTAAACAAATCAATGCTCAATGATGATACCTACAAAGAAAGCAAACAACATATGGTTGTACCAGGATGGCAAATACAGAATGAGGATGCTACCAAAAACAATTAGTTGCATATCATTTTACAATTAGTTGCATATCATTTTCCAATTAGTTGCATATCATTATCATACATCTCAAAGATACATTTCACAGCATATAAAATCATACATTTCATTTTCAAGATACATCTCACAAACATATTAAAAGCATACATCCTACATCATACATTACATTATATATTTAAGCATTGCAAAGTAAAGAAAAGAACACATAAGCACATACATCCATATAACACACCACATGATCAAAGATAATGATGTCGTATATATATATATATATATATATATATATATATATATATATATATATATATATATATATATATATATATATATATATATATATATATATATCTCTTCAAAAATGATCAAAATGTACAAAATCTATCATCTCTGTGTCCGGTACAAAGAATACAATGATCTAAAATACAACAAAGACCACGTCTCTCAAGTATGGCTATCCCCTGATGGAGATGGTCTGGCTCCAGATGTCCCCACCCCTGGATCTCCAGGGGGATCTTGTCTCGATGGCCCTGTCACACCTCGGCTCTCGGACCGCGACCCAGTATCTCGAGATCGACTAGATCTCGACTGTGTGAAGCTCTGTACTCGGCGATCCCGGGGTACCGCAGCCTCATAATGTCGACGGTAGTACTCCGCCTCCCGAGCTCTCAAAGATAGCTCTCTCAGGGTGTCTCTCATCGAACCACCCGCCGCTGCTCTCTGCACGCTCGTTGCAAGCTCCTCCGCTCGTCCCCTCCGCTCTATCTTCGTGTCTCGCTCAGTGGTCAACTGCGCAATCTGCCGCTGATATGTCAAAACTTGTGCCTGCAGCTACTGTATAGTCACCTGTAGGGTCTGAATCTGTACATCCTCAACATGAGTGGGGATCCGAACCCGTAGTGGTACCTGTGCAGGGGCATCCCCTCTAACTCTGCCTGTCCTCGGTGCTGGAGGTGGGAGCACATCCGTCCTCCTCTAAGCTGGTCGTATCACCTCGTTTGTCCCCCCCACTGCAGCTAGAACCTCCCCCACCCTCCCCTCTCCACCGGCTCCAATAGCCAATCTGCCTCTCCCCCTGTCTATCACCACCCGTCTGACTGCTCTCTCCAAACCTCTATCTCCTCTCCTCCCTCTATCATCAAATGTTGGCCACATCTCCTCTGGATCTTAAATCCTCGCCACTGCCCGCGCAACGAACAATCTCGCAAACTCATCAGTCATGCTTGCATCCAAAATCTCTGGGGCATAATCCCATATCTGGCCCGCCAAACCGACAAACTCCTCCACCGCCACCGCACTATCAATGGTCAGGCCCCAATCTGATATGTCCTACCTTCGTCGTGCATATAAACAGGCCCCCTCAGGTATACCCTGCTGCCGACCAAACTATCGCAAAACTCTAGTCACCACGAACCTTTCAATAACAAATGGGGTCCTCCCAATTAGGTATCTCGTCATAAACACGTAGGGCATCTCCAGCCCGTCCTCCGCCCACACCTCACACCCTGTATACGGTCGCCATATGACCGTATCGATGTCATCCAAAACTCTCCTCCAATGCTCTAGTTTGCCCAGCTTCTGCTGGACAACTAGACCCCTGTATCCATAAGCATAGGCACAACCAACGGGCCTATCTCTGTCTGCTAATGGCCTAGCGGCCGGAATGTGCTCCCAGCACCATACCTATAAGAGCGTCACGCCAGCTGACAAACTGTCGTACCCTAGGTATACCACCTCGTGCAAGTCCCTGTACAAATGGGCTAGCATAGCCGATCCCCACGCAAACCTACGGCCCTGTGTAACCATGTCCTCTAACACCAGCCCCCATCCCATAGAGAATCCCTTTGACCTGCGATCAAGACAAAGGAATCCACCGATAAACCCTGCCAGTACTAATGGAAGCGGTGCATAATCCAGGTCTAGGAACTCCTACCACGGGATCTCACATCCGCATACTATCTCATCATGAAAAATATGGCGAAGTGCCTCTATGCCACCTTCCTTCGATTGCTCATATGGTAGTAGTGCACCTACTACTGGTATGCACAGAATCCTGTAACAGTCCTCTGGTGTGACTGTCATCTCACCTGTGGCAAAGTGGAAGGTGTTCGTGTCGCTGTGCCACCTCTCTGCGAGCGCTGTAAGTAGCCACCGGTTCACAATGAACCGAGGCATATCCAACAGGGACGTCAACCCGCATCTCTCAATAATATCCAGGTCGGCTTGTGTCAACCGTGGTATCAGAGTCCAAGGCCTAGGAAATCGCTCACGCGACTGAACCACGCCCAATCGCTCCTGTCAACCAGCAAAACCAGTCCAATATCAGTTTCCACATCAAAACAAAGATATCAAAATCAAAATCACATCAACAACATGAAACAATTTGCTCATCTACATCAAGTTCAACATCCTATCATTTCATATCAGCTTGTAACACAACTCAAGTTATTAAAAACCATATCAAAACTTGTAACACAACTCAAGTCTCCAAATCACATAAACTTGTAAAACAACTCAAGTTTCCCACCCATATCAGCTTGTAAAACAACTCAAGTTTCCAACCCATATCAGCTTGTAACACAAATCAGGCTTCACACATTGAACTTGAAACAAAGTGCAAAAACAAATCATGCTTTGATCAAACCAACACATTAATATCTATGCATAACTTACAATATCGCAAATCAAAACAAGTTATATCAACACTCATATTGGACAAATCAATAAAAACCATGACAGCAAAACACAACAATTTCACACATCCCCCCATCTCACAAAATTTTTCCTAATGCGCTAAAACAGGTTGTCTACGCACTAAAATCTACCCATGCGCTAAGTTGTTTTTCCCACGCGCTACTCTATTTACCCTATGCGCTAGAATACCTCTACGCGCTATCCTTTTTCCCCAATGCGCCATCCAACCTACCCTATGCGCTAAAACCTTTTTATGCACTAACCTATACCTCGCTGACGCTACCTATTTGACCCTATGCGCTAGGTCTACCCTACGCGCTAAAACCCCTTACCCATGCGAACCCCTGTGACCCCTATGCGCTAGGTCTTACTCACGCACTATCTTGTTAACCCGACGCGCTACCCTACGTTCGACATGCGCTATTTTCCCTCCCTGCACTACCCTAGACCTTATATGCGCTACACTATTTTATTTCGAACGCAGCCCTAAAATTAAGCTTTATGCGCTACCTAAATCTTCGTATGCGCTAAATTACGGCTTTAACGCGCTAAACCGCTAAAACCGAATTTCAAAAATCAAAAACTAACCAAAAATGACAAAATCAAAAATCAAAAAAGGGTCAAAAGTGTTGACTTACTGGTGGTCCATATGCGGCAGGTCTCCGGTACCTCCGAACATGCTCAAAACGATGCCTGGAATACGGAATAGGCATTTTGACTTCTCTCCAAATTCTCTTTCTCCAAAGTCAACAATGCACAAATGAATCAAATCAAAGCACTTTTCCCTTTTTATAGGAGGAAAATGAAATTAGGATTAGGAAACTGGACATGTAATTTGCTCGCAGGCTCCCTTATACCCTAAAAATTGTAAATTATCAGGAGATGAATCAATTTAAACATTTCACATAGACAAAATCATATACACCAAACACGAATCACCAAATAAAAATTAAAATTTTCAACATATTGATTCATCTCCCGAGGGGGCATCACGCATCAAATCAAATCTGGGGCACGACTTGAAAATCATAAAAGCAAAAATTTCATTTGATCATAAATCACGGTAAAACATCATTTTCTTTGAAATAACATGTGCACACACGTCACTTCAAAGAGGGGCAAAATGTAGACGTATAAAAATGACCATATTCCTAAATGAATATTTTATGTTCATTTCTCTATTTAATTAAATCCAATTTAATTAAATTACCCGCATTCCTCTATTTAATTAAGTAAATTACTCAATTAAATTCACTATACCCATTTAATGAATAAATCATTTTATTCAATTAAATCCCCTATCCACTTTTAATTAAATTCAAATTTAATTAAATAGTTTATCCTAAATTGAATAAATCTAATTTATTTAATTTCCCCAAATTGCAACCAAATTGAATTAAATTCATTTTATTTCAATTAAATCCTATTATCCCTCTATCCACTTGCATTTTCCTACATCTCCCACTTGCATTCTAAAACCTATTCCTAATTTCTTCTAGACCCTTCTAATCATTTCTAAATTAACCTAACCCATCTTCTAAACTTTGTCATATCCCTAAACAAAGGGAAGTCACTTCTCAAACCCTTAAAGTCTTTGATAACCATTAAAGGCTTCAAGTCTTCAACCACTTAATGTTCCAAAGTCTCCCAAACCATTAATGGTTAATTCAACCCTCTTACATGGTTAGAGACTTTTTGCCTAACTTAACCTTCATCCAACCCAAGGGTCTCATCAAGCCTTTAATGCTTTGACCATGATTATCTCTTAATCATTTGCACAAGAGTTTATCCTTGGATTAACTCTTAATCCAATGGGTAAGCCTAACTTAAGCTTAACCCTTATCTCTAGATGACCATGAGGTCTTCTCAGGCATTTAACGCCTCCAACCCCTTCTCTCAACCCAACCCTATGTTGACAATTGTCATCATTTCATTGATGCAAATTGCAAACATGGATTCCCAACTTTCAAACTCAACCCTTGATCAACTCGTTCAATCCTGACCATCCATTGCCCTATTTTTGCTATAAATAGAGCTCTCATTCCTCCATTTTCATAATCCAAGTTTGTAGTATCATACTTATGCTCAAATACATTCAAACTTTCACATCTTATATATGTTCATCATTTAGCCTCTCTTTTCAATAAGAAATAGTCTAAATATGCATGTTTAGAATATTTTCTTTATCATTTAGCTCAATCATAAACTAATATAGTATGTTAGGATAGTATTGTTTACTAATCTTGTCATCTTATAGCTAGTTTATGGCATTTCTAGAATCATGCATAGCTTAGGATGCATCTCATATTAAAACCAATAAAAAGCATCCCTCGTTCTTGCATTTGCCATCCCTAAACCATTTTGCTCAGTGATCTGAGAGCAAAAACATTGGTTTGAGGGACCGTGTAAGATAGAGAACCATGGGACCCACCTTGGGAAGCTGAGTGATACTTCATTACTCTATAGCTTGCACCAAGAAGTCCTGTGAGTGTGTGAGCAAGGCTCCCTAGAGCTCCGTTTTTCGCATTTTGAGTTCTATCGACCCGCTTTTCCCGCATACAATTTATATGAAATCTAGCCACCTATAACAAGTCAATGAGAAAAGACAACATAGAGTTAAAGGAAGATAAAATCTCTTTAGCCATTTTCAAACTTCAAATAGATCAACTTGCCATGAATGGAAAGTGAAATCTTAGTCAAGGCAACAAAAAGAATAAAATTTCACACAAAGGTAAGATGGTTTTGTTGCTAAATCTCTTTCTCATGATCACATTAGACTTTATTGAATCATTCTTAGCAAGATAATAAACATGAAGCCAAAACATGATGTAATGATCAAATTAACGAATTGCAACACAACATAAAGCCAAAATAAGATGAATTGCATCATTAGTGTACATCAACATCTCAAGCATCGCTGCAGTTTCTTGTTGTCTTCAATCATATGTATCAAACCATGGAATTGGTAACATGAGTTTGACCATTTGAAAGATAATATTTCATGCCTAGCAAACTCCTATATCATGTTTGACACCACCCCTTTTATATATAGACTTAAGATATAGAAGCGATTAGATTCTTAAAAAAAAATTGTGCAATTGATTTTTAAATATAATACCTATATTTATGAATAGAGTTCAAATCCATGAACACAAAACTGAGCCAAAAACAACCAAAAAAAATATATTACCCCAAAACATTTGTCTAATCTTACCAAAATACTAATAAATTACAAATCAATTACTAACATTGCCATCAAATTTAAAATTGAACTTCATTACAGTTACATATTTAAATTCAAGCATTTATTTCACTAACATTATTACATAATTCTTAAGTGATTGTATATGTGTTTACCCTAGATTAATTTTGAAAGATTATGTAGTTCCCTTCTGGTAATAAAGTATATACTCTGTTTGATGCCAAGTATTAAGCACAACGTGTGAGATGGGTATTCTTAGCATTGAATTACGCATCAAATGGATCTGGAATCATGCAGAATAGGTTGACAAACCCCGCCACCGTGCTAAATTCTTCTTATGTGATTACAAAGATCTGCTAAATGAGATTCGAGGCTTAAATTACTCCACAACAAATTAGAAGGATTCCAAATCTCCTAAAGATATTTTTCATCCACTCAGCTAATTCAACGTTTCCCTCCAATATTTATCATGTTTGGCAAACACCCATCATCACAACTACATTTTATGATTCGATACAGCTATTACACTTTCACAGTAATTGGATTTTGTTATTGTGTGTATTACTTTTCTGCTTACATTAAATCTGTATGGCTTCCATAGTTGTTGTACTGATAACAGTAATGACTATGGGTTTTATATCTGAAGGAAAAACTATTGAGCCTCTTGTGCCAGCATTATTTATCTTTGGAGACTCTCTTGCAGATGCAGGAAATAACAATAATCTTACTACACTAGCTAAAGCCAACTATTTGCCTTATGGCAGGGACTTTCCCGGAAGAATACCCACAGGAAGATTTTCTAATGGATTCAATGCCATGGATTTTCTCAGTAAGCACAAGCACTATTAATTTTGATGAGTTATTTCTGTAAGAAGCTCAAATCCAGAGTCATTTTTTTTAGTGTGTGTGTGGTGTTTGTTAGACAGTTTTTGTCACTATTTATGTTTCAGGTTTCAAGCTAGGGCTCCCCCTCATACCCATTTATGCTGATCCCAATACCAAGGGAGAAAATCTTCTCAAAGGAGTGAATTATGCATCTGGTGCTTCAGGAATTGAGAATTACTCTGGACGCATTTCTGTAAGTACCAATAGACCTTTTAAATTGTATATCCTTTATGGGTCTATCCAGTATGGTTATTTGTTCTCAAAAATAACTTTAGATATTAGATATCTATGTTTTGGGTCTTTAACTTTTCTTGAATCTCTCAATGCATGTTGTCCTTTACTTTATTACTCTACTTTTATCCCATTAATTTAGTTTGCTCATTATGTATATTAATATATCCTTTTATTTTTAGTTTTGTTTTGATATAGAAATGTATTCCTCACCTGTATGAATGCTATGTGAAGGGTGAAGTTATCCCTTTGAAAGATCAGATCCAAAATTTTATAAAAACTACAGAGGAGATCTTTCAAACCATAGGAAAAGAAGGTGCAAACCGGTTACTATCAAAGGCAGTCTTCTACATCATTACTGCACACAATGATTGGCTAAATACATATTATTCTCTTCTCTCACCTCTTCCAGAGCTGTACAACGAGTACGAATATAGAGACAATCTGATTAGCAAACTTCTCAAACAAGTGGAGGTAATTAGCAATACTAAAGAGTTCATTATGTTTACAACATCTTAGCTATTTGGGGTTAGATATATTATAATTATGTGTAATGTTTTTCAAAGGTTAATATATTGAAGGTGAATATTTATTGGGTATTGTGGTTGTGTTTAGCAGAGGCTTTATTCTAATGGAGCAAGGAATATTGTGGTGGCCGGACTGAGTGCAATAGGATGCATTCCCTCACAGCTGAATAAATATAATAGCAATGGTTCTTGCATTGATTTTCTTAACAAAGTTGCCATAGACTATAATAAGGTCTTAAGACTAAAGTTAAGAGAACTCAACAACCAGCTTCCTGATTCGACTATTCTCTTCAACAATATGTATATCCCACTTTATGATGCCTTCCATAACCCTGCAGCTTTTGGTAAGCAGAAATAACTATAAACTAGAATTTCTGTGATTTGTCATTTAAAGATTGATTGTTGTTTTCAATGTTGTGCAAGGTTTCAAGTATGTCAACCAGGCTTGTTGTGGCATTGGAAAATTTGGTGGTTTTTTAATATGCACCCCAGAATACCCAGTATGCAGGAATGAAGAAGACTATATGTTCTGGGATGCCTATCATCCCACAGATAAAATGTTAAAACAGATGGTCGATCTTCTATGGGAAAATGGCCCTCCCTATAGTTATCCAGTGAGTGGAAAGCAGGCAATCCAGAGGATTATCAGGCATTGAAAAACAGAAGTTAAATGAATACTGCTAGCTGACTTTACTACAGCATAAACAACTTTTCAGTCTATTCTATCAAAGCAATATTTCTTTCCTTGAGATCTACATATTTCACTAGAGAAGAGATGAACTCGCTTGAGTACTATAAAACAATTTTCAGTCTATTGTATCAAAGCAATATTTCTTTCCTTGAGATCTACATATTTCACTAGAGAAGAGATGAACTCGCTTGAGTACTATAAAATGAATTGTTTGCATTGATATGTTTAGGCGACTTGTGAGTTGTTACTTTCTGTATACACACAGCTTTTAGTAGTATTGGCTGAGTCTTGTTCTATGGTGTTGGAACTTGCTCGATATTAATACATCTTGTATATTTATTTATTTTTATTGTTTGTTCTTGGGTATAGGAGACTTTACCTTGTATGGTTAAGTTGATACATTCTAATTTTGACTTTGTTTAAGTAAGAGTTGTAGATTTTATGTATGTTTTTTTAATTAAGGGTAAAGTGGGTTTATTAGAAGATCTCAATCATCTATGAGAATAAAGTAGAAATAGTAGAAAAGATATCAAAAGAAAAATAAAGTGAAGATTTAGATTAAAGAAACAACAATGTAACAAAGTTAAAAATAGTTTGAAATTAAACACTAACACAAGACATATAATTAAAGGGAAGAGGGTAGAGGATTGAGACTTATAGTCACTTCCCTCTCATCTTCGGGAAACTTCAAATGTTTAGTCATAAAATTATCTTCCACTCATCGATCATGATCAACTTATTCTGATTATGGGTTCTCAAGTTTGGGCCTTCTTGCATTATGCTTTCTAGTTTCTTTATATCTACCTACGGTATATTTGATGCAATCATGAATAGAGAGTCCAAAGAAAGGATTTCTCACATCACCCATCAAAAACACCTTTGTTGAACAATTAAGTGTGGAAAATAAATAAAAATAAAATATTGAAAACAAGTGATGGGAGGGACATGAGACATGGTGTCAATAGGGAATTGTCTTGGTAATCAAATGTGAGAATTTACAAGCTACATTGGAAATATTTTCAACACTGTTTCTAAATATAAGTTCACCCCTCCACCATATTTATTTCATAAATAACATAAATAATTCTGAATTATAATTCACTTCTATGGCTGAAAAGGGTTTGAGAGGTACATACTAGAAAAATCATGTTGCTTAGCACAACATTAATTGGGCAAAGGTGTTGGGATAACTCTAATGTACTATTTAACTTTACACTAATGTTTTATGAAGCATGTCTTTAAATATTTTAGAAATTTATTTTCTTTACATCAATATGTTAGTGTGAGTTATGGGATTATTTCCTATGTTGCAAGTTGATATAGAATTGATATGTGTATCTTATTTATATGGGGAACATATAAAGTTTAAGTGAAATGTTAATTATTTTGACATTGTAGCTCTTCATGAAAACATGGTAAGAGTTATCTTGATTAGCAGTACAATTTTTGAGAAACTATAATATTGCACCTATTAAAGCAAACAATTATTATGGCATCTAGGTTATATTCTCATATGATATTATTAGTTAAGTGAATTAAGAGTAGTAATGTGGTGGGGAGAAACACCTTATTGAGCTATTATAGTAATTGTTCATGATATCTTAGCACAAGTGAATGGTAATGCAATTGGATGTATGTTACCCATAAATTTTATACATTGAGCAACCTAAGGGTACAGGGTATTACTCCAAAAGTGCTACAATAAATTGTGACTTTAGTATTGATATTCTAGGTTACATAATTAAATGCTCTTTATATTGGAACATATGTAGGGAGTGATCATGGCATGCTACTATAGGAGTAGTGCAACACTTAAATATAGATAGTAGATATTTTAGAAAGTTATTTTCTTTACATCAGTATGTCAATGTCCAGTGATTAAGTATTGTTTGTTCAAACAAAGAGAATTTATTGTTAAGTAATCAACCTAACCTTTGCACCATGGAGATGAACCAATAGGATATTTTGGGGAAATTTATTAACTAAGTACCTACTATAAGGAAGAGTTAATTATTTGAATAACTTTATGTTTGAACTTTACGAGAAATACTATGGCAAATAGTTCTAGATCAAATTTTTAGCTATAAGATAACCTTATAACATGAACCTGGAATGTCATATAACTAATATGATCCTTGTGTACTAATCAAGTATAATATTGTAAGGTTGACCTCATTTGTGGTGCTACAACAACACTTTGCTAAACATATCTTTAATGCTAACAATCCATTGATACTATGGTAAATACTTTATATGACTACATGATGTCTAAATATATTTTTAAATATGAGACCTTGATACTAGAACTATCATGGGAATGAATGAAGGGTACTATGATTGCATTAGGTGATGGTATTTTGGGTAGGAATATTGGCTAAGGCAAGGCTACACCAATGTTGTAAGATTGATGATGTTTTAGATACTTGTAATATTGGAAATGTAAGATCTAGTGTTATATTGAGAAGATACCAAGATGCTTGTAATTATGGACTATTTAGGAAATTCCAATAGGTGTTCATTAAGTTCCTTTAATGTCATTTAATCCTACCTATTTGCTGCAATAATGAGAATATATGTTTTATAACTTTAGAATGGTATTTGGGTATTGGGGTAAACACTTATATGGCTATAAGATATCTATTGACCCCAGGGGTAGAAGAACCTTCACTTTAAATCTATTATTTGAATTTTGAATGGAAGTGCACGAATTAGGGTAATTTTAGGTTGAGTAATAAGTTAGTCCCTATGTCAATAAAACAAACCCTGGAATGTTCAAATTGGTTTGTGAATACTCACAAGAGGACTTAGAGTCCAAACCTCGATATACTTAAAGGGAAGTGTTATAATATAGTTTGGTATACTATAAACATGGTTATGAGTTCCCAACTATTGTTATGTGGTATTAATTAATTAAACATTAATCATTGAGAACCTATTGTAGGCCCTTTGAGAGACCTAGTGAGGAGAACTAAATGTGACTTTGATCCATTTGGAAGCGGGTATGTAGGTGGTCCTTGGGTGAAGGATGCCCCTATGACTTCAAGTTCATTGGAGCAGGGTCTAGGGGTGGACAACTCCCAAGTTGTGGAGTTGTTCACAATTGTTTTGACCACCTCTCTTGACTAGGCTTGAAATGAGGTCAAAATGGGTATTAGGTGGTATGAAAGAGAAGAAAAATTGATCACTTGTATTCAATACATGATGTGTTTTCAAAGCGAGTTGAATGAAGTGAATGGATTGGCTATCTTATAGTTTGTTTGTCTATTAAGTAGAAGCCATCTTTTGTTGGATCTTAGTGATTTTATACACTTGTAAAATTTAATCACATACCTATAATACTTTGTGTATATAAGTTCTTAGATTAATCAATTGTAATCTATTTGTTTTAAATTGGGAGCCTCTCATGCATTTATAGTGTTAAACAAATAGAAACCTCTCATCCATTTATAGTGTTGAGAAGGGTACTAGCACTACCTTTTACTGCTATAGATGGAGTAAGGGCCCTAAGAGGATATAGGTAGAGGTTGTATATGTCTAATACGTAGACTACCCTTCTCCATATAAGGTGATCACTAATAAAAATATTATGTCTCGTCTAGAGATAAACATCCACACTCAATATTGACAATAGTCAACGAGCATATTATGCTAGCAAACTATTGATCATACCACATAGATAGTGGAACTATTTTTGTTAGGATCATGTGGTCCTTAGGGCCATCTGTATATCAATGATGCATACCCCATGCTACTCTAGAGACCTAGATAGATTCCACCAAGAGCATGTGGGTCATGCGGCCAGTGGCATGTCAGTGATAGACGTATGGTGTACACTTCAAAGTTGGATGGTTTTCCGCCAGTAGCATATGGGTTGTAAGGTTAGCAACATGCAAATGATGGACCAAATTGTTTTCTTAGCCATCTGATGGATTGCAGGAAAAAGAGTTTTAAATCAAGAATAGGTAGGTTATAATTGGACCAACTTTTGAGAATGGGTGTCTCAAACTCACTGGTTCAAATCTCGGACAAATGGCACTTGGTTTCTGAATCAGCAATTCGGGCTTGATAACGCTCGTTTTATTGATCACCTAGGCAATCGAATAACTTGTGTGTTATTGACAAGCGGTCGATAACCCTCGTGCTTTGCTTCACCTATCTAAGACGTGCTTGAAGTGTTGCGGGATGGCGGGGAAAAGGAACTTAACCTTTTTTAGTTGAACCCTGCAAGTCGGCAAAGTCATGGTGGTAAGGGTCGCGAGATAGCGTGAAGGAAGGAGACTTATTCTCCCCCCGCCACCCCACGTGACTCTAAGAGTTCAAACAAGAGACCATACGAGATAGCGAGAGGAAGGAGACTTGGTCTCCCTCCCATCACCCTGCGGGGCTTTTCTTATGGCTACATGTGTAGTTCGGGATTAAGACAGACGGTGTAGGGAAGGTTCTCCTCGCAAGCCCACACAATGGACAATAGTCAAATAGTGATATTGTGGGATAACAGAGGAAGGAGAGTGTCACTCTCCCCGCCACCCTGTGAGGCATCCAAAGGCTCCTAGAAGGACCTACGGGGTAATGAGCAAGCAAGTAGACTTGCTCTCCCCACCACCTCGCGACTTGATGAAGGGCATGAAGAAGATATTGCGGGGAGAAAGTGAAGCAATGAGACTTGCTCTCCCCGCCACCGCGCAGGGTATCAAAGAGACTATTGTCGATAAGTCTTGGTGGGACCATAGCTGACTCATGTGGAGTTGGAAGGCGATAATTGGTCTAAGTTAGGATCTAAGGAGCTCGATTGGAAGCCAACGATTGATCCGAATGAGAATAGTTGCCGACAGTCTTTTAAGACTAGCTGGGACCGCAATGGACACATGTTGACCAGCCAAATTGTCTGTTGATGATTGGTGGAAATTGGAATGACACAGAGGAAGCGATGGAAATAACATGGCGTGTTATCGACAATCTAAAGAAGTTCGACACTTGGAGACATGTAACTGAAACAAACCATTTTCTTGACAGAGAGGTATAAACTTCTAAAGAAATGGTGGCGAGTGTGATGAAACCTGAAGGGAGAGGTCTGGAAGAATTCTTGCAGAAATGTATGTAACTAAGATTAGAGAGATCGAACAATTATCTGGCAGACCAGAAGTCGGTGGAGACTGATTCAATGGTTAGATGTTGAGGGCGACTAGGTTGGAAGTTGATGGTTTTGTTAGATGTTGAGGGCGACTGGGTTGGAAGGTGATGGTTATGTTAGATGTTGAAGAGACTATATTGCAGAAACATCTGTAATTATGTAGTCTGGGTCTGAACATGATCTGGTTGTATGTTGTAAGAGTAGAGATTGTGTAATATACACCTAAGAGAGATTGATCTGTAACTTGTATTTAATTGGCATTTTACTGTAATACAAGTGATTCTTCTTTGGTGGTGGGTATTTTACCCGTAAGGGTTTTCCCACATAAATTATGTGTTCTCTCTATGCATGTATGAATCTTTTGTTTGCTCTACTATCTTGTCAATGTGCATCTTAGTGACTATAATTTGAAATTGAAAGTTACCTATGCTACTCTCCCCATTGAATTAAACACGGTGGAAGGCGTTTCCACGTTGTTCTTTCCTTACAAGTGGTATCAGAGTAGTTAGTTGTGTTATCCTTGGGGGCAGAACGGGCTATTTGTGTTAATTCTATTGTGGGATTTTTGTAGAGGTTTGTTTGAAATTGTAGACTGAGATGGCGAGCACATCAGGAAGAGTGGACATTGAGAAATTCAATGGCAGGAACTGCGAGTTATGGAAACTCAAGATGGAAGACTTGTTGGTTGTTAGAGACTTTTGGGTTGCATTGTCTGGATCAAAACCACCAAGCATGAAACAAGAAGATTGGGACCTCACAGATAGGAAGGCCAAAGGGCTAATCAGATTATGCCTTGAGGATTCTGTTGTCTTGAATGTTCATGAGGAGAAGACATCAACTTCTTTGTGGAAGAAACTTGGTGATATTTATCAGGGAAAGTCTCTGGTAAATAAGTTGTTCCTGAGGAAGAAGTTATACTCCTTGAAGACGAGCGAAGGGACATCAGTAGAAGATCATTTAAATGAAATCAACATGATCATTGCATAGTTAACTTTTGTGGGAGATAAGATTGAGGATGAGGATCGTTGAATGCTTATGTTGGGTTCCTTCCCATACACATGGGACCATCTAGTGATGGCTATTGGAAGTATAACAACCACTTTCAAAATAGAAGAGGGGGTTTATTCACTGCTTTCAGAGGAAGCACGAAGGAAATCTTATGAGATGGTCAAGGATGCTCTGGTTGTGCAGGGAAGATCTATGGGAAAAGGTAAGCGGAAGGGCAAGAATTCCAAGTCCAAGTCATAGGGGAGATCAAAGTCTCCAAAAAAGAAGTCCAAGGCGAGATGCTAGAAATGTGGGCAAATTGGTCATTTGATCTGAAAGGCTTGTGAGGAGAAGGAGAAGGAGAATGCTTCTGACACTGAGTCTTCTAGGAGTGATCCCAATGCCTTCATTGCTACCTTGTCAACATGACATCTCAATAGAGATGAGTCTTGATATTGAGTGCTTTGGTCTTTTAGTCGGAGAGCTTCATGATAGTGTAGTCTTGCATTTTGGAGCTTAGCATGGATTGATCATGGAGGTGCTTTAGAATACCAAGAGTCTTGTGCCTTTGCTGAAGAGCTATATTATAGGTTGCTACTCGATGAGATAGTTGCAGTGCTACATGGATGCTTTGTGCATAATGAGAGGAGGTGAAATGCTTTCTCTGCATGCGGATGTTGACAATGATTAGTCACTGAGCGTTTATGTGGTGGTGCTTGATGGATTCTTAGACTCTGGTGCTCAATGTGGGCATGATTGACAAGAGTCATATTGTCTATATCAATATGCTCTTTGAGATCTCATTTTGCATGTAGCTAATGTGATAGTGAGTTTGCATGTAGTTGATTGGATCTTCGAGTTATGTGGTTGTGTGGGCTAATCACCTATTCAGTTGCAGTGGGATAACTCGGAAGTGGATTGTCTATATCCACAGGTCTGATTCAGTACATATGTTGATTTTTTAACTGACCTTGTCTGTGGTCGTTGGTGCATTAGTGTGGTTTCTTTGAGATAAGAGGTTGGATGATAAATCAGTACCTAGATAGTCATTTATGGAATCCTGTAGCATAGTGTTTTTCCTTGGTTTGGAGGTCTTGGTTTCACTTGGTGTGACTACACGTGTGTGTAGACTTGGAAGATTTTTAAATTTGGGAGATGGTGTGTCATTATGCTTGGAGAGCTCAGTACCACGGAGCAGTGGGAGCTTTAGCAATGACTTTGTATTCACCATTGAGTGGTGAATGATCTTCTTTAGTGATGCAAATGTTTGGAGGACGCCTTAGATCCTGTTGCTGCAGAAGGGTCTTTCACATTTGCATGTACACTATTTGAGGATGGGTGATGTTGGTTTAGAGTATGTTGATATTATGTCACGGTGCACTCTTGATACTAGTTTAGAGTCTGGAATGATACATTGCTCTTGAGACTATGGTATGTTCACTTGGGGCATGTGATCTCCTAAGAGGGGATGGTAAGATCATGGTGTCATGATGGGTTCCCAATTCTACAGATTGGAGCTTTGACTGTGGTCTGATAAGCTCTCTTTGTTTTGGGGGTGTTGTTCATATGTCTAAGAACTTCATGGGAATGTAGAGATGCATTTGGAGTTTGGCATGGATTAATCAATTGTCGGCACTCATGGATACATAGAGACTTAGATGAGGCTATAGTTCTCTTGAAATGAGAGATGTATGTTGAAATGGTTACTCTTGATGAGATTTTTGCTGGAAGTTCGATGAGCCTACATCTTGGTTGAATGCGAATTCAACAGAGATCTATGAGGAGATTTCTCTTGGATGAGTCAAGATGACTTAGGAATCTTGGAGGGGCATTCTCGTTCCCCACTCTTGGTCTATTCGACAGTTTATCCCTTGAGAGATTTGGCCCATAGTTTCTCAGGTGTTGTATGTTTTCTTTCAAATTTGTGGATCTTGAGCTGAAGTTAGATAACTCTAGAAGATTCATTGTGAGAGATGGATAGCATGATTATTCCCTTAACATAGGGGATGGTAGTGGGCTGATTTCCTAAAATGGGAAATGTAGTAGTTTGATCTTATTTTGGGGTTGAAAAGGAGATCTTACTTATCACAGTTGATACTTAGAGGAGTATGTAGAAGGAGTATGTTTCTTGCAGGAGTGTTGTTTGTAGGATGTGGTTATCTTTGTGGATGGTCCTTGGTACTACATGGTTACTTCTTATATGTGTTATGATTGATAGACTTTGTATGTTTCTTTGGTTCCTTTTCAGGTCCGGCATTACCCATGCAGTGGGAGTTTATGGATGTGTTTAGTCTTCATCGACTGATTTGCACATGGAGCTTATGATTGTTGATTATGGGTTGATTATGCTATTGGTATGAGTTTACTAATGAAGGATACCTTTGTGGTATGTAAGATTGGATTGCTAACACTTGTTGTGGGTGTTACTTCTAATCACATGGTTTTGTCAGTTGGATGGGAGCAATTATCTTGGTTGTTTGTTCTAGCTGATGTTCAGTCTTGAATGTTTTGGAGATACCAGTAAGTTCTTCGTCAAGTGGGAGAATGTTGAGAATGGGTGTCTCAAACTCATTGGTGCAAATCTCGGACAGATGGCACTTGGTTTCTGAATCAGCAATTCGGGGTTGATAACGCTCGTGTTATTGATCAACTAGGCAACCAAATAACTTTCGTGTTATTGACAAGTGATCGATAACCCTCGTGTTATGCTTCACCTATCTAACCACTGCTCGAAGTCCTCCAGGACAACAGGGAAAAGGAACTTGGCCTTTTCTATTGAACCTCACAAGTTGGCAAAGTCATGATGGTAAGGGTTGCAGGATAGCGGGAAGGAGACTTATTCTCCCCCCACCACCCTACGTGACTCAGTGTTCAAACAAGAGACCTTGCGGGATAGCGAGAGTAAGGAGGCTTGGTCTCCCTCCCATCACCCCGCAAGGGTTTTCTTATGGCTACAGGTGTAGTGCAAGATTAAGATGAAGGGTGTAGAGAAAGTTCTCCCCGCCACCCTACACGATGAACAACAATCGAATAGTGATGTTGCAGGATAACAGAGGAAGTAGAGTGTCACTCTCCTTGCCACCATGCAAAATGAACAACAGTTGAATAGTGATGTTGTGGGATAACAGAGGAAGGAGGGTGTCACTCTCCCCGCCGCCCCATGAGGCATCTGAAGGCTCCTAGAAGGACCTGTGGGGTAATGAGGAAGCAAGGAGACTTGCTCTCCCCACCACCCCATAGAGTATCGAAGAGACTCTTGTCGATTAGTCTTGGTGAGACCACGACTGACTCATGTAGAGTTTGAAGTCGATAATTGGTCTGAGCTGAGATTTGAGGAGCTCGATTGGAAGCCAACGATTGGTCTGAATGAGAATAGTTGCTGATAGTCTTTTAAGACTAGGTCGGACCGTGATGGACTCATGTTGACTTGTCGAGTTGTCTGTTGATGAATGGTGGAAACTGAAACAACTCAAAAGAAGTGATGGAAATAACATGGCGTGTTATCGACAATCTAAGGAAGTTCGACAATTGGAGCCATGTAACTGAAACGGACTGTTTTCTTGACAGAGAGGTATAAACTTCTAAAGAAACGGTTGCGACTGTGACAAGAAATGAAGGGAGAGGTATGGAAGACTTGTTGCAGAAACACCTGTAACTGAGGTCAGAGAGATCGAACAGTTGTCTGGCAGACCAGAAGTCGGTGGAGACTGATTCGATGGTCGGATGTTGAGGGCGACTGGGTTAGAAGTTGATGGTTCTGTTAGATGCTGAAGAGATTGTGTTGCAGAAATATCTGTAACTGTGTAATCTGGATCTGAACATGATCTAGTTGTATGCTACCAAAGCAGAGACTGTGTAATATACACTTGAGAGAGGTTAATCTATAACTTGTATGTAATTGGCATTTTACTGTAATACAAGTGATTCTTCTTTGGTGGTGGGTATTTTACCTGTAAGGGTTTTCCCATGCAAATTTTGTGTTCTCTCTATAAATGTATGAATCTTTTGTTTGCTCTGCTATCTTGTCAATGTGCATCTTAGTGACTCTAATTTGAAATTGAAAGTTACGTATGCTACTCTCCCCATTGAATTAAAGACGATGGAAGGCATTTCCGCATTGTGTTTTCCTTACACCCACCTCAATATAATTTTGGGATATCTTGATGTGTAAATGGTATACTTGACTTTGTTGCAATGAGGATGGACACTCGATGTAGTATAGGTTCCATTGAATCTTGTTCCTACTTTCTCATTGGTGTAGAAGATTGGGGAAAAGAATGTAACCCACAACGTAGTGCATAATACATCAACATTCCTTTTACTTTGGATGCATTATGGGCAAGTGATAGTTAGCCCTTGTGGATGTGTTAGTCTCTCACTATATATGTTAGTTATTATGTATATGGCGTACACTAGATCTAGTCACTATGTATGAAATGTACGTTGGAGTTGATCGTTGTGTATACGATGTATGTTAGAGCTAGTCACCAAGTATGTGTGCCGCATGTTGAAGCTAGTCACTACGTATATGTGAGATATGTTAAAGTGCGGAGAGATATGTATATGTGATATGTATGAGCCAATAATCTTTTGGTGTGTGCTCGCTCTCTATGGAATTGGAGAATTATGGAAGGATATCACCTCTACTTAATTGTCTATGTTTGTACATTATCTAATGGAAAATGGTTATCTTGTATTGTAATGGTACTAAGTTTTGATTAAAAAAGCAGCATTAACTAGGGTGTTGACCCTTAACAAAAAGCAACATCAAGAGAGATGATGTTGGAAGAGAACCACAGCCCAAAGGCGGAAAGGAACAAACATAGGAACCTAAACAATCAGGGAACAAACCCCACTCAAGGGGGGAACAGGCCACCCAAACCCCCACGAGGGGGGGTATGGGGCAGGGGAAAATATTTCCCCTTATGCTTGAGAGCAACCACAGACCAAGCAATGCTAACATCCACCGGAAGGGCCCCCGCAGGGTCAACAACATCGGTGACAGCAGAAGGTTGGAAGAGGGTCGTAGGGGGCTACAGAATAGCAATAGCAGCAGGTTGTGGCAGAACAGTAGAAGCAGAAGCAGATCCAGCAGTAGGGGAGGGCTGCAGGACAGGAGAAGCAGAAGTGGGGACCTCCAGAGACGAAGCCACAAAAACATCAGTAGGAGCAACAAGAGTTGTGGGGGGCACGACATCATCCTCATGGGAGGAGCCAGCAGACGCAGAATGTGTAGCAATAACTGTTAAGTGGTCAGCAGTAGCATTCTTCCACTAGGTAGAAACCCCTTTGTGTTGTGGAGAAGAGCAACCCAAAGCAAGATGGCCAGTAGAGAAACATCTTCTGCAGCAAAAGGGGAGGCCTTCAAAATCCAGTAGTTGTGACCAAGGCCTATCCCCCACCATAAGAACCACATCACCCGGGAGAGGAGCAGAGATGTCGAAATCAACAAGAATGCGGGCAAAGGTAGTGTGTTCCATTGAGGACGTAGCATCATCGACCTTCAGGAAACGACCAATAGAGTTGTCGATCGCCTCATAGTAAGAGTGCTCCCAAAAATGAAGAGGGAGATTGATGAGCCGAACCCAAACTGGACGCACGTTAAGTGGTTCAGTGAGAGGGTTGAAAGAGGTTGTCCATGAAGAGGTTGTAATGGTACTAAGTTAATAGATTGCAGTTAATTAATAATTAGGGATTAAAGAGATATCAAAGATCTCATACGACATGAGAGAATGAACTTCCTCTAATATTCAAGGGCGAACTATGAAGCCTCTAATTCCCATGAGAGGATGCATACGTAAGGCCGTCATGAATGAACCATTAATGCATAGGAATAGGTTTAAAGAGGGGGGGGGGGGGGGGAGGGGGCTAACCTTAAGAGATTACCACCTTTAAGTTAAGTATAATGTGGTGGCATAGATTTGCCACCACTATGGTGATTGAAGAAATAATGAATTCAACATTTCTAAGCTAAAACAAGAAGCTTGGTCAATTAAGTTGCTACTTGTGAAAAAATTAGTAGCAATTGAGGAGCGATTGTTACAAGATTGTTCATTCATGCAAATTAGAGTTAATAGAGAAAAAATTGAACAAAAAACAATTTCACATTGATTCACAATCACAAAAAGATTGCAAATGGATCACTAAACTACGACATATAGATTACAAGCTTATATGCAAAGATATAATAAAAACTATTATCACTCTCACTCTATGACTTTGTTAACTAATGTCCTCCTAAGATTGATTATTGATTCATGTCTTCTACAATAGTTAGTTGTTCTCCAAATGATTCCAGATGTGATTATATATCAACTCCAAGCTTTAGGAATGATCTACATCACTTGCAAGGTGCTCTAAATCTCGATGTCTTGTGAAACATGTAGATCAGTCAAAATCTAGAGATGAAGCATTAGGTGTTGAAGAAACACAATGTTGTTTTGATTGGAGATCTCTTTGGTCGCATACTACCTTACAATATGTTGGATTTAATATGACAAGTCTCTAGGTGGTGCCACAAACCTCACATGGTGAACTGGGTGTTAACTATTTTGAACTGTGATCTTTTATCAATGATAGCTTTCGACAGTTTGATTCAAATTCATTACCTCTAGATATAGTGTAAACGTAAGTTATTACTTAACTTTGATTATCTATCACAAGATTGAATGATAAATTATGCAGTGAAAATATGGTAATATATAGTAGGATGCACATGCAATAAGCACCCAAGGTTGTTTGAAAAGTGAATCTTGCAATTTGCAAATTCTAGAGGAAATCCAAGGAATTTCACCTAGCCAAGGTGGGTGGGAAGACAAAAGGGGGTTGGGGAGAAGGGAAAAATCTCAATGACTCACTAAATCTTTGCCCAAGCCATAGAGCAACATGTGGAAACATGTTCAATTGGTACATTAAAATCATCTAGAAGTTATGTCCACCCAAACGAACTATGGGAAATTCCCAGGATTCATGGGGCCAAGGGTGGGTGGGTTGGTGGCAATATAACCCCCCAAACATCTGCACACATTCCCCCCACCTTGCATGCATGATTATTCTAGCTTATTCTAGTAGGTTGATTAATATAGTGAGTGGAAAGTAAGCAGGACTTATTCTAGTAACTATAAGTGGAGAAGGACTAGTATATTCTAGCTTAATCTAGCTTACTCAAGCGGGTTAATTAATTCATGGATTCCCTACAATTCTATGGGGTGCATTAATGAATTACCCAAATTTATTGCTTGACTTGACTCGATTCTAGCTTATTCTAGCAAGCGAATTAATCCGTTCTTGTGAGATCCATAATGAGTCTTACGTTGTCTTCCCTTCCACTTAACCAAGTATTCTTTATAATACATATTTTTAGTGTCACATCTAATTATGTTAGCCAAGATCTTCTCTATTTGTTTCTATGGTTTTTGTGGTGGCTATTTTTGTATGTAAAGTTCCATGGTTTTTGTTATTTGATTGGCATTTATGGTACTAATGAAGATTTTTTATGTTAGACATATGAGATATACCAAGAGCTTCTAGTAACTCAACGTCATAAGCAATGTTTCCCAAACCAAACTTCTTGAGAAACTTATATGGGCCAAATTTTCTCATTTTCAACTTGTCATCTATGCCTACTAGAAATATTTCTGTCTCCACTTGTCATCTGCCTACCTATTGTACTTGTTCATTGTGTCTAATTGTTCTCTGACCTAATAGTATACTATCTTTGTACCTTACAAATTCTTCTACCTTTGCACTCCTTTGATTTTCTTTATTGATATCCCTAAGCTTCCCTACTATTCTAGGCCATAATCCAGTCATAATTTCAAATGGTGTCTTTCGTGTGCTTCTATTTGCTAATTTGTTGTATACAAACTCTACTTACGGTAGAATTATATCCCAATTTCCTAACTTATCTTCTACTAATCATTGCAACAAGTTGCCTAAACTGTGATAGAATTATATCCTAATTTCCTAACTTATCTTCTCCTAATCACTACAACAAGTTGCCTAAACTCATGTTTACCATTGTTGTGTGTCCATCTATCTATGGGTTAAATGTTCAACTATTTTTTAATTTTTTCATCATCTTTTTCCATGGTGCTTCAAAACTTACCTATGAACTTTATGTCTCTAATTGAAACTATGATCCATTACAATCCATGCAATCTCACAATCTCCATGAAAATAGATAAAAAAAAATGTACAGCGTTGTGCCTTCTCACAAAGAAAGACATGCACATTCTTAGAAAAAATTACCTACTACTAAAAACATATAATCATGTGTTCTTTGTGTTTCTTGGAAACCATAATATGAAGTCCATGCTAATGTCCTCCCAAGTTCTCTCTAGTATTGTTAAAGGTTGATACAATCCGATATTTTGATTACTCATCTTTGCAACTTCACAAATAATGCACTTTTGAACAAACCTCCTTACATCCTCAAGTACTTGAGGCTAAAAATAGTGCACAATTACCAAATCCATTATCTTATCAATGTCAAAATTTCTTACTAATTCACCACCATGTTTCTCCTTGGTCACGTTTTGCCTCAATAAGCTTCCAATAATA
The DNA here is from genome assembly GCF_030272615.1 of Cryptomeria japonica. Taxonomy (NCBI): domain Eukaryota; kingdom Viridiplantae; phylum Streptophyta; class Pinopsida; order Cupressales; family Cupressaceae; genus Cryptomeria; species Cryptomeria japonica. Next base: position 1,615,618 of record NC_081410.1, on the reverse strand, counting down.
CATAATTGACTTCCTTTGAATAGCATGCCATCCTAAATGAAATAATCCAATTACTTACATCTATTTCAATTGGCTCCCTACTTGCTTTCTCGGCTTCAACAAAGTCTAGGTTATCTTCCTACATTTGTTTGAGTTCTTCAAAATCCATTACTACTACTACTATCATTTATCTGAATAAGTTCCTCCTTCTACTCAATGCATCTACAACCTTGTTAGATTTGCCACTCCTATGCTTCAACACAAATGTTATAACTATACATGAACTCTACCCATATCATGTGTCTTTGATTCAACTTTCCTTTGCAACTCAAATATTGTAATGTTTGATTATCGATGCACAACATTTATCATTATGTTAACTATCACACTTTCATTAACATTACAATCAACCTAAAATACTTTGTAAAAATTCGGTAACGCTAACAATGACTAATCCATTACCTTTTGCTTCAATGGTATAAAACTCATTTATGCTCCTGACATCCACTTAAATTCTTTCTAATTCCCCCCTCATTATTTGTGTCAATAGATGGCATTGAAAGTCCTAATGAACTTCATGTAGAAACTGTCCAATTCAAGAAAAGATTTACTTATTGATAAGATATCAGAGAGCTTAGATCTTTTCATGAATTGGAAAGTTTTTGCATGAAGTTCATTAGGACTTGTAATGCCATCTATATACTATTGACAAAAATAATGAGGGTAATAAGAAAGAGTTGGAGTGGATGTTAGGAGCATAAAAGAGTTTTGAACCACTAAAGCAAAAGATAATAGAGTAGTGATTGTTAGCATTACCTAATTTTTACAAAATATTTTAGGTTGATTGTGATTCTAATGAAAATGCAATAGTCAATGTGATTATCAATGTTGTGCAATCTTATTGCTTAACAATCTTAATGTTGTTAGTCCTTACACTTCTTTGTTACTTTATTGGACTTCATAATTTTATCTTTCTTTCTTAAAAAATTGAGCCCTATCACCCAAAAATATAAATAAAATAAAATTATAATACTAAAAAAAATATTATTAATTTTAATTTAATTGATCAAAATTACTTTTCCAACATTATAAATCTGAATAAAACTAAAAAACTCAATTGAAAGAAAATTAAACAATCTAATACAACAAAACTTATCATTAATAAAGTAGCTTTAAAAAATCTGAAATCAAACAAATTTATAATATCAATGATGTTGAATATATAAAACTTCTTCCACTACACATCTTAATAATATTAAAAAAAATGAAATCACTTATATATAAATTAACCATGCCAGAAGAATGAAAACAGTCGCATTAAGATGAAATGAATATTCATCTTACATTGGACATTCCACCGTCAATCTATTAATTTGTTTTTTTAATTTAAATTTAATCATTTTAATAAAATTTTGTACATTGTAAAATAAAATGATTAATTTTAGATTAAATTGATGTAAATAGGAAGTGGGTAGAATTAAATGGAATGTATTATACTAAAATATTTTTAATTATCATTAAAATAATATTTTATTTTATTTTGTAAAAAACAATTATAGGCAAAAGCGTTTGAATTATCTTCTTGATAGATAAAGAAATCAGCTGATTATTTTAGAGGCAAGCTTCCACTACAAGCAAATGCATATTATCATTCAATAACGTAAGTTTCTGCCAATCATTACACAACCTATTTGAAGCTATTAATGAGTTCAAATCATATTATACTAAAAGAAAGCTTACAAAACTCACCCTGATAATTACACTAAAAATAGTACTTATATCATACTAAAGTTGTGTATACTCAATCAAACCAAACATAATTGGCAGCAGTTGCCAAGCTGATAATTAGATCACTTCCTACATAGAACCTCTAGGAGACGAACCACAGTGATACAAATCTGAGGAGTGATCTTTTGGAGAAGTTAGACGCATGACTCTGGGTGATAAATTTACTTGCTGTAATGCCTGGAATCGAAGTTCTGGGGGAAGATCTGCAATACATCCTATTCGAGGACCAGTTCCAGTTGACCACTTACGAGATAACCGTTTTCCAAGCTGAAATGACTTTGATGATTTTTGAGAACTAAGCTTTTCAAGTAATTTTTTACGAGGGATTTCTGTAAGTTGATTTTCAATTTCCTTGCTTGAAAGGCTTCTTTTATAATAAACATTATCTTGACTCTTTTGCAGATCTGGACATTTTTCCATTTCTTCCTTACCCTCAGCAACTAGGCTCACTGTATGATCTTGGAGTCTCTTGTTTTTATTGCTTTTGGATGTTGCACTTACATCCACCCAATTATGGAGTATTAAACTAACATCAGTGTGCGAACCATTACTGACTGCATGTGTACCTTCAGAATTTTCTTCCCCATTTTCGCACGACGACTGCTCTTTCCTACATACTTCTGAGTTTGCTGCATGCCCATTTCTGGAAAAACTTTCCAGTTCAGTTGATTGTTCCTCGTAACTTGTCATCTGAAAAATGGTTACCACTTCAGCTTCAGAACAATTGTAAAAGACAATGACTTGCCATTAAATAACACGGTTAAAATGCCGGGCAAAAGGAACTATTATTTCATACACCAAGTTACAGATATTCAACTCTATAAGATTGAAGATAGTGGAACGGGAAAAAAAAATGGCTGTTTTCTCCAGGATCTAATTAACATATTACCTTCTACAAATAATATAAACTGATAAAATAGCAATCATATTACACAGCTGTATGATATTCCATGCTAGTGAGTATTGTATCAATATTCCTGCCTTCATGCTGTGATAGAATTCAAAAAATTATTTCTTAACTGTTAATGTTTTAGCTGTTGGAAAGTAGTGCATAAAATCTTACAGCAGACAAATGCTGATAGACTAAGTGCTAAGTGTTAAAGTTGTTAGTTCGAGTGGTCTACTGAGGACAGTTATGTATGGAAAAGAACAAGGGCAGTACTGAAAACACATGCTAAAAATTTAATTTATTCTGCTGAATCCGCTTTTGAGAAACAGAATTTCCCGTCACCGAATTACTTCATTACAAACTGAAAAAGGGCATTTAATATAATTAACACTCCATGAAAAGTTTAAAAGATGGGCGACATTCTAAACAGAAGAATAAATAGTTTTCAGTGCTTCCCCTGTTCTGTTCCATACATAATTCTCTGACAAGTTTTGAAACACCTAACTTTTAAAACAATGTAAAAGCAAAGTGCACCGAGATGTCTTAAGACAAGTAAAATGAACAGAGGCTTCTTTGACTGAAGGGAAGTTCAAGAAGCACATCCTGGACTCAAGCAAGTTAATTATTCATCGGAAGTTTCTAGAATTATCTGCATATGAAAAAAATTATTGTCCTATGTTTTAAATCCAAATTCTGGATATCTTCAGGGATATTAGCACTCTGCAAACAAAATAATCTGAAAAATGGAATTTAACCATTATATACATTTTGGATATATACGGGAATATTAGCACTCTGCATACAAGGTAAACTGAAAAATGGAATTTTATTATTATATGCATTCTCGATTATCTTCAGAGATATTAGCATTCTGCAAAATAGATAACCTGAAAAATAGCATTTTATTATTATATGCACTCTTTGTCCTACGAATGTCTGTGATGCAGGGGCATAACCGTTTCATTCCAGTCTTATTTTGGGATTCAACCTTTATTTTGGGCAGCAAACGGTAGAGTCTTTATTCCCTAGTTTTCACCTGTTTTGAAAGGCAGCTGCTGGTGGAATACACGTCAGAAAATTAATGTTCCTTTATTCATTTCTGATTTTTTTGATGGATGTGAAGAATTAACAGCTGGAAAGCGTTTTATTTTTGTAGTGGGTCGATCTATTTTCTTTTACGAAAGGAGAAGGCATGCAGGTGCCAACTACATACAAATCCCAATGAAGTCTAAAACATTGATCAACTTTTTTGCATCACAGAGGCTCATGAACATTCTCCTCCAAGGGAAGAATATTTGGTACCTTGGTTGGATTGTTCCCTTCATACATGATGTGATGGGGCACCGTATATGTTAAGAAGGGAAGGTGATACTTGGAGAAATAATGATCTATATAAAGTTATTAGGGTGTTGAGGACTGTAGAGCTTAGGTGAACATGTAACTAGGAAGTAATCAGTGTACAGAGACACATACCTGGGAATAGCTAGACGTCCCCAACTTGAGGATGTCTTTGGAACATGGAGACAGAAATGTGATATGCCATTCCCATCCCAATTTATTTTATAAAAAATTGTGACATCCCCCAATTTAGAGAGCATTCCTAAAGGTGTCCTCTTTGCAAACTGTTATTTGGGGATGATCTGTCACCCCAAATGGTCCTCTGGCATCCTGGGGGCATCAGACCATCTCCTGCCTGTCAAAAAACAATAAGTACCAACAAAGTCTTGAAACTAAAGTAAATAACCTAGAGCCTTTATGAGGGGTCTGCAAGGCCCCCTATCCTAGAAATTTGCACTGTAAGACCCAAATATCTTAGCCACGTGCATTTTATGGTTTCATCATTTGCACTCTATAATTTTACAGAGGAAAACTGAAACGAGAGGTAAAAAGAAAGAAAGAAGATGAATCAAGAAGAATATATGTGAATGACTCAATCCATCTATTCTTGCCATAGTCACCAGGAGAAGGGGGTACTTGGAGATGCCAGAAACTGGTACCCTGTACCAGTACGGCTATTTTTTATAAATAGAAGACTAGGATACTTGAAGATGCCATTTTTAAAAAAATAATTTAATAATTTTCAGAAAATATCATGATAGAGAACTTTGAAAACAAAAACAGTAAATCAATCATACAAGAACAGTAAATAGTAAAGGCAGTTTATCTTTATACCATTACAATGACAGGAAATCAATCATACAAATGTTTATGCCCCTCTCAAAAAGTCTACACTGTCAGTAGATCCGATTACTATAACTTTGCATGGATTTTTGTATCATCCAAAAATATCAGCATGAAACATTATGTAGGCTTATTTTATTTATTTGCCTTCCTTTTTGTATCTTTTAACACATTTTGCCCAAAGTTTTTTGGTGAGAGACATCAATTTCTGGTCAGGAGACTTAGGAGACAGCTCAAGACGGCAGCTAAAAGAACCATGTGCGTTGGGACGATACCAAAGACGTGTCTCCAACTCCGAGACACATCTCAGGTGGTGGGAGACGTATCTCCTAGTTACCATGATTTTTTCCTATGTTACATGGGCACACGTCCCCACCCGTCAAACACTCATCTCCATCCCCTTGGGCATTCGAGGACGGCGGGACATTAGAGGACGTCCCCTTGACATCCCTCACCCCCCCTCCCAAACTGCAAAAACCAAGAAACATCTCGAAGCGCATCCCAAAATTTTAGGACAATGAGAAATTTTAAGGGGACACCTAACCATCCCCAAGGTGGCCGGTAATGTCTCAGATGCCCCTCAATCATCCAAGGGATGGTCAAGTGCCCCCTACAGTAAAGACATAATATTTCAACATTTAGATAAAAAAAGGACTTGAGGCCAACAGTTATTCGATTGAAAAGGTGTGTGGGTCTCACAAACCCTCCCATGCCCCTTATTTGCCCTAATGCGCAAAAAGAAAAGATACATTATGTTTTAAGTTTTATTGACCATGTTACTACTAGAGACTACACCATTCACTGGAGAAAATATTTGATATCAATATCATGGTTTAATTTTTAGACTTACAAGGGCAAGGTTTGACGAGTGGGGATGCCTCTCCATATGACACTCAAGTTGCAAACTTTACATTGTTTACAATGAATAACAAAATAAGCCTAGCTCCCTAAGTTAAAGCTTGAAACAATCAAGAAATTTTAAAGGCTATATGCAGCAATGACTTGAAAGATTTTATCACTATTTACAAACAAGTTAAAAACTTACAAATGAAAGATTCAAAGAAGCTTTAGAAGACATCAGTTGATTCAGCTGCAACCATTGCATCAAGGTCTGCTATTTTACCCATCTTTTAGCTTGTTACAGAGGAATTGTTATTAGTTTATAATGTTTTGGTTTCAATTTGTTGAGATAAATAAAACACCACAAAATGAATACTAGCAGCAAAGATGACAATGTGAAGAAATTGAAGTAAACAGAATAAACCATTCTTCTCATTCTGAAAATCCAAACACAGATTCTATTGAAACTCCATAAGACCACTTTACATGCCCTTCACTCTCTTCAAAAATTTGAGAAAGGCCCTTTCAACCTTAAAAAGACCCTTGCTTCAATTTGCCACCAATTTAACCATTAAAAAGGGTAAAAATACAAAGTGCAGAAAGCATTGGTTATGTCACATTTACAACTCTGATTATCTTGGGACTAAGTTACCAGGTTCGTTCAGAAGGCCTGACACATCTGGATCAGGTTTGTGCAGGTGCGGGTCCGCGCCAGGGTACACACGAGTGTGGCCTAGGTGCACCCCAAGGGCCCTGTGTTCACTGTGTGTTAGTGAATGGGGACCCACAGCGAACCCAGGGCCCCTGGGACACACCCAGATGACAATGTGAAGAAATTGAAGTAAACAGAATAAACCATTCTTCTCATTCTGAAAATCCAAACATAGATTCTATTGAAACTCCATAAGACCATTTTACATGCCCTTCACTCTCTACAAAAATTTGAGAAAGGCCCTTTCAACCCTAAAAAGACCCTTGCTTCAATTTGCCACCAATTTAACCATTAAAAAGGGTAAAAATAGTGCGGAAAGCATTGGTTATGTCACATTTACAACTCTGATTATCTTGGGACTAAGTTACCAGGTTCGTGCAGAAGGCCTGCCATATCTGGATCAGGTTTGTGCAGGTGCAGGTCCGCGCCAGGGTACACACGAGTGTGGCCTAGGTGCACCCCAAGGGCCCTGGGTTCACTGTGCATTGGTGAATGCGGACCCACAGCAAACCCAGGGCCCCTGGGACACACCCAGATGAACCAAGGTGCGAACTCAGGCTGAGCCACCAGAGTCACTTAAAAAGTGACTTAAAAATTAAAAAATACTTCTTTTACTTTTTCTTTACAATAAAACCCTAATCTGCCCCCTATAACATCATTTCAACCTAAATTTGCTCATTTCATTCTCTCTTTTTTTTTCATTGTGGCATTTTGAAGGGCGGGTGATTATTTTTGAAGGAGATAGTTCCTGGAGTGTTTGAGGAAGGAGGAGAGCTTGCACAAAGGAGATTCAATCATCTAAGGTAAGCATTTAAGCCTTGGTCTTTTAATGAATTTTTTCAAGTTTTTTTTTCTAAATTTTTTTTAAAAAAGAGAAACAAGTTCTAATATTTCTTATGATGTTTTTCATACTTTCATTAGCTTTTACATTGTGTAATCTTGCATTTATTTTTATTTTTTTCTAATTTCAAAATGTGTAATTTCTTATAATAACAAAAAAATGGCAACCAGTTCCAATTCAATGGGTGGGGGTTACAAGACTCAACCAAAAATTTAAAATTAATAGAGGATATCCTTTATGGAATTATACTACAATGCTTCAACAACTTCCAGGAGGTGGGGGATATGAATGGAATTGTAATTTCTGTAAAACCAATTATAGGTGCTTGCATTATTGAGTGAGACGTCACTTTTGTGGCCCTGTTTGGAAAGGGATTATTATGTGTGAAGAGCCAAATCAGCAGGGGTTGTCTGCCACACAAATGGCAGGATTCATTAGAGAACAAGAAGAAGTTGATCAAGCTCTACAAAGAGAAAAACTAAGAGCTAATCCATCTGCAAGCAAAAAACCAACTGACTTTACCCAAAGATATCCACTACCAATAAAGTCCTCCCAACATCCTTTCTTGGAGATGCCCTCTATGCAAGATAAGTAGAAAATCTCAATCTTTCCCGCAAAAGAGGCCCATTGGACATGGCATTTAAAATGGAAGCAAGAGATATTGCAGAGCGAAAAATTGCATGTTGCATCTATGCCAACGGTCTTCCTTTCAACTTGGTGAAACCACCATATTGGTGGGAGATGGTGGCGGCAATCAATAGTGCTCCTTCTACTTTCACAAGTCCAGGGTATGAAAAGGTGTGCACCACCTTATTGCCAAGAGAGAAGAATTTTGTAAAGACATCACTCAAACCGATTAGAGATTCTTGGGTTGAATCGGGTGTTTCAATTGTTTCTGATGGATGGAAAGATTGCAAAAACCATCCATTAATAAATGTTATTGCAGTGTCCCCCAAAGGGGCAATGTTTTTGAGGGCAATTGATTGTGAGGGGCAACTCAAAGATGCAGAGTTCATTTCCAAAATCTTCTTTGATTCCATAGAGATGGTGGGTCATGAAAATGTTGTCCAAGTCATTACAGACAATGCAAAGGTTTGCAAGGCTGCAAATGCTTTGGTTGAGCAAAGATATGAGCACATTTTTTGGACACCATGCACCGTACACTCCCTTAACTTGGTCATGCAAGCAATTGGCACTCAAATGGAGTCGGCGAAGGAATATACCAAGAGGGTGATAAGATCCAAATGTTTGTGACAAACCACCATATGTCACAAGCCACTTCCAAGAGTTTCTCGAATTCGGAATCCTTGAGGGTAAATTTAATTTATCTATGTAATTTTATTTATACCATGTTTAATATGTATATTGTTGGCATTATGTTGTCATTGATATCAACCGGTATGGAATAGTCACCGGTGAGTAAGTAGTGGTGACCAGTATGGGTGAAGTAAATAGTGATGTCAACCGGTATGAAGGATGGAGTGTGCAAGTAGACAGAAAAGGTATGTTACCGGTACACATGAAGTGTCGCACCTACCGGTAAAGCGGGACCACCGGCAAGCAAGCAAAGAAGCAAAGAAGAACGGAGGGATGTGATCACCGGTAGACAAAGAGAAGTATAATGCAATCGGTAAATGGATTCAGTGGATGGACCAACATGTTTGATGGAAGGCCAAGTGGATCCACCAACATAGAAGAGGTCAGCAGGTATGAAGGTCCACCGGTGAAGTTAGGTTATACCGGTAAGGTGAGTTGAACCAATAGTATGTCTCGGTCGGTTAAGGATGTCAAACCAACTTTGCAATCTGAGCATAGGTGGATGTCGACAAGGATGACAGGTGGACACCAGTTGGCGAGCACGCAGAGGTTGGTGAAGTATTCATCGACATGGTAGTTTGACGAGAAGGTCAGCATTAATGAAGAACCTGCAAATCATGGAACGATGGCAGGATGTTGCGGCTCGAGGAAGACAGAGAGGCAAGATCATTGATCTGAATCTGCAAGACAATCTGATCCTTGTGGTTGCTGGTCGAAGGAAACAACTGAAGCATTAATGGTGATGTACAAAGAAAGGTCGAAAAGCATGTTGCAGACATCTAAAAATAGAAAACGTGCATTGGAAGGCAAGGATATGGCGATGTTGATTGACATAATGTTGATCATCATTTCAGAAAAGCAGATCCGATCAGATTCGATACGGATTGAGTTGGTAGAGGAAAACCCTAGCACGCCACCGTTTGAATGTTGCTTTTGGTGGGAACCCTCACATATAAATATGTGAAATCGAGACTAAAGATGTTGATGTTGGATGCGAGTTGAGAGTAAGAAGAGAGCTTGAGCAAGAAGAGAGACTATCTGCCTGAGAGTTCTTTCACAGAGAGTTAGAGTGTGGAGTTAGCAGGCTGAACAGGTGAGAGGTTCTAACTGGCAAAGACAAAGTAACAGGTAAATTGTTATAATCTTAACAGTCAAGCGTACCGGTAGAGATTGAATGGTTAGGAAGGCATCCAAGTGTGATACTGTGTAGGGTGAGATTTTGAGAAAGAGAAGAGAGGCAGAGAGTAATCAGTAAGAGATCAGAGAGAGCAATCTGATAACCGGCAGTAGAAGGACTAGTGAAATAGAGGAAGGTGATAACCGACAGACATTAGTTGATCGGGTGTTGCAGAACTCATTTGCAACTAGGTTCTATCATTGCATTAAAATTGTATTTCATTGTATTACACTGAGTTGGTGCTTGGTGCAGGGGTTGGTGCTCCTTGGGTTGGTGCCCTAAATCATTTGTAACCTGTTGTTTCTTTGTGAGGTTGGATTGGAGCAATAGACTCCAGCAGCATTTCTCACCGAGGTTTTTCCCATATAGGGTTTTCCCCGTACATCTGGTGTTGTGGGTTATTTTGTGTGTTTGCCTCTTTTGATATCCTCTCATATCTTACCGGTTTGATTGCTTAGTGTTTAGGTTGTTAACCGATACTCAAAGCTTGATTTAAAGAGAAAAGATTTTTAGGAACCACTGATTCACCCCCCCCTCTCAGTGGTACATTGTGTTCAACATATATAATATTTTTTAATATGTTATTGACATATTTTTTACATGAACCTAAGTTGTTGAGACCCGATTTGCATCACATACAATAGTGATGAGATGACTTTTGAAGGTAAAACAGGCATTGATTGTTGTGGTTATTAGTAACCAATGGGGTGTTTGGAAGCAATCAAATTGAGAAAGGGCCCAAAAGGTTAAGTCATTGATCCTGGATGACAATTTGTGGGATCGTGTAGAATGTCTTGAATTTTATCGAGCCTATCATGAGTATGATCAGGTTTGCCGATACAGATACAACATGTTTAGGGGAATTTTATGATGGCATAGACACCATGATAGCAAAAATCAAAGTCATAATAGCAAAACAAAGAGAATGACCTTGAAGAAATATTTTTCAAGAGGGTGGAAAAAATCATTCTTCATCATTGGAACAAGATGACCACACCACTGCACCTCCTTGCACACGCATTATCTCCCAGGTACTATAGCAATGATGTACTTTCTTTGCCAAGGAGAACTCCCCATATAGAGATTTTGAAGTTGCTATTAGGTACAAACGGGCATTCGCTAGACTCTTAACAGATCCTGAACTGGTGGAAAGTGTTAGGAGAAAGTTTGGCTTGTTTATATTAGGAAGAAATCATAGTCCTTGTGATATTAATGACCAATCCAAAATGGATGCTACTACATGGTGGTACCTCCATGGTCAAGATTATATGTTCCTCCAACCTCTTACAATCAAGATTCTATCACAACTAAGCTTTTTTTACTTTTTACTTTTAACATTTGTATTGTAGATTTTAGCACTTAACATCCTTTAATTTATTTTGCATTTTTTATTTTTAAGTTTTGTTGGTTTTCTCTCCAATTTCAACAGGGTGCAAGTTCTTCTGCTACTAAACAGAATTGGAGTACATACTCTCCTTTATCTACTCAGTAAAGCATAACTGGTTGGATTCAAAAAGAGCAGAAGACTTGGTTTATATTCATTCCAATTTGAGTCTTCTAACACATAGGGAACAACAATACAAGGATTGGTCAATGAAGCATTGGGATGTAACCCCTGAGTGTACCAACTTGGATGCAACTAATGATGATCTGGCTAGAGCCACTATGGATGATGATGATGATATACCTACACCTGATGCACCTAGCAAGAGTGGCACTGCTTTGGGTTCAAATGATTTTGAATTTGAACTTGAAGCAAATGACGATGATCTTGATCTAGATCCTTTTGAAGATTGATGAAGATAGAAGACAATTGTTATTTTTAATTGTCAATTTTGTAATTGTAATGATTTTCATTTGAATCGTTCACCTAGACATATATGATACATTGATATAGATATATTATATAGCATATGACATAGTATTAATGTTGAAAATCTGAACTATCAATTAGCATTTGGCATTGATCAATGATGAAGTGGCATACTATTAAATATATTTAGTTTTATAATTTTGCATATTTCTTTAAACTTTTTGCATATATATATATATATATATATATATATATATATATATATATATATATATACTAACAAACCCAAACCATGAACCCAAAGGGCAAAAAATATTTTGCCCAAACCCACAAACCAGGTTTGCGTACCCAAACCCAAACCAATAACTTAGTCTTGGGAGCTATAGTAAGGTTACACAACATTTATGGTTGAGAGTGCAAATAGGGTTAGAGTTTGTGTAGATATAACATTAAAACAAGAAAATGAAATGACTAGGTTGGTTGGAGAGTGAGGAAAAAATTACTTGTACTGCTAGGAAACATTCATCCCAAACATTGCAATCTATTGATCAATATGACTATCCCAATTCATCAGTACAAGAAAGTTGTGATAGAGGGAAGAGTAAGGCCACTTCTATTGCAAGTGAAAAAAGTATAGTGGTAGGATTAATGAATTCTCAAAAATGTGGGCAACTGATTGATTCAATGGCCAGTTTTTTTTTATGCACATGCTATCTCATTTTATTTTGCAAGGTCTCCTTATTTCAAAGGTATGTTGAGAGATGCAATGGTAGTTTTACACTCTTATGTTCCCCTTGGAGAACATACACAAGTACCTCCCACCTCAACAAACAATATTCAAAGATGAACATATTGATGGATATGAAACAAACATGGATGATGATTGATCGTTCCATTGTCATGGATGGCTGGCCTAATATTCAACATTGGTCACTCATTAATGTTATAGTTACATGTCATGCTAGTTCATACTTTCTTAAAGCTATTGATTGTTTTGGAAATCACAAGGATGCTGATTACCAATTTGCTCTTTTGAAGGAGACCAAAGAGGAGGTTGGGTTTTCTAATATTGTACAAGTTGTGACAGATTTAGCTCGTGTTTGTAAGTTAGTTGGTTTGATGGTTGAGAGTACTTACAAACATATGTTTTGGACTCCATGCTATGTACACGCTTTGCATAATGCTTTGAAAAACACTGACATAATAGATTGGGTGAAGATAGCAGTGGTCGAAACTAGAGACATACAAATGTTTGTATGTAACCATTAAGCTTCACTTGCACTGTTTCCATCCTATTCAAAGAAAGAATTCCTCAAACCAATTGAGACTATATGCTAGCTATTTTATTTTGTTGGAGAGGATGTTGGAGGTGCAGGATTCTCTACAATCCATGCTGGTTTGTGGAGAGTGGAAAAAGTGGGCTCAATCAAAGATACAAAAAAAGGAAAGTGGTGAGAGAAAGGGTACTTAATGATGCTTGGTGGTTTAATATGTTTGAGTTTCTACTTTGTTTTACTTTTTATTTTCAAATTTTAATTTACATTATTAATAGTGTTAATGTCATAATTTTTAAATGTTGCTTGCAAATATGTTTGCTCTATCATATTACTTAATGTGGAGGTTATCAAGTATGTAGATACAAACTCTCCTAGCCTTGCAGAGATTTATGAGACTTTTTATAACATGTTTTATCAAATGAAGCAAGCAATTCATAACAAAGACCCTAGATTACAATTTTATACGGATCAGATCAAGCCTATTGTCACAAAGAGGTAAAACACAATGAACACCCCTCTCCATATGGTTGCCTATGCTCTTAAACCCAAATGGAAGCTCAATCTATATCATTTTAAGCTTTTCCTTTGAAATAAAGTATTCATGTACAGCTAGTTAAACTTGTCTGAACCATAATAAGGGAAGTAAGAGAGAGTTTGTATTTTTCATGTTAAAAAGCTCTATTTTGTAATTCCGAGACTTAGTCTTTGTGTGAAGATCATTGTGATTATGTCTAAACTGGGTCTTTAGTATGATAAAACCTAGCACCCTCAGCTAAATAAGGACTTAGGTTTGATTCCTATGGTAGGATTACACCTATGTCCACCTTGTAATTTAGTTTCCAAAGTTTACCAATGGTCAGTTGGACCCAAGGGTAAGTTGCAAGTACACAACTCTTTCATTCCTTATACCAAGTACGGGTGGTGGACATTGATTGCACTCCTACATGCTTATTATGAACCCTTGACCAAGATGGTGCTACAGTCACCATGCATCTATCAGTTCACAAGAGTCAAATACACCACTAGCCAAAGTGTCATGCAAGTTAGGGGGTGTTGTGACGATTTCACACATCACCCCATTGCAATGTGGAACCCCTACTTTAGGTCCTCTTGGTCTTAGGTTATGTTTCTCTGGGTCTTTTCACAGCAGTCTCTATGGTCTCCCCAGTTTGCAAGTGTTTTGGGTGAATTTGATCAAGTCTGCAAGTCCTTTGAGCAAATTTGACTAAGTCTGGAACTCGTTTGGTCCATTTTAGGGTTTCGCCCTTTAAACTTAGATTTGAGGCCCTTTCCTTAGGGTTTTGGAAAAACTGGACATTGCATTGGAATCAAGACCCTTTAAGGAATTTTTTAGGGATTTCACTACCTCCTGAATTGTCTTTATTTCATTGAAAATCAAACTTACTATTTTTAGCAATTTTTATTTTTAGTGAGTGTCGTTTTGTCCTGTTTTGCCCTAATTTTGACATTTTGAAATACTTACCATTCTTAGTAAGTCTATTTTTGGCAGGATCTTCACAGGCAAGGGTCCCAACACTGAAGACTACGCACTCCTGAATACTTGTCTAAATCCAAAAAGTTTGAAAAAGCAGGCTTTTTGAGCCAAAAATGGTTGTGTGGAAATCATTCCAAAAGTGGAAAGGCGTTGAAAATCCTCCTAAGGCAAGAAAATCACTTCAATTCCAAATATGGCATCCCAATCCGACAATTGCTCAAAAATGGTTGTGTCGGGAGAGTAAATCATGAGAATCCTTCTGACATGAACATGTTCCAAAACAAGAGTTTGCACCAAAATGCCTTCATGGAGGAGAAGTTTGAAAGTTGAGAAATCCTCCACACCCAAAATTCCTACACCACCCCAAATCAGCGCCCAATTAGGTGATGAGCACTAAACTGAGGGTCAAGAGGAATTTTCCTCCTCGACCAGAATTCCTACATCATGTGATTTCCACGCCCAATCAAAGGGTAGAGCACTAGACAAGGGGGTGATGGAATTTTGTCCAAAGCATAGAATTCCTCCACAGGGTCATTCTAGCGCCCAAGATTGAAGGTTGAATTCCAAGGCATGGAAATTTGATGTCAAGGAATTTCCCTTCCAAAGAAAATTCCTCCACGGGGTCATTCCAAAGCCCAAGAATGAAGATTGAATTCCAAGGCATGGAAATTTAAAATCAAGGAACTTTCCTTCCAAAGAAAATTCCTCCACAGGGTTATTCCAACAACCAAGATTGAAGGTTGAAATCCAAGGCATGGAAATTTGAAGTCAAGGATAAGAATGAGAAAGGAAGATCCCCTCGGGAAAAAAATCCCGAGGCGGTGACAGAATTGGTCAAGGGAGAGAATTTTCTCTCTCCTGAATTCCAAAGCTCAAAATGGAAAAAATTCCTAAAAAATAGGAAACGTAATGAATTGTTCAAAAAACTCTTCCCAAGGAGAAAATTACACCCAAGATGAAGAAATTCCAGAAAAGTGAAAAAATTGACTAAGTGTTGGAAATTTCTTCCTTCAGGACAAAATTCCAGGAAAGTGAAAAATTGATAAAATGTTGGAAATTCTTTTCCTTCAAGACAAAATTCCAAGGAAGCGAAAAATTGACTAAGTGTTGGAATTTCCTTCCTCCAGGACAGAATTCTTGGAAAATGTGAGATTTGGCTTAAGGATTGAAGAAATTCCTTCCTCAAGGAAGAAATATGCCCAAGGTGAAGAATTTCAAGGCACAAGGAAAATTGGCCAAGAAAGAAGATTTTCTCTCTCCAGAGCTTAGAACAAGACAAAATTCCTTAAGCATGGAAAATGGTCAATGGTCAAGAAAATCTTCATTCACCCTTCAGGACGAACTATGCACAGAAATTTCCCTTAACAACAAAATTCTCTCTTCAAGAATTTTCTCTCTCCAAGAATTCTAGATGTATAGGATCCCTGCAGAAGCGGATAAATTTGTTAAAATTCTTCGAAGGCAGGAAAATCTTCCAAAATGTCTTTTGTGGGCCCAAAATGGAAATATTCTCATAAAGGATGAGTTGGCGACATGTAAAGAGAATATTTTGTATTAACGAAGCACAACCCAAAAAATTATAGAAGTTCCTATGACGATGGGGTCCACTTGCATGTCGAGAATCTATTGAATACATGGCAGCATGATGGCACATTTACTGTTGGTGAGAGTTTGACCAAGTGACGGCTGAGTCAACGCATGGCGACGGGGTGGAGCATCTTTTGCATGTAACTATCATATTTTGTAAAGCACAACTGCAAGAACTCATTGGGAAAGGATTAATACGGCCAAGTGTGTCACCATGGGGAACCCCTGTGATATTTGTAAAGAAAGAGGATGGGACATTGCGCCTATGTATAAATTATCAAATGCTCAATAAGCTCACCATCAAGAATAAGTACCCCGTACCTAGAATTGACGATTTATTTGATCAAATGAGAGTGGCCACAGCATTCTCCAAGATTCATTTATGGTCAGGCTATCATCAGTTGTGGCTTAAGGAGGAAGATATTCATAAGATGACATTCAAAACAAGATACAGACACTATGAGTTCACAATATTACCCTTCCGACTCACCAATGCACCAGTAGCGTTCATGAATTTAATGAACAATGTGTTTAAAGATCGTTTAGGCAAATTTGTGTTAGTATTTCTTGACGACATTCTGATTTACTCAAGGGTTGAGGAAGAACATTTTCAGCACTTAACGAGTAGTCGTTCAACGTTTGCGTGAGCATAAACTATTTGGAAATCTATCCAAATGCACCTTTTTCCAAAAAGAGGTACAGGACTTGGGACACTTTTTTTTTGCAAAAGGAATAGCAGTGTACCAAGCAAAAATAAAGCTATAGTGGAATGGCCAGTACCAAGAAACATACAAGTAAGGAGCTTCGTGGGTTTAGCCAAGTATTACACAAAGTTTGTGATGATTTTTTGCAGAATAGCATCCAATCACCACCTCCAGCGAAACAGAAAGAGATTTGAGTGGACAGAAAAGTGTCAGAAGGCGTTTGAATATATAAAGGAGAAACTAATCATTGCACCCATTGAAATATGTAGCAGCACACCATTCTCACAAGAGACCACACGTTGGCAGCTCAAACCCCATTGAAATACTTTTTGATGTGCAAGGTCGAGAAGCAGATGATGCAACATTGCACACTTCTTTTATGCAAATGGAATGCCCTTTAATGTTGCCCGCTCACCTTTCTTTGACGAGATGGTCCAAGTTATCAATAATTGACTAGCTGGGTATAAGCCACCTGGATCTGTAAAGCTTCACACTACTCTAATTGATAAAGAAAAAATTCGATTAGAGCAACAAACTGCACCAATGAAAAGAGTGTAGGCTACAAAAGGATGCAGTATTGTTTTGGATGGGTAGACAAACACTAGAAATCGTCTGCTACTTAAAGTCATGGTAACATGCAACAAAGGGGCCTTGATTTTTAAAAGCAATAGATTTTTCAAGGAAAGAAAAAAAATGCAGAATTTCTTCATAACCAGCTATGTGAAGACATTAAAGAGGTGGGGGAATCACATGTAGTCCAAGTTGTTACCGATGCTACCCCGATATCTAAAGCAGCAGGTATAAAGGTGCAAAAAAAGTACAAGCATATATTTTAGATGCCATGTTGTGTACATTCATTAAACAATGCACCCAAAGATATTGGCAAGTTCCAATGGATTTCAGATCTCATAGAAAAGGCCAGGAAAAAAACATATGTCCGTATGTTCTCATCACCACACACAAGCCATTTATCAAAAATTTGCCATCGCATCTTGACAGGCATGGCTGTTCCTAAAACACATCCAATAATTTTGTTATACAAGAATCAAGGATTGTTGAAATTTGTTAGAAATCAAGTTTTTTCATGAACGCACTCTACACGTTTAAGTGCCACTACATTTGCAAAGATGTCCAATAGAATATTCAGCTCCAATATCGTTCCACTTGATCAACACACTAACATCTTTACCAAATCTCGTGTTGTAGCAAACTTCAAAAAATTTCAAACTTCCTTGAATTGTCCTCTTAAGAAAATGATGTACTAAGGGAGCAGCAGTGGAGTAGTAAGGGAGCAACAGTGGAGCTGTTGGAATATTGAAATACATATAAAATAATGATACATTATTATAATATTACATCATTGTATAAATATGTTAATAATAATACACATCATTATTATATTACAAAGGAGAGAAAGACTCCTTAAATAAGAGATTACAAGATATATTTCCATAACGAAAACAATCAACAACTAAGAAAATCAAACAACACGAAGAAACAAAGATAGTTTCTAAACACAATCCTAATAACTAAATTGACCATTATCAACTGAATATGGCAATATTATTTTAATACCTTCCCTTAATGGTCAATCTACTAACTACACCAAGTTTGTTCAAAAATTTTACAAATTTGTCTAAACTCAACTTGGTAAGAATGTCTACAATCTGATCCTCATTTGGAACATACTACAACATCACTAATCCATCTTCAACAAGTTGTCATAAGAATTGACAATGAAGCTCTACATGTTTTGTTCGCTCGGGGAAGGCTGGATTTTTGGCAAGCTTTAGCACCCCTTGGTTGTCACAAAACAAGGGTGAAAGAACTACTTGAGACATTTTCATGTCAAAAAGCATTCTTTGAAGCCATATTGCCTCACACGCTGCTTTAATAGTTCCCCGATGCTCTGCTTCTACCTATTGATGTGCTTTTTATGACACAATGCAACACAAAATAAAATACTAAGGATTCTATCCTCTCTTGAACAAAGACCTCTCGAATGCTAAGCTATGTGATCAAACAAGATGATTCCAAGGTTCCTGCTGCGTACAAGCAACTTTATGTGGGATAGACTCGGTGTATAATGTGATTTTGCTGGAATCACAAGGGGACTTATGTTTTGCTTGAGCTCTGCTGGAACGTGCAAACTAACTTAACTGCTTGGGAAATAAAAGGCAAAAGAGATAAGGGTTTAAAAAGCCTATACTAATCCTAAAAAATATAAGAAATGATTGTTGATTAGGTGCAACCAAACCAAGCTTTGCTTTGCCATGCAATAACAACTACACAAAGAAGTTGCAATCTCCTCAAAATGATTTTCATATCACCCATGCACACCAACATTATTGAACAATGAGCATACAATGATTGAAGTTAAGCTTTTAATCAAGTTCACTTTGACCACGCACTACAATTTGCAATCAACAAACTCCAAGTGGTATGAACATAGGTTTACCATTCATCAACAATAAGATCGTCCATCCATCAAATCAACATCAAAACTAATAAGTAGAGACCATGCAAAATGTTGAATCAACATATGAAATTCACCATATCTTCAATGAAAATAATATGTTTCTTGCAACAAAGTCTTGGCGACAATCTCCTTTTCTCCTACTCTACTGCCACTTTTAACTATCTGGCTATTATATATTCAAACGAGAGAGTTGAGTCTTATATAGAGAGCTCATTACAATTCAAAGGCTCAGATTGATTCTCAAATCAACGGCCAAGATCCAACAATAAAACCCTGATTAGGGTTTGCTACAACAAACTCCTTGACCAATGAAATAATTACATCATTTAGGACACATGTCCAACTTGAACTCTAACAAATGAGAAAGTGGGTTAGGTATGATAAACAATATTCAATGAAGTGCCATGCATCACTTGCTCCACCTTTGGATGGGTAAAGTTCGGTGTATTTGGGCACGATCTGATTGGTTGGTGATGAATAGGATGGCACCTTAGCCCACCTTGCAGATCATCACAAAGTATGTAGTTGAGCAATATCTCTTGATACTCAACATCATCCAGTTGCTCAATGGGATGAAGATGGGGCATATTCCCAGATTGCATCATCTCAAAGTGATCAAGTTGTTAGGCTTGATTAACTCTTTTGAAACTATTCGACTTAGTCACATTTGCATTTTCATCTCCATACTTGGGAATTTTTCTTCTTCATGATGCATTTGCATCCTCATGTTAAAGAATTCATTGCCTTGAACTCGATTATCTTCTTTGTCACTCTTGGAGTGTGAATCTTGTCCTTCCTTGCATTGTTAAACTTGAAGTCCTCATGATGTTGAGTCTTGATGCATCATTCTTCATCTTCTTGAACTCCTTGATGTAAATTCATATATTGAACATATGATCTTGGATTTCTGAAAGAAATTCAAGATGTTGTAATGGTATCCTTCCTCGTGTACATCCTTGCACATGCTTTGTTAAAATCTTCCTCCCTTGCTGGCTCTAGTCTCTTGCTTAATGCAATCCCTTGTTATGGTTGAGTCTTTCATTTGATTCACCTCCTTGGATCACTTAAAACTCTAACTCAAATTGTGAAACCCTTTCTTGCTACCTCCTTGAATGACATTGAAAGTCCTTCGACAAGCTGACCTTGCAATCAATCCTCATTTCCACACTTTTGCCTTCTCTTGTTCCTTGTGAAGTTCTTCTTCACTCCTATTGCAATTATACCTGAAAGACAAAGAAGATATCATGAAAGTGGATTAAAAATGAAATGCAAGATTACAATAAAATGTAAGCTTAAACCCTTGCATCACAAAATAGACTCGCTAATCACTGGAAATAATGATTTTCACTAGGAAAATGATGCCTCCCATTCTGCACATATAAGACTTACGGTCTGATGTTCCTTTGACAAGCTTCTGATTTTGATCAGATTCACCCTGAATTTGTACTAAATCTTCCTTGACAACACCGCCCCTAAATTTGATTCTTAATTCTCCCTTTATGCTTGATGAATTTTACCTTTAGATTCACCCTTCAATGCTGTAAAAAATCTGATTATATTTTCAATTCTGCCTGACTGAGAATCTGGAAATGTTTCTTGTTACTAATTTGCTTAGTGAATTTTGAATTTGTTTTTAAATGAATAGCGCTTTCCTTTGCTTTATATGCCTTGCTACACAAGTCACACCCCTTCATCTTCGTTTTCAAGCTAACTTTGTCTTGAAAATGTTTTTGCTTTGCATTAAAAATTCGCCTTCCTCATTGTCAAGTCGGCATCCTCATCTCCATGCGATTTTTCATTCAAATAATGATACAATATCAAGCGCTTAAGTTTAAATTGCAAATGAAGGAGTGAAAATCGACTTAGAGAAAGGGTGGAAAATCCCTACAAGGAAGGTTTGCTCTTTCATATTCAATCTTTTAATCACCTTCAATCACCCAACATGAGGAGTGGAAAATCGATGCCTAGAAGGAAGGAGTGGAAATTTAACATGCACAAGGAAGATTTGCTCTTTAAAAATTCATCAAATATTGTGGTGGAAATTCGCACCCTAGAAGGAAGGGTGGAAAAACACAAGGCACAAGGAAGATTTGATCCTTAAAAAACTTCACTTAATGTTTAATCTAGGAGGAAGAGTGGAAATTCGACCTCCACTAGGAAGATTTGATTTTCATTGCCTTAGAATTTCACTTCCTCCTTTTTCATCATTCAACTTAGCAAGGATGGAAATTTGCCATGAAGAAGGAAGGAGTGGAAAATCGATGTGTAGAAGGAAGATTTAATTTCCTTGTTTTTTGACCTTCTTTGTTCCATTTTTTATTTGCATTGCTCATCATTTGCTTAAAGAGTGGAAAATCAACCCTTAGAAGGAAGAGTGGAAATTTGCAAGGTAGAAGGAAGATTTGATTTTCCTTCAAATTTTGCCTTAAAAATTTCCTCCTAAAGTGGAAAATCGATCTCCACAAGGAAGATTTCCAACTTCTCTTTCATTTAGCTCTCAATTTCCAGGAGGGGAAAATCGATAGATAGAAGCAAGTTTCCAAATTTCTTTGTCTTCAAACAAACTCCATTGCTTAACACTTAGTTTCATCAACTCTTCAAAGGGTGGAAAAACAATCCCTAGAAGGAAATTTCAATTTTCGCTCACCTTGACCTCTTTCCTAACAACCTCGTAACATGACAACATTTGACAGTCGTGACATTTTTACAATTTTGCGAGACGACAACTTTCATGCTCAACCTACACACTTCTTCCTCACTAGCAAAGGTTAACGACTAGGGATTGCTACCAAGCTAAAACCAAAACACCTAACTAAAGTACCTAATCTAAGTGAAAAGTGGGGGTACCCATTTGCAACGAGGTGATGTGTGAAAATGTCACAACACTACCCACGGGACAAATATGTTGCTTACTTTTTTTACAATTTTTTCAAACAAAATTGTGGATTCTTAGTGCCTAGGGTTTCTCCCAAATTTAGTCTTGGTTGTTTTCATTTTTTTGTAGAATTTTGACGATTTCTTCACAAAATCGTGGGTGTTATATTGTTTGGGATTTTCAAATAAAATTCTCCTACAAAATTGTCAAAGATGCAGTTTGCCTTGTTTTCCATCACTTCAGATAGCAGGAGGGATAACTTCATTGCCCAACATCATGTTGGAAGGCAGCCAGAGGTTAAACAGCACGAATTATAATACTTGGAAATGATAATTAATATATTACAAAGGAGTAGAAGACTCCTTAAATAGGAGATTACAAGAGATCTTTCCATAACGAAAACAATTGAAAACTAAAAAAAGCAAAGAAGATGAAGAAACCAAATATAGTCCCAACAACTAAATTGACCATTATAAATGAAATATAGCAATCTTATTCTAATGACACAATCTAGAGGAATGGATCATCTATACTCAACAAAAATGGCGCACTCATTATTGAGGTAATTACCTCCTTATGAAGAGGTTTCCAAGATTAGGACAGCATAATTCCCTCATAGGATGAATTACAAGAAGAAAAAAAACGCATTTCCCTCACAAAAGGCTACAAGTTTGAACATTAATGGAGGAATGAATGAAAGATTTTAAATAATGTCCATGAGGCCAAAGCACCCTATGGGACCCAAGACAGCACACAACCTCCCAATACCAAAGCCCTATAAAGTTTGTAATCTCTTCTTGAGATCAAACCTTCTGCAGTGAATTTTTATCAAAAGGTTTGCAATTTTGCCCACCCTTGCCTCCTCAAACAAGGTTCTTAAATTATAAATTTTCAAGGTGTCTTCATAGCTTGTGCAGATGTCGATGTAGGCTAAGCACTCCGGCTAGTGGATGGGGCAATAGTTTTGATTGGCCGGCTGAAGGAAAGTGAGGAGTCTCTTCTCCATTCATTAGGAATAATACTTTATTGTTGAGAAACGGGAGTTCAAGAAAGTAAGATTGTCCCCTACCTACTTAATGAACGAGGGACCATTTATCCGAAAGGAAGCTAAACAAATGCGCCCCGGTAGAACAAATGCTATAGTGAGTTAGGACAGCCAACCGCTAGAGGGACAGTCTTCTTTGGAGCGCTCTGCCTTGATTTCGGATTCTTTGTATTGATTCCCCAGCCTTCTTTAGGATGGATGGGAGAACAAATGGATGTGAGGGGCGCTTCACCGGGCTCTCCTCACAGAAAGCACTATTGCCCCCCAACCACCACTGAACTCCTCTCCGATAACCAAATGCCATTCTATCTCCACCATTCCTTTACTGCAAAAGTGACAAATTCTCTTTTCCCATTCCTCTTTAGGTATCATTCATCTGTCAATTTCACATCTAAGATGATGTCAACTAGTCCTTAGTTGGGCTATCAATATTTTTTCTTTCCATTTCATATTCACTACTATGTAGGCTTTTTCCTCATGGTCCCACATGGGATCAAATTCTTTGATATATTAAGCTTTTTCCATCCTGTTCTTTTTGTCCATATGGTGTTCCTAAGCTTTTCTCTCACAGACTTTTTTTATTTCCTCATTAGTATTTAAATATTCGTGCATATTAACATCCCACTTCTTCACCCATTTGTCATTTTGCTTCATCCATTTGTTCTTTCTTCTAGTTAGTTCATCTCCACAATTAACTTAAGCCAGCAATGGTTGTCCATATTTTGAATCTTCTTTAGCTAACTTAATAATCGAACCATCACCAATGTCTCCAAGGGGAAAGTACCTGTTTCAACCTATAAAATCTCATAAGGAACAGCAGTCTTAATTTTGAGACTGCTTATGATTAGGTGCTTCTCGATTCTTTCCACCTGCCTCCATTTATGATCTAAAAAGTCAAAACATCTATTTATAGTAAAAGTAAGCCCGCAAAAAAATATGTACCTCAGATGCAAGAAAGACAAAGCAAGCTTACGACAAGTTTGCCTTTATTTTAATCCAACCAAACATCTGTGTTCTAGTTTCTGTAACAAAAAAGGGGCAGTAAAGAATACATGCATAAAAGTTAAAACTCAAATATATATACCAAAAAACTGAATGAAATTTAATTGCTGTCAACATTTTTGTCATACTTCAATTTATAACTACTACTTAATAAGCCACATTTCTAGCCCACTAAAATTTGGGTAAGTAAATAATTTATTTGCATAAAAAGGGTCTACCAAAGAGGACAAGGTCTTGAAAGTCCCAACTCGCGATCTTCCAATCACAGAAAAGGTAAAATGAATTAAAATAAGGCTTGCATGGGAGAAGCAACCAAAAATGCATAAGAATAAAAGAAAAGCTTGTTAAAAGCATAGGACCAATAAATATAATGCCAGTTAAATTGCACCTATGCCATATTGATAGAACATAAAGCATCAAGATAAAAATAGGATTTCTTTGATCGTAACACAAACCTCCACACTAGTCATATGAACACCGTTTTCAACAAGGAAACTAGTGAACTTGTCTAAATTTTCTTCAGTTGGTTGGTAATGCCCACTGTAAGGTGATATAGACTGCATCGCAAAAAAGTTAATGTAAATTCACTGCTATGTCCAAAGCATATGGAGCCACCAACATGATCAAAAGCAATTAAGATTAAAAGAAACAAATAACAGAGGCAACTTGAATGAAATTAAATGTATGTCTGATATTAACACTATGAAACCTCTGGATATATTATTGGAAATTTGGAGCAATTGAAGTGAGTAGAGTTGAAGAGTGTGATTCCTATAAAATTTAGAGATGCGAACACTACATAGCACATGGTTTTTGGCACAGTAGGTTTCAAGAAGAATAGAACCTATAATTATAAATAACCATAAATGATCAGCTGGACAAATAAAAGCAATTTGTACAATACTGCATCAATATAGAATTCCTACGAAAAGTCTGTGCAAGAATTATCACTGAGAAAACCCAGATGATGTGTGCGTCAGAAGACAAAAACTAATTGGCAAAATGTGTGCTGATAGACAAGCTAAAATTTAGCATATGCAATAAGCTTCCATTCCTGAAATTAATGGTAATTGCTTGTATCATTCACAAAAGAATCAAATGCACATATAGCAATTACAAGCACAATGTTTCCATAATGAAACAATCGTCAAAATTAGAAACAATCTAATTAACTAATATTACACCTAATTGACAATTAAATACAGGAATAATACTTATTCTAACAATTCCAAAGGCCAAAACAAACCTTTAAGTATACTGACTGTCAAGCTCAGCATAAGAAAAGGAGAAACATTTTTAAAATCATCCCAAGCCAAGCTTTGGTTCATTTTGTACAATCTTATTACTGTGTATGTGGTCACCTTGAACCCAAAGTACAAGGGAAGAAAACTATTTTTATAAGAAAATTAACAGAATATGATAGGATTGCATAGAAATTAATCTTGATGCGTTGTTCTTTGCTAAGCTATAGTCCAATGTTCAGATCTACTCACACGATACTTTATTCTAATGCTTCTTGCAAGGATGAAGTTAAGTATCAATTGTACTCTGTAGAAACTATGGAGTTCTCTCTAGATAGAATGTATTTAGCCCCTATATTTTATGCCATTGCTGCTGATGTACTGGGTTATTTGTTTAAAGTTCTAGAAAATAGAATCCTATTAAGAGAAACAATTTACCATATCGCTTGGAGATTGTATTGCCCATTGTATTGATGATTAGTCTCTCGCTGATAAATAGAATTAAATTGTTCACAAAAAAAGATCAGCTAAG
The DNA here is from genome assembly GCF_030272615.1 of Cryptomeria japonica. NCBI lineage: Eukaryota > Viridiplantae > Streptophyta > Pinopsida > Cupressales > Cupressaceae > Cryptomeria > Cryptomeria japonica. The sequence goes on along the minus strand of NC_081410.1, from coordinate 1,589,844 downwards.
ACTAGTATTTTGGATAGGTTGTGAGCACTGTCTGACAGAGTAAAATAAAAAGCAAATCTTTGAGAATCCTATCAGAAGATTCATAGTGCACATTATGTTGATGATACTCTCCCTGCTAAAATTGAGTCAAATTATTCAAAAAGAAAGATTAGCTAAGACTAGAATTTTATATGCGTTCTGAGTACAGTGTGACAGATTAAAAAAAAAAATTGATGACATCTTTTACAGGAATTTCTCTTTAAGTGCTATGCCAAAATGGCTACACAAAATTTTAAACTACATCAAAAATCTCCTGGCAGTAAAACAATGCCATGCAAAATAGTCGGGAAGAACTCGGGTGGTGTCAGTCGGTATCAATCATATGACCACTATGAGCCCAAGGCTAGGCACTTAAGGGGTAACGTGTCCTAATGACTCTCCCTAATTCAGCATTTTCAGAGAGATTTTGATTCATAACGGGTACATTTATTCCATTACTTAATTCACCAGCAAAGATCTCAGAATTTTTTGATTCACAACTACTAGAAGTTTCTGTACAGGATAATAAAAACAGCGTTTATATGTACTAGATTGAGCTGTTCAAAGTGCTGAAATCTATAAGTAATTGACAAGAAAGAAAAAGACACAGGACACATCAGATAAGAGAGCATACACAAAGAAATTGGTCTCGGGAAAAACCAAGGTGAGTTAAAAAAAGATTCCAAGCAAAGAAGGGTATAAACCTCTTCACACTGACATCTCCAAATATTTACAAAAGACTTGCCTTGAGAGCTTGTAATGACTCCTAGCTAAAATATTCATATAGAATACTCCAATTCGGAATAATACAATGAAAATCTGTTATTTTTAGATCAGACTGATAGCAATGAACAGAAAACAACACAATGCATACACAGAACACAAGAGCACCCTGGGAAAACCTCCCTCTTGGAGGTCAAAACCCAGCAACAAATCTTAATCTTTATTACACAAACAGAATGTAACATTACAATTTTGCTTCAGCAGCAGATAACTCAGAACAGCAGAATGTTGACATGAAAATAGGCCACAAACAATAGCATTAACTTATCTGCAAGATCTCAGAGGTCTGTTCGCTGTCATGCACAGATTATGCAAGTCAATTCGCTGACCAACGATGCTGCTCTCAAGGATGCTGCTCTGAGACTTGCAGCTCATGAATAATGGATCGCTGCCTCTAGAGAGATGAATCACAGAAGAACTTCGCTGATTATATCCTTCATGAATCATCCTTGCATGGTGATTCTTTGATCCACAATCCCTCCTTAACTTACTGGACTGCACTTTCATTGGCTGTAACTTGCTTTTGGAAACCTTGATTTCATTGGATTCCTTTTTCACAATGGCTCAAAGTCTTTGACGTTTATAAATACACTTTGGTAGGGATGACTTAATCACACTTGAACTGGTGGTCACAATCTTATCTTTGGCTGAGATCAGGCAAGGACTACTTCTCTGCTAATCTCCCTTGGCTTCTGCAACTACAGATACACCTAACGACTTCAATGTTTCACTCACAGCTACACACAGCCAAACAGCTCTGATACCAAATGTAGAAAATAGAGGGAGCAGAAATAGAAACAAAATTATCTTGATCAGACTAAAAGATTATAACTGAACTTCACAGTTCTTTATAGCTCCATACAGCTCTGCAGAGCTGGACTCCAAAGAGTGAGTAGTATATGCAAACTCATTACAATATATAGAAGATTGAACAACTATGGATGGGCTCCTGCTAAATCATAAATTTGTTGAAAAGATGAGCTTTACAGAAAAGGATAAGGTTCATAAATGCCTTCACAGAGGATAAGGTTAAGAAAGGATAAGCTTTACAGAAAGGATAAGGTTCATAAATGTGCCCCACTTGGGTGTGAAAGCAGTTTTCAATCTATCTCCGTGCTCAACCATCACTTGATTGTATCCCTTGATTGTATTCCAAATAACCATCTAGAAAGGCATCATCTGTGATCCTTTCACAATTTGTAGTACTTTGTCTAATGATTGCAAAGGGTAAATTGTCTTTCTTTCATGCCTTGTTGAGATTTTGAAAACCTACACATAGCCTTATTTCACCATTCTTCTTTCTAACTGGAACTAGATTGGTGTTACTGGAAAGATGATCCTTGCAGAGAGCAGCTTCTTCACTTCTTGATAAATGAGTGGTTCCAATAGTGGATTGACCGGCCTCTGACATTGTCGAAAGGGTTTGCTTCTAGGCTTGAGAGGAATTGTATGTGTGATGATGGAGGTATCATATGTTTTCAAATCTTCATTACCCCATGCAATCACATCAGGAAATTCTCTCATACTCTTAAGTATAACTTCCTTCTCTTCAGGTGTGTGCACTTTTCCTATAAAAACATTTTTCACTTCTTCATTGGTTCTCAAATTCACAGTTTCACATTTGCCTCCATCCGTGCTCTGATACTTGAGTGAACTTAATCTATCAGAATCAAAGACTCTTTCTAATTGTATCATTCCCTTTGGGATAATATTAGTTTGCAAGTTCATGGTCCCTTCTGGATCAAACTCAACTTCTTCAATTTTTTCTTCATCAGTTATCTGAGTTAAAAACACATCTAAATTGGTCAAGAATTCTGCTATATGCTTATCATCATCGAACGCCTGGAAATTAGTGATGTTGTCCAAGACCGAGGGTACTAGAGTTAATTCAACTGTGAATTTCTTCAATCCTTTCATAGTGAGTGGTTCTAGTGAACTTGCAGCTTGACCCAATGAGTTCGCCACTTGATTCTTTGACCAATAAATGGACTTGATGTTAAAGGCGTCGACACTTTCAATAAGATCCCAAACTCGATTGCAGTAGAGACACATTTTTTTGTCATGACAAACATAATGCTTCCTTACTTGCCTTATGACCACTTTGGAATCTCCAAATACATGCAAAACTTTAACTCCCTTCTTGATGGCAAGTAACAATCCATGAACAAGTGATTCATATTCAGTTACGTTGTTGGTATATGGAAACTGCAATCTATGAGCAGCCATGTAAGCTTCTCCGGATGGACTGATCAACTCAGAACTGACACTAGCTCCTTCCTTGGACTTGGATCCATCAAACCTTAATGTCCACGCTTGGCTATTTTCTTGAGCCTTCTGGAATTTATCTTGACCATAACTAATTTGTTCTTCACGCACCTATTGTGAAACTTGATCTTGGTTTTGCTCAACTTTATCATTCACGACCTCTTCTACCATTGGCAATGCTTCCTCAGAACGGCTCATATTACTCTCAAGCACTTCGACACTTTCAAATCTTGATGTTTGCCAAATTCTCTTATGGACTTGGTTCAAAGCAATCTTACACATTGCACACGAAAACTCGAAATGAAAAGCATTATGTATTTTGCACCAATTTGGTAATAACAAGTCTTGGATGCAAGAATGATTACCCAGCTCAATTCCTTGTTTTACATTCTTGAGAATAAAATTTCTGAAATTCTCAAACATGACATCACCTTCTTCAAAAGAAGATTCATAATCACTTTCGACAAGCACTTCCATAGAATCGGGAATTTCCTGCAAATTGTCTTCTTCCTTTGTGCTTTACAACATTAAGGCTTCCTCCACTTTGGGCCATTAAAGACCAAGGTCCGTTTCTAGGAACAAGAGTTCATTATCCTCTCCATACTCTGTTATCATGAGATTCAACCTTGGCATACTGTCTATCTTTATCTGATTTGGAAGCCCTTTCCATGGCAACCACATGTGTGAAAAATCAATAGCTACATATCCATTCAATCTTCTAGACCAATCTCTACATAGGAGCATACCATATAATCTGAAATATCCACCACTGAAATGTCGATAAAATGTTGAATCCTTGGATTAGCTGCTAGTTGCATGTGGATATTGTTCAATTCTCCTACCACTAAGACTTCCATATTATCCAATTGAGTCACCTTCTTGGTTGTGTAAGTAGGAGTCAAACCCAACCTTCTACATATGGCCAAAGGCATCACATTGCTGGACGCAAGTCCATCAAACAGTTGTGTAGAAGTTTTCCAAAAATTCTAACAAATAGAATAAATGGAGCAAGTTCATCTTTTCCTTGATAAAAGACCATCACTTTTCCTTTTGAGCATCTAAACTTTTTTTCTTTTGGTGTGCTCGATGAACTTTGAACCATGTAGATAGTATTTGGTGGTTGTTGAGTAACATCAGGTTCACTTTGAGGAGTAGGTGGTGCACTTTGGACCACATTCATGTTTTGAGCTACATTTTGATTGAGGAGCACTTAATGTATTTTTCGAAACATTTGATGTATTTTGAGTAGTACTCTTTGCGATGGTGCTATCATTCAAACTTCCCAACAATGTTTCTCTAATTTTTGGCACTCTCATCAACTCAATCAGAGACCAACTCACCTTCACTTTCTTGAATTACTCCAACACACATTAGCTCAACCTTTTCAATTCACCCTTACCGATGAGCAACATTCTGCCTATATTCAGGTGAATTCTTTCGATAGCTTGGAGTGTTGCTTGCATTCGGATTTGGTGAAATTGAGAAGTTATTTGGAGGAATTGACGTGATCAATGGATCTTGCGATCGATAATTCCTTTGATAGACTCGGGATCTAGGATTTCCCAACAACTATTGGAGCACTTGAACTTCTCTTACTCCTTCCACTAGGACGCTATTGTTAAGAGGAAGTTAAATATGATTTGAATCTTCAACTGGTCCATTTGTAGATGCAGGTGGAAATTGGAAGCTTGGCGTCTCCACTGGACTATTTGTTGATGCTAGCAAAAATCTACCATTTTGGTCTTGTATCATACCATTGTCAAAGTCTGGAGGAAACTTAAAATCCTCAATGATCAAAGCTCGATCATATCTCATCGTAGGAACTATCTCATATCTTGTTACAAGAGGATTTTCTTGTGCTTCACTCTACACATCTCCTTTTGGAAAATATCAACAGCTATCTTGAATTCAGGGCATTGTAATTTCAAATGTCGATTTGTATTGTGCAACCTACACCAACTTGATAAAGTTGCTTCAGCTAGAAACACCTTCTTTGTCGATCGGTTCTTGGAATTTGGCGGATTGTCGAAGGGTGATGGCACATTTCCATAATTGGGTGCAGTATTCCATGACCTAGTTTTCCTTTAGAATCCCTAGTTATTTCCTCATAATCCTTGGATGTTTCCTTGGAATCCTTGGTCGTTTCCTTGATATTCTTGGTAATTCCTTTGCATGCTTTGGAACTAATTGTTTTGATTCCTCAAGAGTGTAACCTTCGTAGACAATCTTTTCACTTAACCAATTCCTTCTTCTCATCTCTCTCCTCTTGAGTCCTTGTCGATGATGTTGCATTTTGAAGGTATACTGGTTGTGATGGTGGTGTTTGAGAAAGAGGAACACCTGGATGAAGTACAAATTGGTTGATAGGGGTTGGGATGGGATTCATCACGGGAGTGTGATGTGCCAATGATTAATTCCTTGAATTTGATTTGGCATAGCAATATATCCCATGTGATTGAGTGGTCCAGCAGTGTTCATCCCCATATCAGCATTAACCTTGATTTCTTCCGCATAAGTCATTTTTAGATTAGTTGAGGCTGGGTTGGCTCTTCTCAAAAACATGGATGTAAAACCATCCAAGGCTGCATAATAAACTAGTAGTGTTGCAGCGTAATTCAAATTGGATCACACAATCTTGTGTAAGGCTTGTGAAACCTACTGTTGAAGGTGTTGATTGGTTCATGCCCTTGTCTCTTTACCTCAACAAATTGCATATACAATTCAGCCGAGCTGATTGGCAACCTGAATTTTGCCAAGAAGGCATCCTTCATCCCTTGCTAATTGCAAATTGAATCAACCTGCAGATTAACATACCAATAAAATGCCTCTTCTCCCAAAGAATACGAGAATAGTCAACACGCAATGTCCTCATACTAGATGTCCCTGTTTTGAAGAGTATCCTCAAAAATCTTGATGTGCTCATCAGCAATCTAATCCATATCACCAACTTAAAACTTAGAGCAAATATGCTTTGGATTCTTGGGCATGTCATGATAATCAGAAAATGTAGTAAGAGGAGAAGCATTTGCAGAACACCAAGCCATTGGAGCATTTGTTTGATTTGCTACACTTGCTTGAACTGAAACTTGTTGAATGCTCGATTGGACAGATAGTTGAATTAAACTTTGCTGATTGCTTGGTTGAACGATTCCTTGAACTTGATTGGGAAGATCTCCTCCACGTGATGGTCCTTCACTTGATGAAGCTGCTATCTTGTTACGCCCTGTCTTGGAGGGAAATCCCAATTCCACTAGCTCCTTTGATCCCGAGGTAGATCTTAGAATCCTTTGAAATCTTTTCGATGAAAATGAATTGATACCGATCCAGCATGAGCCCTACTTCTAGTGCCAATTCCATTGATATGTTTTTTATGACACTTCAAACACAGAATACAATACTAAGTATCCTATCCTCTCTTGAACAAGGAGGCCTTACTTCATCATATCATTTAGCATATAAGTTTTCCTCGTTCAAGAGAGGATAGGATACTTAGTATTTTACTCTATGTTTAAGGTGTCATAAAAAACACATCAACACCACTAACTTCCCTCATTTTGAGCATGAATGTGCAAGCATGGACTTCTTTTTCTTTTCTTGCTACTTGCTTCTTTTTCCATGCTTTGGTATTTTTCTCCTTTTGTTTCGCCATAGTATCCTCCACCTTATTATGTCTAGGTGGTTTCACAAAACCACTTTTGCAAAAACATGTTGTATGTCCGAAATTATTGCACTTATAGATTATAACACTATAATCCATTAAAGGAGCAAATAATCCATTATTGCACTTGAAAACTCAGAAGGACTTATATTCTTGTTCCAACCAAAATTTCTTGTACACGTCTTACATTCTATTCCTTTATGAAAAAAGTGAATACACAAAAAGCAATAACCAAAGAAAGAATGTTGAAACCTGGCCATGTGGGCTTGCCTTAGAGGGGAGTACTTTTTGAGTTTGTCCTTTTTACCTTTTGGAGGAGTGTTTGGTTTATGTGGGACATGATTCTCCTTCTTGCTGCTTTCATTTTTTTTATAGGACTTTTGAGAGAGTTAGCATAGCTCTTTGGTTTTTACTCATTTGCCTTCTTTGGTGGCTCCTTGAGATCTTGATCTTCTTTAGTAGTCTTTTGTATTTCATCATAACCAAGCCCTACCTTAATAAATGGTAACTTTTGTCAATTGATGATATCATCTAAGATCTCAATGTTGATTGTAATTAGGGAATAGCAGATTCCAATTGCCTTGGGCAACAATGGAATCCGCCCAAAGGGGGCTGGCCCCTTTCTTCAACGTGTAGGGCTGGGCCCTATACCTCACGGCAACTTAAACCTCGCGCCACACAAAACGTGCTCCTAAATAGGGCCAACCCTATTCAACAAGGCAATTCGCTAAAAAGGGAAAATAATAAATAAAGATAATTATAAATTAAAGCCGACCTAACTAAGACTTCGCTCCACATATAAATAAATGTCAACCTCGCATTGTTATTCACTCACATCATCTCAACATGTGAAATATACATCTGCTAATTGCGAAGGTTAAAGAAGCAATTACATTCATACTTTGGTATCCTACAACAAAGCATCTCTATGTTTAGCGAAGCATATTCAGAAGTCAGTGAATCATCATTAGAAGTCAGCGAACTTCAGTAGATGCACAACGAATTCCCTTGAAAGCACAACAAACTCTCTTGAAGGACTGCGATCTAGTTTAAAGGGGCAGCGAACATCATCCAAGTGGCAGCAATCATCATCTCTGTGATAGCGAGCTAATCTTGAAGACAGCTACCTCAATCTGCCATCCTTCTTGTGACAGCAACATCTGCATCTTCAAGTACTTGAGATAAGTGTTGTAATAATTATATGACAATAATCCATAATCAGATCTGAGGATCTTTTCTGGCTGGGTTTTTTGTCCTAGGAGGTTTTCCCAGGGTAACTGTGTCTTGTTCTCATTTGTTCATTTCTATGTTATCACTAAATCTAGAAATCTCTAAATCTTTCAGCTAATCAAACTAATTAGAAACTAAATGTTAATTTCTGAGTTTATATCAATCTGAAAGTGTTAAAATTAACAAGTTATCAGAGCTATAGGCTAGATCAACTTTCAGATTTCAGAATTTAGTACTCCTTTATTTCCAGATTGTTGTCTCATTCACAGGGCAGGTCAATGGGGCTGAAAGTTGAAGATAGGCTTGATGGAAATCTCAATTTTGCTGCATGGAAGGTTCGAATCATGTTGGCTCTAGAGGAAGAAGATCTTCTTCACTTCATAGAAGCGAAAGAGCTAACTAAACCTACAGATGCAGCTGAGCTAAAACAATTCAAAAAGGATGTTGTCGAGGCCAGAAAACTTCTCATTGATTCAGTTAAAGACCACCTAGTCACCCCCATTACCTCTTTCACAACTGCAAGGGAAATGTTCAGTCATCTACAAGGTACCTATGAAATTAACAATCTCAGTAGGGCAATTACTTTAAGACAGCAACTACTTAATATCAAAACGTCAAAAGAAGATTCTGTTATTTCATATTTTATGAGAATTTCAGAACTAGAGAATCAGCTAGGTATAATTGGACATAACATGGAAGACAAGGACCTTGTTATGATTGCCCTAAATGGTTTACCACACTCATGGGAGTCTTTTATTCAAACCATAAGCGGTAGAACTGAGTTACCTACCCTTGTCTTTTATTCAAACCATAAGCGGTAGAACTGAGTTACCTACCCTTGATCGCCTAAAGAATGATTGCATTCAAGAAGAATCGCGCCTTATCACAAGAGGGCAAACCAAAAGTCCTCATGTAGATGACCAACACATGCTTGCAATCCAATGCAAGAAAGGTGGAAATTGGAAGAAGCATTATCCAAAGAGAAATAGAGAATTCAGACCAACTAGTTCTCAACACTCTTGGAAGAAACCAAGAGATATCTCTCGTGTTTGATGTTTCAGATGTGACAAATTTGACAAATTTGGTCACTATGCTAAAGAATGTCAGAATGATCATACTGAAAGAGAAGCCAACCTAAATGAAATCTCAGAACAAAATGATGACTTCTTATTCATCTCTGCCCTATCAAGCAGCATAGCCACAAACAGTAATACATGGCTGATTGACAGTGGTGCTTCCAGACACATCACAGGCTACCGTGATCATGTTTCAGACTTAGTAGAAAAGGATACCAGTCTTCACGTGGTAATTGGTGACGATGCTCGATATTCGGTAAGAGGTTCTGGCACTACTTCTCTAAATTTAGGCTCTGGTATTTCACTTCACCTTAGTGAGATATTATTTGTTCCTGGAATTAAAAAAAACTTAATTTCCATTTCTGCTCTAAAAGATAAAGATTATCAAATTGCATTTTTTGAGGGAAAAGTACTTGCTTGGCCTAAGAAATTGTAAGAACCCAACTTGGCTCTCCTCTGCTGATTGTTTCTTTTGAATGCAGTAGATTTGAATTTGTTTTGGTTTTTGAATGTTTATAGATTTTTTTGTGTTTTTTTGGTAATAATGAGCAATGAAACAATACTGGAATAAACTCCTATGCTTAAAATAATACTGGAACAATAATATTACTGCTGGAATTAATTTATTAAACTATCAAGGGAATGTTTGTTCTGTTTTATGGCCAATATGCCTGGAAAACAAATTCATTACAATGTAAGATAAAAACCTGATTTTTGCTGTCCCAGTAGTTTAAAAAAAATCTGCCAACTGCAAATTTTAATTTTTTGAAAAAATTACTGTTCACGCGGTACTGTAGCAATCCGTACGGCGGCACTATTCACGCGGCACTGTTCACGCGGCACTGTAGCAGTCCGTACGGCGGTACTGTAGCGCGGGTACTGTAGCAGCAATTGTATTTTGAAATGATTGCTTCAATTCTGATTTTTAATGGCTGCCAAATGAAACTGTAGGTCTGCAATTAATATATATTCGAAAATCTGCATACCCTAGATGACTTCCCTTCTTTTTAAAGCCCAAATAGAACTCCAGAATGAAGCTCTCCTGAAATGCCAAATTTAGTGGATATTTCACCACCTCAAATGGTTGCAACACTGAAGAATTGTCGCTCTCCAATGGCTAACTGAATCAGAAACCCTTGGCTTCTTCTCCCAAGTTCATAACAAACAAATATCAATTCTCTGGATGGATGATATAAAATGAGCTCTTAAGTCCCTTCTTATTCTTTCTTATGAGAGCTCGAACACTTTCTTGGCCAATGTGGGATTAAAGACATATTCACACATTATAATATTAAAGTGACTTTATTATTATAAAGTTACTTTATAACTTTATAATAACATTAAAATATTTAAATAAATCACTTAAGTCACTTTTAATTAAATTAATTAAATATAAAGTCACCTTTTTTTAATTTTATTTTATTTAATGACTTAATAAGAAATTAATTTAATCAATTTCTCCTTATTTCTCCACTTAGCCTTCGGAGAATGTAAAGGCTAAGAACTCCAATGAGATGCTAAAAAGGTGGGGACATTACAGAAATCTAATTTTAAATCTGCTCGTGTAATTGGTAATGGATATGATAGTTTATATAAGCTCTCCACTAACCCTATTCAAGCCCTCGTTAATGAGGCTCCTGAATCTTGTGAGCTATGGCATAGAAGACTTGGACATTTACACTATCAAGCACTTCCCTCTCTTGAAAAGTTAGTCAAAGGTATGCCTAAACTCAATCAAATTCATGATAATGCTTGCAAAGGTTGTGCTATGGGTAAAATTGTTAAAAGCCCTTTTCATAAAAGTGAAAATAGAGCTAAGGATAAACTAGAACTTGTTCACTCTGATTTATGTGGTCCTATGTCTATAGCATCTCCTAGTGGATTTCTTTATTACGTAATCTTCATAAATGATTTCTCTAGGAAAACTTGGATATACTTCCTAAAATCTAAAGAATCTGATAAAGTCTTAAGTAAATTTAAAGAGTTTAAGGCATTGACTAAAAACTCCTCTGGTAAAAGAATTAAATGTTTAAGATCTGACAATGGGGTGAGTATACCTCCGATAGTTTTTATGATTTCTGTATTGAGTCAAAAATTAAGAGGGAGTTATGTGTTCCATACAATCCTCAGCAAAACGGAGTTGCTGAAAGAAAGAATAGAACTATTGTTGAGGTTGCAAAGGCTATGATTCATGATCAAGATTTGCAGACCTTTCTATGGGTTGAGGCTTCTGGAATAGCCGTATATATTCAGAATAGATGTCCTCACCGTGCTATAAAGAACATGACTCCTGAAGAAGCCTTCACAGGATCCAAACCAAAAATCAGGCGCCTCAGAATTTTTGGAAGTCCTGTTTATGTTCATGTGCCCAAGGAAAAGCGAACCAAGTTGGAGCCCTCCAGAAAGAAAGGCATGCTAGTCAGATACAGTGAATCCTCCAAGGCCTTCAGGATCTATATTCCTGGTCAAAGGTATGTTGAGGTAAGTAGGGATGTTACTTTTGAAGAAGATATTGCCTTTAAGAAATCAAAAGGTTCTTTTGTTATTGATGAAGCTAATGACAATCAAGATATGAATGTTGATTCTAACCTTCAGATTCAAAGGGAGCCTGTTGAACCTCCACCTCAAGAAGAACATAATGTTCCACCAGTGCCTATGAACCCCATTGACATACCTAGTGACATTGTTGTTACCAAAAAGAGGCCACTTTGGGTAAGAAACACCATTCAAGAAGCTGAAAGATTTGCTGCTCCCAGTGGCACCTTCCGAGAAACCAAGAGACCTCAAGTATTCTCCAACTACGTTGCATTGATGTGCAATCTCATAGAATCTGAACCTTGCAATGTTGAAGAAGCCTTGAACCATCATGCCTGGAAGCTTGCTATGGATGAAGAGTATCAGTCAATCATCAAGAATGATGTTTGGGATATTGTGTCCAGACTCAAAGGTAAATCTGTTGTTTCCTCTAAATGGTTATTTAAAATTAAACATAATGTTGATGGTAGCATTGAAAAATATAAGGCTAGATTTGTAGCTCGTGGTTTTTCTCAAAAGGAAGGCATAGATTATGAAGAAACATTTGCTCCTATTGCTAGATATACTTCTATTAGAACTATAATAGCTATTGTTGCTGCTAGACGTTGGAAGCTACATTAGATGGATGTTAAGACTGCCTTCCTTAATGGTGTCATTGAGGAAGAAGTCTAGATTGAACAACCTGAGGGTTAAGAGATTCAAGATAGAATAACTCATGTGTGCAGATTGAAGAAAGCCATGTACAGCCTCAAACAGGCCCCTCGTGCTTGGTATGAAAGAATTGATAAATACTTGTTAAGTTTAGGTTTTTGTAAAAATGATGCTGACTCTAACATCTACTTTAAATTATCCAATGATGAAATGCTAATCCTAGTTCTATATGTGGATGATTTATTTCTTACTGGTGAAGATGAACTTATCATTAGATGTAAGAAAGAACTAGCTTCAGAATTCAAAATGAAAGACTTAGGTCTAATGCATTACTTTCTAGGTCTAGAAGTATGGCAAAGATCTAATGAAATTTTTCTAAGTCAAGGAAAGTATACTATTGATATTTTGAAAAGATTTAGAATGATGGATTGTAAACCTATGTCTACTCCTATGGAATCTAACTTAAAGAAGTTAAGTGTTTCTGCAGCTAACTCTGATTTTGCAGATCCATCGGAGTACAGGCAGTTGATTGGATCACTGATGTATCTAGTTAACACTAGACCAGACATATGCTTTGCAGTGAATGCTCTCAGCCAGTTCATGAGCATGCCCAAACATGTTCATCTTGTTGCAGGCAAACACATCCTAAGATAATTGCGAGGCACAGTTAGTTATGGGCTGAAGTATCCACTTAACACATCAATAACCCTGGAAGGTTATTCAGATGCAGATTGGGTTGGAAGCGTCAAAGACAGGAAAAGCACTTTTGGCATTTGTTTCAGCTTAGGAGCCGCAATGATCTCTTGGGCTTGCAGAAAACAATCCTTAGTGGCACTAAGTACTGCTGAAGCTGAGTATATTGCAGCAAGCGTAGCTTCTAGAGAAGCAGTATGGCTTCGTAAGCTTCTTGTTGGGCTGTTTGGTCAGCCTTGGGATCCTACAGTTATTCATTGTGATAATCAGAGTTGTATCAAAATGTCTATCAATCCAGTGTTTCATGACAAGTCAAAACATGTGGAAACTCATTATCACTTCATTCGAGATATGGTGCAAAGAGGCGCCATTCACCTGAAGTATGTCAACACTGATGAGCAGGTTGCAGATATTCTTACCAAGCCTCTGTCCAAAGTGAAGTTTGTGTACTTCAGGGACAGACTCGGTGTTTTGGAAAATGAAACCCTGATTGAGAGGGAGTCTCAACCTCAGTGATACATTGTGTTGTATCAAACCACCCTCTGCGAGCAATGTAAGGTGGTATTGTAATCTTCTCAGGGAGGAGTAATTGTTAACCATCCTCTACGGGCAATGTAAGATGGTATTGTAATCTTCTCAGGGAGAAGAGTATTTGTTAACCATCCTCTGCGAGCAATGTAAGATGGTAGAAAAGATCCTCTCCACCCTCTGCGGGCAATGTAAGGTGGATCCAGTCTATGCTTGTGTGCGAGCTGGAAGATTATATCATGTAGTTCCATTGTATGCTTGTGTGCAAGATGGAAAACTACAATATTCTGATTATGTAATCCATTCTTTGCTTGTGTGCAAGATGGAAGATTATAGTTATGTTTCTCCTCCCTAATTAAGAGGGAGTGTTGATTGTAATTAGGGAATGGCGGATTCCAATTGCCTTGGGCAACATTGGAATCCGCCCAAAGGGCTGGCCCCTTTCTTCAACGTGTAGAACTGGGCCCTATACCTCACGACAACTTAAACCTCACGCCACACTCAACGTGTTCCTAAATAGGGCCATGGAAAACTACAATATTTTGATTATGTAATCCATTCTTTGCTTGTGTGCAAGATGGAAGATTATAGTTATGTTTCTCCTCCCTAATTAAGAGGGAGTGCTGATTGTAATTAGGGAATAGCGGATTCCAATTGCCTTGGGCAACATTGGAATCCGCCCAAAGGGCTGGCCCCTTTCTTCAACATGTAGGGTTGGGCCCTATACCTCACGGCAACTTAAACCTCACGCCACACTCAATGTGTTCCTAAATAGGGCCAACCCTATTCAACAAGGCAATTCGCTAAAAAGGGAAAATAATAAATAAAGATAATTATAAAGTAAAGCCAGCCTAACTAAGACTTCGCTCCACATATAAATAAATGTGAACCTCACATTGTTATTCACTCACATCATCTCTCCATGCGAAATATACATCTGCTAACTGCGAAGGTTAAAGAAGCAATTATATTCATACTTCGGTATCCTACAGCAAAGCATCTCTATGTTTAGCGAAGCATATTCAGAAGTCAGTGAATCATCATTAGAAGCCAGCGAACTTCAATAGATGCACAGTGAATTCCCTTGAAAGCACAGCAAACCCTCTTGAAGGACTGCAATCTAGTTTAAAGGGGCAGCGAACATCATCCAAGTGGCAGCAATCATCATCTCTGTGACAGCGAGCTAATGTTGAAGACAGCTACCTCAATCTGCCATCCTTCTTGTGACAGCAACATCTGCATCTTCAAGTACTTGAGATAAGTGTTGTAATGATTATATGACTATAATCCATAATCAGATCCGAGGATCTTTTCTGGCTGGGTTTTTCCTCCTAGGAGGTTTTCCCAGGGTAACTGTGTCTTGTTCTCATTTTGTTCATTTCTATGTTATCACTAAATCTAGAAATCTCTAAATCTTTCAGCTAATCAAACTAGTTAAAAACTAAATGTTAATTTCTGAGTTTATATCAATCTGAAAGTGTTAAAATTAACACTCAGTACTCTTCTCAAACTTGAGACTTCTATTTGACTTAGAGGTTGTTTTTAATAGTTAATTCCTTACGGAAACAATTTCGGACTCTAACCTCTTACAAATTTCTTTTTTTTTTCTTCAATTGAATTTTTATCACTTCTTAAATCATTTATGCTTCTTCAATTTGAATTTTTAGATCAATGATCATTCTTTTGGGCTCTTCAATACTTTGCGATAACTTTGCCTTAGATTCATTGTCCTCTTGAAGTTGTAGCTTTTGTTGCAGGTTCTTCTTAAGTTTCTTAATTTCACTTAGGGCACATATGAGTTCTTCCTCTAAATCTACTTCCCCATCTATTTTGGCATTCTCTTCCCCCTCTAACTCCTCTTCTTTTTCCTTGTCTTCATTTTTCAAGATGTCATCTTTTGTTTCCATTGCCATGAATAGAATCTCCTCTCTATCACTAGCAGAGAAACTCTCTTAGGATGAACTACTTTCCTCTATTCAATAGGGGCTTGTCTTGTGCTTGTGAAAGCTCTTCTTTTTCTCATCTTTGCAAGATTTGTAGTCCCTTTTATGTTGATGATGTTTGCAATCTTTCTTTGTGTTATGTATGCTCTTTGTCATCATCATTATTATTATTATATGGACATTTAGCAACAAAGTGTCCTACTCTTTCACAATCAAAACATTTAATAGGCAACTTATCTTTATATTTGTCAAATCCTTTCTTCAACTTCCTCACAAAATAAAATTCCTCTTCATCTAACTCATCATCAGAACTATTGCTTGGCTCGGGTTCCTTATTCTTCATCTTCTTTGAGGCCTTGAAGGCTGCCTCTTGCTTGGATGAACTCTCCTTTTCGGTCGTCATTTCATATGCTGTGACGATCCTATACAATTCATCCATTCTGAATTTTTCAAGATCCTTTATCTCTTCAATAACAAAAACTTTAGCATCAAATCTCAAGGGAAGAGACCTTAATACTTCTTGCACAATTAATTTGTCTTCAACTGTCTCACCAAGACCTCTTATGGTATTGACAATTTCATCTATGCAAAGCAAATAGGCGACAATTATTTTAGTCCTCCATTTTTAAACTCTCAAATTTCCTTCTATGTGTTTGTCAAATATCCTTAGTTAAATTTGTTAAAAGGTACTCTTGTGGTCAATGCCTTGTAATTTGATCTTTCTTCAGGTGACTTTACAAATTTCGGGATTTTGAAGTTTCTCTTATCATCATGCTTGTCAAAATCCATGCATGCCTTTCCCTTCAAGTCTGATTTTCCCCTCTATGTCCCTTTTCCTTGAATTTTGGTATTTCAGGTTTGGCATCCATGCATCCTTTCCTTAACTACCAACTTTTCTTCCTAAAATCCCACTTTGCAAATTTCGAGATTTAAGAGTTTCTCATATTATCGTGCCTATTGAACCTATCATCCCTAGCTTGCCTTTTCCTCCAAGTTTAATTTCCCCCTCTACGCCCCGTTTCCTTGAATTTCAAGATCCCCAAAATTTCACTTTACAAAATTCAAGATTTCAAAGTTTCTCATACCGTCTTGTTTGTCAACTCTGTCATCCCTACCATCCCTTTCCCTCTAAGTCCAATTTACCCCTATAAGCCCCTTTTCTTTGAATTTTGAGATTTTCGGTGCGGTCATCCATGCATCCTTTCCTCAACTGCCAACTTTTCTTCCCAAAACTCCATTTTGCATTTCATGATTTTGGAATTTCTCATACAATCATGCATATCGAACTTTCAAGGTATTTTTCCCCATTTGCCCTTTTGGCATGCAAAGTATCCAAACTCCATCAATTGAATGAAATTCCCCACCTCCCATCCTAGAATGACCCAATATGCCATTAATGGCCCCAAAATGAATATGATTCAACAGATGAAGACTCTCAAACGCTGCTTGGCACCTATGGGCCCCTTTAAAACATAAATAGTGTACAAAATTGTATTGTAGCTGATGTAAAGGGCATGGCTTCAAATGTATGGCCATGTAAAGGTGATGCAAGGAGCCATGGGATGCCTATACAATTACAAATAACTGTGGTTCTTTACCCAAGATCTCTAGATGGTGTTGATAGATATACCTTCTAGATTGACCAAAAAGAGAAGCAGATGGAAAACCAACAAAACAATGATATTCACAAGTCCTAAGGTTTCAATTTCCACTTCTAGGTAAATGTATTTTGGTATTGTAATGCTCTAGGTTCATCCAAAATTTGTAATGAACATTTGTAACCTTTGTAGATCAAATGATTAAAACAAAAACTAGCCTTAGTTGAGTGTCTCCTTATGTATGGTATATATTTCTGAATGTGTGTTGTTTAGTTGGTTAGCCAAATGACTGTAAAATCCTTGCAAAGCCTTTGCAAGGTATCTTTTCAGCATGGTAAAGGAAATGGATGGGTTTGCTTATGGATTACTAAGTAGACTCGCTCAATATTTTGCAACCCTTAAATGAGTTTTTGAATTTATGCGTAGAGCCCATCTTGCTTGTGCATTTTGAAAGGCATGGTCTTTTGTGGTATCTTGATTAAGGTGTCACCTTTGGTTTCTATTATTACACCTTTTGTATGATTTTAGAGACTTTGTTGTCCAACTAGATAAAGACACCAATCTGCTATTGGCTCCATCTCCCCACCATCCCAACACACTCAAAATAAATCAACATAAACATCTGTTCAGTTTTATATAATTTTTTAGAAATCTCATTGCCATGTCTGAATGTATATAACAACATAAGAGGTTACCACAAAACACGTTCTCAAACACTCATATGGCAGATCATATGTTTTAGTAATGTATTTAACCTTGAGTTCCCCAAATCAACACATAGGCACGAAGTGACAACCAAAATAGGGGTGCACTGAGTATTGTGCTTTTGTGGTCATATCTATTGCAGTGCCTTAGGGAAAAACCCCTGGGTTAGAAGAGCCAGATATTGAGGTATTACCCACCTCAATAATTGGTCCTTAGTTTCCCAACTTGAATATAGGTTTTGTGGACATTCTTCCTAAGTTTGACACCCCTGGCACCTAAAAGACTATCGAACCTTAGGGATTTGAGACCTACAAGTCAGATCACCAACATGAGGCAGAAGGATATGACATGATAAAGGGACCCGACCATATCAAGATTTTGCAGAACTAGGCAAAGAGTGCAGTGCAACTCCTCAAGAGAATCCTTGATGAGTTGCTAGATACCTAGGGAGGCAACAAAAGGTTTCTTCTACGAGTCAAATCTTCTTACTCTTGTGTTGGCATTCATCTGGATAATCCAAATGAGAACTAAGTTTTGCACCTTGAAGATCCTGAATGTTGAAAGGCACAGTGGCATATGAGTTAGAAGGATGTGACATGATAAAGGGACCCAACTGCATCAAGAATTAGTAGAACTGGGCAAAGAGTGCAATGCAACTCCTCAAGAGAATATTTGATGAGTTGCCAGATACCCAGACACATCAAGAGGTTTCTTCTAGGAGTCAATCATCTTACTCTTGCATTGGCATTCATCTAGGTAATCCAAATGAGAACTAGGTTGTGTCCCTTCATTTTACTACTTTTTACAGGAATTGATAAGAATTAACAATCATAATTTAGTTCAGAGTTTTACAAGCAAATGCGAATTTGATACCAATTGTTTCATAAGTCAACAAAGTTGTGTGGGATCTACTCTACCAGTAATCAGCAAAGTTGAGACCCTAAAAGTTGCCTCTCAAGAATGTCATGCTAGGAAATGAGGAGGCCTGCAAATGCTTCCTCCAAGATTAAAGAAAAATATAGCAGAAGAAAAAGTTGAGAAATAGTTCTGCAAGGGATTCTAACCTTGACATAAAGAACAACATAAGAAACCATCAAGCTAAAAGTATTTGAATCCCTAAGATAATTTCATAGCCATTTTTTTTAATGATTGTTTGGAGTGTAATAAATTATGAGAGTTTTTTGGGTTCAGCTACATGAATTTTTTGTCAAAACTTTTAAATGTTGTAATGCAAAAGCTGATCTGCTCCATAAGACATTTGTATCTTGTAGTTTCCTTTTCCTTCTCATTTTTAGCAATAATTAACTCATTTATTTATTTAAATAAAAATTATGTAATCAGAACATGTTTTGAAAGAATAAAAATCTAAAAAATTTGAGCAATAAGACAAATTTGTACCACTCAAAATTTATTAAATCTGCAAAATTCTTCATGTCACCTTAAGAATGCCATCATTTACAGTCAATCTTCCAGCTGCTGAAGTAGCTCCTCCTGCTAAGAAGCTAGAATGTTGAAACGTCCCTTTCATCTTCTGAAAAGGACATAAACAGGAGTGAAAGTTAGGAATAATTGACCCATAGGTAACTCACCCAATTTCAATGAATATTTGTATTGTAACTCATGCCATCTAAGTACTGCAGAAACTGGTCCAATTATGCACAGCACAGAAAGCAGAAACGTTGAAGGCCACATCATGGATTATAGAAAGGCTAGATGATGCTTTAAATACCTTTGAAATATAGATCCTTTTAGATGGACTCATTACAAATATCCATTTATGTCCTTCAGGGGTGTCCACTGGCTGCCCACTATTCTTGTGAATAAGTTTACCATTTTGCAAAATGACTTCATATTGTTCCCTCTCTATCTGCAATTCAGAATCGAATAGAAAAGAAAGAAAAGTAAAGTCAAAAAAAAATCAAGGATGTGCTTCTTCTAACAAGAATGTCAACCCATGTACAATTTGCAAAATGAATACCAAAATCTTTTAAACTCCTAATGGAACAATGGACCGGAAGAAGGATACAATCCAATAACGTTGCTTCTATGGAAGACAATAAAGGAATGAGAAGGTGGCACAAGAAATCTAACAGGGCCAAGGTATTTTATCCGTTGCTTTTGTAATCTTTCCCTTGGACAGTCCTCAAGAATCAAGTTCCTACCTTCTCCCACATCAAGCCTGAAATGAGGTTGTAAATTTAAAGAAAAAGCAACAGACCATGAAGTTAGAGCATTTGTAGTTGCATACGTTATTTATTACATGAAAAGAGAAATGTTAAATTCAGATTTCAACTTTAGATACACCACAGTTGCAATTGCGCAACATTTCTTCAGATAAAAGTAGGAAAGCTCACCAGTAAAAAAATGGTTCTGATGTTTTTTTGTCAAACCAGTGATCATAATAGTAATGCAGATTATGCCCATAACGATGACGTGGATCAATCTACATACATGCATAGCAGATGAAAATGTGATTCAGACTACTGCTGGAAAAACTTTTCCCCTGGAAACTCATCCTATGAAAAAACTAATATTCACGACTAGTAAAATCTTACAGCCTCAAGCCAGTGCTGGAAGGCTAATTGCCGAGCTTTTTCATCCTTCGATAACCCCTTGCCCACCTGTAGAACAATCCCCTTGTGATTACTCCAAAATAATTAAATTACTTACATGGCAGAAAAAGCAAATAGTTTAAAGACGAAGGAAAATGTTTTAGATGCCCTAATTAAAGGCTCCAACTAATAGCATCCATCCAAAAACCCATTCGTAGACAATTATGAATTGGCCCCTTATACCAATTTACAGCATTTGTAGTTAGGGAAACAAAACAAGACTTGAAGAAAAAACAAAAAATAGCATGTTACTTTTGCAGCCTTCACTCTTGCACGTAACCACCGTGCACCAGCTGTTTCTGGTTTTTGACCCTCGTAAAATGATTCCGTATTTTTCTGAAGTGTTGCATACTCTATTGCTTGCCACCTGCATCCAAATCACAATAACAACCATAATCATTTATACATGGCCAAACTACACATCCAACATACAAGGCTCTTAAACAGCATAGCAACCCAATCTCTAGGACCAGATAATCTGCAATGCACTGCTCAAATGCAGGAAGTAGAAGAATACATGACACGTGATAGGTCTCCAGTATTTCCATTGTACAAAAAAAGAATAATTTGTTGATTCAATTTAATAAGCATTAATGCTGATTCTGACATGCATTTAGCCCCGTATATCATGGTCTAGTTGCAAGGTGAAACAGTTGCCATAAATCAAGATTAAAGCCTTGCTTGACATGGTCACCAATGCCAGTATGAAACAAGCTATGTTCATGAGAGGCACAACCAGACTAGGCTGGGGGCAAATCCCAAGCCAGTGTTCTCAGAGTAAAAAAATGAATTTCACATGGCTGGTGAACCAAAAGGTATTGCAAGCTTGATCATGCATTCCTTGTGTTTAGCTGCCAATTGGTATAAAGCTCTGTAAGTACTTGCAAGCTAAAACCTGCAGCAACTAACTCGCCATATTACTTGACCTCGACTATTCTTTAAAAATTGCTGCGAGATTTTTCTGAATTGCATGTCAAACATGCAGGTTTAATCACCAAAACTAGGACAAAAAACTCATCCAGCATTAAAAGGTGAGTTTCATGACAATTTTTTAACATTTACAGGTTTGTTTTTGGTCAACATTTTTCTGCTAGGGTGTTGAATGAAAATTCCAGGTACATTTAAGTGTTAAACAAAGTTTATTTTTGAGCTAAGCTGCTGGGGCTTTGGTTTGGTTTACTGGTAAAATCATGGGTCTGAGATACAGCATGGTTTGCAGATCACAGCCATGTAAAATAGTAAAATTGCTGGTATGCACATTGCATTTGTTGCACTTGCAATACTTAAAATTATGTATGTTATATCATAAGTAGCAGTCCACAAGAACCCATCTCTCATGAGTGTGAATGGTCCACATAGCATTCATTGCATCTAGATGATGCTCACAAGGGTGGAGCATTGAGACCCAATACTACTCCAGCTCAAGCACACTTAACCAAGGAGTTTCACCAAAAGGTCAAGCCAACTAAGCTTGCTACGCCATTAGAAAAACCTTCAGCAAGTGTTGTGTCTTATGAACCATTCATTATAGAACTCCTTGGCTCATTCATTAACTAAGCTTTCTACCCCATTAG
This sequence comes from Cryptomeria japonica, assembly GCF_030272615.1. Classification (NCBI taxonomy): domain Eukaryota; kingdom Viridiplantae; phylum Streptophyta; class Pinopsida; order Cupressales; family Cupressaceae; genus Cryptomeria; species Cryptomeria japonica. Next base: position 1,567,975 of record NC_081410.1, on the reverse strand, counting down.
CGAAACCTTCAGCAAGTGTTGTGCCTTATGAACCATTCATTATAGAGCTCATTAGCTCATTCGTTAACAATACGGTGGCAGTTTGATTTTTCACAGTAAACCAAATTATGTGATGTTTTATTAAGATTCAATTGCATAGGTTTTTGACAATCTCATTGACCCATATTTCATGAGTAGTGGTTCACAAGAACCCATATCTTGTGGGCATGAATGGTCTACTTAGCACTCATTGCATCTAGATTATGCTTACAAGGGTGCAATATCAGGATTTCCTAGGAGGTCACCAATCTCAATATTCAACTCAGGCACACTTAACAGCTTAGCAGGCTTCATCTTAGGGAAAACTCCTTAAACTTAGTGGGTTTGATTGTAGGGAAAACTCCTTAAACTTAGTGGTCTTCATCTTGAGGGAAACTCCTTGGTTAAGCATGGTCAAGTCAAAGTAGTACTAGGATGGGTGACATCCCAAGAAATCCCAACTCCTATAAGCGTCATCTAGATGCAATGAGTGCCAGTGTGAGATGGACTTTTGTGAGCTACTACTTATGAAATATGGATCAATGCTATTGACACAAAAACTACATAATTGAATTTTGCCAAAATATCACATAATTTGATACACTGTCAAAACAACACCTCCTTGTTAATGTTTAAAACTTTATAGAATTTTATCATTTTTTTTCTATATAAGCTAAAATTTTAATCAACCATAACATTTTTTATTTTTTAATCAGCTAAACCTTGTAATTTGAGTGACTAATGCATTTGAAGTGATATATACAGGGTTCTATAATGATTTAATGATTAATCTATGCACAATAAGTCAAAATGATCAAGTTTCTCCATATTTAAATTCTCAAATACCAGTCAACGTCACCTATAATTTACATTTTACACTGTATTAAACTCTAATTTTGATCTATACATTAAAGAAATCAGTGGTATATTCCATAAATTCAGTAATATGCCTGATTTTGAAGAATATCTTTTAAAAGTAACATATTTTTTTATATTCGATAAATTTGCCAAGCTGTTGCTAAAATTTCCCCCTTTTTTTGCAGTGTCCTGAGTTTTCAAAAAAAAATGAGTCAGCCAAGTAATTGCGGACTATTACTTTTCATGACAACTTTACTTTCAAAGAAGGGGTGTTCTAAGTTATATGGTACATTTGAAGGCATGATTACGTGTGCAAATCCTAAGCAATTTTGCTAGAATCGACACTCTTTGCACTGGCTTGCTAGCAGAATGGTGTTACAAGCTTAACAGTGAAATCCTCTTGTGTAATTAATAGGGTGACAGTAACAAAAATCCTGTAGAAATGGTTTTGTTTTTTTTTTTAAATTGCTTACATAAATGTACAGCAAAGGTAAAAGTCCAAATCCAGCTATCAAGAAAAATGACAGGGATTCACAAAATTAACACGCCCTTGGTCGAAGAAAAAGGGAAAGAAAATCAAGAAAACAGGATATCCCAAATTTATGACAAATCCCAAAAACCAAGAGGCGCACAAGCTTGGGCAACACTTATTCTTAATCCGTGTAACTTTGAGCATAGGGTCAGATTACTAGAATTACATTTTTCGCATAAATGCAACAAAACAATACACGCACAATAGTCCATTGTAACACCCCTCTTAAGTCCACCAGAACATGATCTACTTAAAATGTAGAATGATGTTGTTGACGATGACAAAGTTCAAGCCCAACCGGATGTACTTCCATGTAAGAAAGGGCTGAATAGAAACGCCTCATGCAGAGCTTCTAAACCCAAAGGTGTATGCTTCATGATGCATTCAAGCCCATGGTGAAATGCTCCCATGTTAAAGGGGTATACAATGTATAATAACGAAAAGAATTAAACTCAACTGAATTGCCTCCCATGTTAAAAGAGGTTTAAACAGAAACCGATCACACACAATTTCTAAAGCAAAAGTGTTGCTACTGGACAGAAAAAGGTAAGCGTTACAATTAAGCTGCAAAAAAACAACATGCCTCTCAAACACAAGTCATTAATAAAAATTGAAATATTAATTGACAAGCCCAATGGGGATGATCAATGTTATAGTCAGCGGATAGAAACCCCTCAAACATGAGTCCTAAGCTCCACCGTGTTCTAAACCTCATGACGTATTAAATACTACAATTAGCCATAAGAAAAACATGGCTCTCAAACAAAAAAAACACTGTATCCGAAACAGAGAAAATTCCTGTCAATAATTAAGTCGTGAAAGATGACTTATTACAAATTATGTAACGAGAGAAGGCTTATTGTGTCATTGTGAATGAATTGTTAAATACTCCAAGCAGATATTCTAGATATGGGTTATTGCGAAACCCAGCTTAGAAAAGATGGGATGGATCATATGAATTATTAAATAAATACTCAAAATAGTTAATCAAGAGACAGGTTATTGTGAATTTCTACCCATAAGAGATGGTCAATATGAATTTCTAATTAACTACTCTATGGAATTAATCCAGACAAGGGTTGCTGTAAATTCCTATCCCCGAGAGATGGAACAATGTGAATCGATCATTGAATACTCCACGCAGATAATCCAGAGAGATTTTACGAAATCCCTATCTACGACAGAAGGGTTATGGTGAATTACTCATTAAATTCTCTCAGAAGTTAATCCAGTGACGGATTGTTGTGGATCCCTACTCAATAGAAATGGGTCGATATGAATTGCTCATTAAATACTCTAAGCTGTTAATCTAGAGTAAGGGTTATGTGATTCCCCACTCGTAAGAGATGGGTCATCGTGAAATGCTCGTCAAATACCATGAGCAGTTAATCCAGAGACTGGTTTAGTGCGAATCCCTACGCAAGAGAGATGTAACATTGCAATTACTCAATACTAAACTGTCCATTAAATTGATATTGGAGAAAATATGGTTCAGAAATAACGACTCAAGTGGACCAGGGAAACACGAACCAAAGTTCCTCGGCAACAACTGCACAGTCTGCAAGGTTGCGCCTCGTCCGGTAGCTCCTGTATACTTTCTGCAATTTCACTGCAGCGTCATCTTCCACGGATGATCTACTCGTTCCAGACTCTGTTTCTTCCTCAGTCACTCCTCCTTTCTCTTTCTCTCGACTTTCCTCTCCATTTTCCTCTTCCAATGTCTGTATTATGCCTACATCTTCTGCTTCCACAACTGATCTTCTTATCTCTGTTTGGTTGCATATGTCTTTCTTTTTTACAGCTGTGCCTGTGTGGATGCTGCTTGAACCCTCCATTTTTTCTCTGTCTTTCTCTGTGTCTTTCTCTTTTACAGTTGTATCTGTCTGGATGCTGCTTGAACCCTCTACTTCACAAATTTCCTGTATGCTACTTGAGTTCTCCATTTTACTCTCTCTCAAACACGCTGCATCTACCTCTTCAGCTTGGAGTTCTTTCTCGTGGTTATCCTTCTGAGTAGAAAATAGGGTCCCCATTTTTTAAACAGGATACACTCTCTACTTCGTTTTCAGGACGACTAATTGGATGGAAACTGAAAATAAATTGGCTGGCCCTACTTAACAAGGAGACGAGTGACTGAATAGAAAAGGCAGGTCCTTACTGTACGTCGTTGACAGATTCTTTATGGGGATTTCAGTGACACATCTGTTGCTTTCATCAGTAAATAAAGCATTAAAAAAAAAAAAAAAAATTCCGCAGAAATTAAATGGCACAAAACCATTTATGTATGCTTGTAGTTGGTTTTATGTACGTTTGTAGTTGGTATAACTACTATTCCTGTACAGATATTATTAGGAACGGTGTAAATGCAGTCCAAGCTCTCTGGAATGAATCTGCACCTTACACATTTTGAAAAGACGCGCCACTACGGGCAAAATCTATATTTAATTATGCCCAATACCTACCGGTGTCAAAACTACCTCACAACTCATAGCTGTCAAAAAAAGCTTGGTCAATGACTATCCCAGACGAGAAGCTTCGTTTTTTATTATTTAATCGTCGTATTTTTCCACTAAGCACGATTTTCATGTGACCACGTCAGTCTACACCAAAATATTTACGCTTGAGGGAGTCATCGAGGCAAAATACTTTTCGCAAGTAATTTAATTTAGTTTGGTATCTTGATAATTGTAAAATAATTGTTATTTTGTTTTGAAAATAAAATAAGGAAAGGAGGACATTGAGCATTTGACATTAATTCAATTATTTAGGGATAAAAAATGGATGTTGGTTAGGAATTGGAAGGTTATTAGGGTTATGTATTTATGTATATACATATGTCTATATATTTATATATATGGATATATATGGATATATACATATGTATGCATGTTTGTATGTATGTATGTTTGTGTCGTATAATAAATCTAGAAGATCATCATCTCAAGTATCATTATACTTCTCTTCGTTGATTATTGCATTTTATTTTTCATGAAGTGTCCTTTTCATTACATTTGTTTCTTTCTAATAGTTCTTTGCATGTTTGACAAACACGTTATCAATTGGTGGAAAATTACGAACTTCTTTCTTGACCCAAATTTATTGCTTCTTTATTAATGTTTATGAAGGAGTATTTGGTATTTTGTTATGCCCTTAATGCTATGGTGTTCATGGGGTTATGAATAGTTCTCTTGTGGCTACCTTGACTCTTAATTAAGTTATATGATCATCAATGCAGTTTTGTATAAATAGCTTAAGTCATACTAGGCCACAACTAAGGCATAAGTTTAGCATATATAGAAGCTAGTGGTTAGTTTATGATTACCATATTGTGAATCATGTTCTTCTTGGAGACTTTTGGAAGCTTACCCACTCAAAATGATTTATTATTCTTAAGCAATTTGAAGTATTTGTTGCATATTTTCTATTTGTTCTCTCTCGTATAAGTATTTCATTACGAGTGGTATTAGAGCATGATTTTAGCATCCAAAAGGCAAGGAATAAGTTATTTTTTGTTCAAGTGATCAAATTGTGAAGCACATTTCTCTTTTGATTTGGGAAAAAATCTTATTTGGAGGGTCAATCATTGACATAGAGAAGTTGTTCTGGTCTAACCTTGAGGTAATTTGGAGAAAAAAATGAAGGAATTGCTGAGAAGTAGGGTATCCACATTTTTTTCTCCTAAGGTTCCAAATCAATGAATTTATTAGAGATTTCTCTTCACAACTGAGATCTAGGCCTTGGTAAGTTACAATATAAATTTTAAATTATTCAAATTTGTTTTGTGTATTTTATTACAAAATTATGTTTCTGCATCATGATGGGGTCTTCAACAGAGAACAAGGGAAGGAATCTTGCCACACCTAGAAAATATCCAAAAAAGAATGATAAAATAAGTGAGGAGATAAGCTCCATAAATGAGGATTTTTTTAAGGAAGAAACAAACAAGTTTAAGGATGGTATTTTGGTATTAGGGGAGGATTTGAAAGGGTTTCTTATGAAAGAAGATACCAAGGAATCAGCGAAAATATTTGTGATCTTGGTGGAATCTAAGGCATAATATCATCAAACGATTATAGAAGAAAACATGTTTTCTAAGGAATATCCAATGCTTTAAAGCTTGAAATGGATCTAATACATGAATTTTCACTCAAATAAATCTATAGCTAGGCAAGTTTCATGTCAAACATGGATATGTGAAATTTTGATGGTAGATATCCAACCATTTACTTTTCCAAATGAACTAGTTCTTTGATCTTCATCATGTTCCATGTTAATAGAAGGATGTGATGGAATATTTATTCTTAGAACCAAAATAATTCATTAGGTATCGTTTGGTATGTGGAGAGAAGAAAAGGAAGGGATGTGTTGTCATGTGGTTTTTTTTTCCAATAGGAACTCACAACGCATTATAGTGACAATCTTATAGATCTAGGTACTTTAACCAAATTTCCAAGCCAAAGAAAACATAAATGATCAAGGACTGTAATAAAAAAAAATTAAATTTTATCTTTTTTGAGAGTGGAGTGTGTTAAAAAGAAAAAAATTAATGAATGATTTCTAGAGGTTTTGAAGGACCACATCAAATGTAAGGTATGTATATCCAATCCAACTTTTCTTTACTAAGCAATGATTATAGGAAGGTAAGTAGAGAACAAATTTATGACCAATAGATGGCAAGGTTTAGTAAATATAAGAGAGAAACAATCATGCACAGTCATTTCCTTAACCTACTAGATTTACTCCTCAATAAATTAAAGAAAAAATGACAAAGGGATTATGTTTTAACTAGACAAGAAATACAATAGAGAACACGAGTGTGTAGAAATAAAGTTATTATACATAAAAGGTTGAATGAGGAAGATTAAGAAGAGATATCAAGAGGAAGTAGTGAGATAGAAGAGGAATTAAGAGATTCCTAACTAACCATTTATTTTTGTGTATTATGTTGGCACCTTATTTGATTGTGTTCAATTTTTCCTAAGCTCAATTTTTTTTGTTCATTTTCTATTTTCTAGTCCATCAATTATAATTAATTTAAGAAACTTTCAAATGAGCTCCATTGATCAAAATCACCTAAATATGGTTCCTAACTATCTTCCATACCCCTATCATATAATATAAATTGTAAAAATCTAAGTAAATATTAGTTTTAGGAGCATTTTAGTCAGTTCCCATCATTTTAGTAGTGTTGCAAACTTTAGGTGTGGAAGTGGATATTTTCTCACTCAACCAATTATCAAAATCTAGTATCCAATTTTGCACAAAAGTTTCACATAGTCCCTTGAGGTACTAGTTCCTTCATTACCATTTGCTTCCCATTTTTATGTGATTTTAAGGTGGATCCAAACATTTTTCCTATATCTAATCCCAGCCTCCACTTCCACATCATTTTTGCACAGATCCCTATTTCATCTATTGTAAACTTTTGTGCCCTATAATGATCTCTCATTTTCCCTTCTCCCATCCCAACCTTTAATCCTTCCCTACTCCAAATCATTTTAGTCATTTTCCATCATTTTCATAGTGTTGCAAACTTTGGGTATGGAAGTGGATAGTTTTGGTGAGAAATTAGAGTTTTTATGAGATTTAGTATTTCCTCTGCCTCTGCTATAATATATGAAAGATCAACTTAGTAAATGGGAATGTTCTCCTCTGAGCCTAGTTAATGTAATCATTTCACAATGCTTCAAACAACAATCCTAGAAATGTTGACATGAGAGGGTTTATTGTGACCATAATGAAAAGATTGTTTTTTGGTTTGCTAGTAGTCTTGGTGTTGGCTCTAATAATTTTGTTGACCGTATGAGCATTCACCAAGCTCTTTTAGAAGCAAAGCTAAACCATTGAATTATACTTATATGGAATCTAACTCTAAAATCTTGATTGATCACTTCAAATGGCAATATTTCTCTTACTTCTAAGGGTGATAGTTGAATTAATGTAAGAAATATATCGACATCCTCCTTAATGGTTTCAATGTTCTCAAGTGAAACCATACTAGAAGGAAACAAAATTAGGTTGATATCTTTAACTAAATCAACTTCTAACTAGAATTATATCAAGGTTGAAATAGGAAATAATTAGGATTACTCTACCCGCAACTTGAGTAGTAACATTAGTACTCTTGTGACTGTTAACTATAATGATTTCTTATATTCTTGACTTTTGTTATTGTGTTGGTTCGTGTGTTGTGTATCCTCCTCTTTATTCTCCCATGATTTACACTATTGTTGTTGTTTTTTTAAGTAGCCTTCCTATTAGTCTAGTCTTTTTAACACAAAGACAAACATTACCTTCAACACTAAGAGCATGCACAATATTTAGAGAAACAAGCGATTATTCCTTGTCTATAGAATTTAGAAAAAGTTAATTTCATGAAATCAATAAATCTTAATCTTTTAAAAAATAATAAATGTACTTTTATATTATTTAATATTCTTTAACTTTATATTTAAAACTCCTTAGAAAATTTATAAAATTATCTCTATTAGAGTGCCATCCTAAAAGGTATTTAGGAATAAATTCCTCTAAGCTCCTCCTAAATAACTTTATTTAGGATAATGCGTACGCATCAGAATATTAAAATACAAAGCTCTATAGTCTTATAATTATTGAGTCAACCATAAATGACAAAACTAAGTGCAGAGAATATGCGAAAAGATAGCATGTGCAATTCGACTTAAAAGTACACTTGTCACTATTTTTGAGGCATACTTTGTTTATTCCAATTTCCTCTTTGACAATTCCATATTGCATGTGAGGTGTTGGATTTCCAAGTTATTTCTTTTCATTGCATGACATGATATCATTCCATCTCTTTGGGAAGAACTAATGTGAACTTGTATGAGTTTCTCATTAGAAAGGAATTTCTAAGAAGATCACTCTTTTTATTGTGCAACTTGACCAAGGAACAAAAACAAGGGTGAATATTCTTGTCTTTAACTATAGGGACGCAATATTATATTAGTCAATAAAATGTGATTACCTATGGGTGTGGTTATTTTTCCATTTAACTATGTTTTATATTTAGATCACAGTTTTTTTTTTTTTTAAGGATAAAGAATAGTTTGTTTAGAATAAACTTTTTTTTTTTTAAACTTTGTATTCATTATGCAAGTGACTAGGCTTAATGCAATTCTAACAGATGGCTTAACATTTTGTAGAAGATCTAAATATTCTTCTATGTTGCTTGTCTCTTTTTCTACCTATTTATTTAGTCTTCCTCAAACACTAAAAGACTTTTTGGCATTCAAAGAGACATTCAGACCAATCTTTTCAAAAGGCAAAGAACAAACAAAAAGAAAAGAATGTTAGAGTGATAGAAGTGCTCCAAATGGTCATGACTAGGCTATCCAACGAGTTTGGCAAAAAAAAAAAAAATGGACATTTTTCCTCTTTTGCCATCTTCACACCCACGGATTTTAATTGAGTCACCAACATTCAAATTTCTTTCATTAGTTTATAATTTGTCCATCTTCTTCCATCCTCAAGGACTAGAGCTCCTTCCTCGAGATTATTTTGTTCACTAAAGACTTTGCTTCGTAGATTTTTCCAAGTTTCTTTCATTATCATTTTGAAGTGCATTCTTCATGGACATTAATAAGAATAGGATCTACAAAACACAATCTAATTAAATCCTTTGCATTTTTACATCAAAATCAATTTTTAACATCCACATCTAAATTTTTGTGCCTATTAACTTTTTTCACCTCAGCCCTGCCAAATGTGCTTGCCATCTTTATTTCTTGTAATAAAGATCACAAAGCTCTTTCACACAAGCTCCCACTCAAATATAGGTTAGCTCACAAAAACCTCTACAATACTACTAGAACTAAAGTTAATCAAGCTTTGATTCCACTTGTCAGGAAACAAGATATGCAAAAATAAAATCCTAAACTGATCTTGAAGGGAGTGTTGTACAAATAATTTTATAAAACAATGCAAGCTTATTATAGAAATTAAAGAAACACATTCATAAATAGATAAATAATGATACCATAAAATAATGGTTTATGTGGGGAAAACCCTTTTGTGAGAAAAAAACTCACTTCAAAACCAACATAATGTTTTTAGAGATTACAACACACTTATAATTTAAGTTTGTGTAGGAGTATTTCACCAACAATTAAGCTTGAGAATTTTTTGGCAGCATTCCAACTACACCTATGTGTTGCAAGGTGTGCACCCTTAGTCTCCTTGTGTTTGTAGCATAGTGCTCGGCTTTGTGACATGGCTTAATCGCCTCTTGTGGATTCTATAAGTCTAGTGGTTGTATCGGGCATTAATAAGTTGATCTTTTGGTGCAACAACAACCATACTTCTAACAAGTGGTATCAGAGCCTGGGTCACAAGTTCAAACCCCTCACTTGTGCCAAGGAGGGGATTGTTGCAAGGTGTGCACCCTTGGTCTCCTTGTGATGTGCAATGTAGTGCAGTGCTCAGGTTTATGACATGGCTTTACCACCTCCTATGGATTCTATAAGTCTAGTGGTTGTATCAAACATTAATAGGGCGATCTTTTGATGCAACAATAATTGTATTTCTAACACTATGTACCTACAAATCCCCATACTATAAACTACCAATTTATAGAAAAATGAACAAGATGGAAACCAAAAATTATTTTCCAAACTATGAGCTAAACCCACAAAAAGATGGTGTCCAACTTGAACACAAAATACAATTCCATCCTTAAAGATACCTCATAATATGCTAAAAATAACAAATTTTATTACCATGTAACTTCCAATTCAACCCACTCAACATGGGTACCAAACTTGTTATTATTCCCTATCTTAAAGTAAACATTCTATGACAAATAATAAAACCTACCATATTCCCATTGAGATTCTAAAGTATATGTCCCTATTGTTGGCTTGTATGTATCATAAGATTTTGTCATATGTTGTCAAACTAGGAATCCAAGCCTACTATAGATAAGCCTACTATAGATAGACATTTTATACACATTTTACAACACTTCATAAAGTACCAACATGTGACATATGATGCTGACTCAACACCTCACTCTCCATTTTGGTGTAGCACAAATAATAATAAAATATGATAATTTTCAATGTTGAATAGGGGGAATGATAAATATTAAATAAATAAATTTGTAAAGGTTAGGACACTTTAATATCTAACATGAACAAAGAAATAAATTAAATTTAGCATAAGAATATGTCATGTTTTGTGATATATAATTATATTAAGACATTCCATCAAAATGTGAAGCAAACTAAATGGGATTTGGTATGGGTATGTTAATTTTATGATTACAAGATTTTCTCAACAAATAGAGGTTTTGTTTATGTAAAAATATAAAATATATGCTTCTTATCTTTTAAAAGATAAATCTCAATTCTCTAGGTTAGACTTTAGTTAGAAGAAAGTTATTGTCGCAAAATCTTTACCATGGTTTAAATTTGTTATTGTGTGCATCAATGATTATCTAGATTAGGTTTAATTATTATTGTGACTCATTCACGTTGGGTATTAATTCAGTTCGTGTTAGTTGAATTAAAGATTAGTGGGGTTAGATTTGATTAACTTATTGTGATCCTTTCATGTTGAATATTAATTCAATGCTTATTATTTGCATTAAATATTACCAATGTTAGGTCTAATTTTTTTGTGAGGCTAATTTTGTGATTTATTCATGTTGGGTCTTAATTTGTTTCTTGTTTGATATAAATAAGGTCATATTAAATTTTATGATTGCAAGGGAATACCTCACATTCACTTGATAAATATTTGGGTTATTTATATACATAAGCAATTAATGAAATGCCAAACTATATTTAAGAAGGTTGGGACAAGAATATTTAAGTTGACTAAATAAACAACCAAACCAGTTTCAAGACATTTGGGACTAGAATGATTAAATATTGAATTGACTGTATAAATTAAATAAATGTTAATATAATAATTATATCAAAAATTAATGAAGATAATATATTGTGGAAGAATCCATGAACAAATCAATCGCTACTTTAAAATTTGAAAATTGGTCTTGTACTTTACTTTGCTTCATATCTATGCTTGCAAAAAACTAGCATGCAAACATGAACTCATACATATGAGAATGAACTAATATCTAAATATATTCACCTTGATCTTTTGATGTTGAATTTAGTAAGGAATAGGATGTTTTTACAAACCTTTTAGAAACCCACTAAAACGTGAGGGTATTCTCCCCGGTTAAACCTCTAGATGAATTGACTCAATGACTAAAACCAAAAACCAATGGTAGTAAGAAAACATGCAATATGTTTCTAGAATGATGATGTATTTTGATAAAAAAATATATAAATTCTATTATAATTAGACTATATGTTTGTTTAATGTATTATTCCCTCTCTTGTGATATCTAAATAAATTGGGGTTAGTCTTTAATTACACCACCCTAGTATGATTTATAATAAATTACACTTTAGAAATCTCATAACAACTAACAAGGGAGATAATCATGAACTCAATTTAAATTTAAAAGTGTGGAGTTTAAATCTATGATTAGAAAGATTACTTGGGTCTATCTTGCACCCATGGATATGAACCAAGGTGATATTAGATTTGGATCTTGGGGATGGGCCTAATAAACATTATATACTAACTTCCTTCTAACATATACCATGTTGCACATTATTTAATGCATAAAATATAACCTAGTTGTTATAAGTCTAGAATAAAAGAAAAAAGGCAATGAATATGTGTTTCCACCAATACAATTTGCTAGATGTGTTTAAAGTTGAGATTTATTTTTAGAAAACAGTTGAAATGTGTATAAGGATATTGTGTTTAATTTTAATTTTAATATTTTCGAGTAAACTTGAGGTTGAATAAAATTATTTTTGTAGGTGTGATTGAGGTTAGGTTACATTTCTAGTAAATTTTCATGAAATGAGTGTGCTTGAATCTTGATATGATTCATATGTAGTTTTGATGAAATTGGTGTGTTGATAATTAGGTTCTATTCTTACATAATTTCTGATTTTTATTGATGTAAGTTGTGAGTTTTAGTAAGTGGATATAGTTGATGTTTGATTCAATCCATGTCATGATCTAAGTCAAGTAAATCGAATTCGTAAAATTTGATGAAATAGCTAAGGTTGAAGTTATGTTCAATTCATATTGTTTAAAATGGTGGCTTCAATTTTCAACAAATTTAAAATCCAAATAAATTTTGTTGAATAAGATTATGTCTATTGTAACTTTGATTATCAAATTCAAATTAAATAAATAGCTATAAGGAAATTATTTGAATTTGGTTACTAAGTTGCATTTATCCACTTGCTAAATCATATTTTACTAGAAAAATAATACTAGTTACTTTTTTTATTGCAAACCAATAAAATAAAATGCACGAGTTAAGATAACAATAACAATAGGAAAAAGGAAATGGGATAAAGTTAGGTAAATGTGTTTAAATTGATGGTTGTGGATGCTAAAGTTGGATAAAAGTTCATTGAAAGAGATTCTAAACTAATGAAAATGTGTTTCGAAAGTTTATGACAATAAACATAGTTAATGGTGACTTAATTTGTTTACTCATATCCTAATGGGTGTAATCATGTCTTCTACAATGTGGTCATGTCCCTTGGGAATGCTGATGGCATGCACTCGAGATGTTCCCTATGCAATTTTCATAAAGAAACACTTGTAAATATCTATCTCTAGTGTTGTAGAACAATTTGTTTATGCTATAAAATCTGTTAGAAGATTGAAGAGAAAATATAGCATGTGAATTGCACATTTAGGAACTTACCTCAATCAAGCCCCTTGTTTGTACTTTCTGTTGTCACGGAGGATTGCACCTAAATGCTAAGTCTAAAACTCAAAAGTCTTGTGAAACATCGAATGATCCTCAAGCCTGTGGGTTGCCTAATCTTGAGGATCAATCTCCAGAGCGAGCTGGTTCTCCTCGATGAATCTCCTGCAAACTAACTTTATGGATAAATGGATAGAAGCATAACATAAATTGAAACCTATCCTAGGAGGTGATGCACCAAATGTTTTATGTGAGACTTGCAACCTAAATAACTCACAAAATCATTCAACTAGTAGACCTCAAAATCTCACAACTCAACTAAACATGCAATGCATCAATATTTCATAAAAAGGATTGAATTTAGAGCTTGCCTGAAAGAAAACAATATGTTTTCACAACTACAAATTACTAAAATCAACTAGCACAATCTGCACCCATCATGTAACTACTCACACCAATCATATTTGAATGAGACATATTAAAGGATTTAAGCACAAATCACAATAATAACATCAAATCATTCATCCATAACACAGTACAAGAAGTGCTAAGAAGGAAAATTATGCTATTTTATTGAAAATAAGGAGTTGTTGCTATTACAAAAAACCAAAAATTAGATGATCTTATTTTTCCTTTTTGAAAAGTTCATTTAAATAATGATGCACACTGCTAAATTTATCATTATAAAATACACTTTAGCTAATATTTTTCAAGATGAGTGATTGTTTAGGCAATAAAAAAACATTTGTAATGAATGGGATACAAGTGTGTGGGGTCCTATCGTAGGTACATGATTGTTTCACACTAGTATTCCCAAAGGAATTTACAACATAAAATGATGGCAAGATAGTGTTCTTGTAGCAAAAGGGCTCTCATAAAAGTAAGACGAACTATTTTCAAGGTAATTGAAACTATAAATATCTTAAGCAAAACCGAAGGGAAGAAAATTAGGTTTTTAATATCTTAAGTAAATCAACTTCCAACTAGAATGGTATCAAGATTGAAATTGGAAGATTATCCTATGTGAGATTTGAGCACTCTTGTAAGTGCTAACTACAATGTTTTTCTTAAATATTATTGGTACTTGCATGGTTTACAATATTATTCCTATTTGTTTTAAGTGGTCTTCTTGTTAGTTTTGTCTTTCTAACATAAAGATAAATATTACCTCCCCCACTAAGAACATATACAATTTTCAAGATAATAAAAGCTTATACCTTGTATGTGAGATTTCAAAAACTCTTCCTTTTTTATAAATCATCTATTACCAATCAATCTAATTTTTTATAATTTTAAAGTTCATATATCATAAATCTTTGCAAAACTAACAAACTTACCATCTAATCTATTAATATACATTTTTACCTCTATAATTAAAAAAATTCAAATTCCTTTAGAACTAAAGAAAATTCTCTCTATTAGAACCACATCCTAAATGAATTTAAGGAATAAATTCCTCTACCCTCATCCTAAAACTATTCTAGCTCCAAAACAAATCTTTAGTACAACATGTTAGTAACAGGTTAGTCAATCGCAGCCGTTAATTGCAAAATCGACGGTGTAAAACGTGCGACTAACACGCGTGTTAGTCAAACCGTACTGTCTTTTTGAAACCAGAATAGACGCGTCCAATAATTTTATTGTTGTTATAAATTCCTCCCACCTAACAATTTTTAGGACCAATCTTTAAAAAAAAAAAGAGAAAAAGACAAAGACGTAGACCTACGTGCGTGATCCTTTAAGTGTCTATTTTAATTTATATAAGCACAGATCTCCATAATGGACTATCCATATAAATATTATTTTTAAATTAGGGCAATGCGTATTGGATAGAATATTAAATTGCAAGCTCTATAGTATTAAATTACACAGTCAACTCAAATGACAGAACTGAGTTGGAAGAATATGCGAAAAGATAGCATGGCATGAGAATGAGCAGCAATTCGACATATAGAGGCCAAAGTACGTATGTTAGTATTATAGAAGCATTCTTTGTTTTATTGTTTGAGATTCCTATATTGACGTCTGTGGAAACAAGTAAGAGCTTTCCTTTCATTACATTATCATCATCACATCATTATCAGCTTTCCATCTCTTTCCGGGCTACTGGTGTGAAAGTTGCACGGAGTTTCTCATTAGAAAGGAATTTCGATGGAAATCACTTTGTTATTATTATTTTTATGGTGCAACATTGACCATGGAACAAAAGCAAGGGCTCCACTCTTGTCTCAAGTCGGTGGACAAATATTCTTTTATTCAATATAAGGTGAGTGTGGGCAAGTTTCATCCTATGGAGCTCAAAAAGGTGGTTTTGTATATGGTGATCCTTTTTCTTTATTGACAAAATCAATAACTAGGTAAGTAGGACATATGACTTAAATCACATACATTAAGTTTTAATTTTTAGGTTTAAAAATGTTAAATACTTAGAGTTAGTTGACATTCTCTAGGCTTAATATGTTGCTTAGTGTGTGGGGTTTAAGGCTGGTCGAAGTAGGAAGCTCTAATAGTAGGGATGAAGATAAAACTTTACTAAGTGCTTATATGCAAGTTATAAACGTCTCGTTGAAAGGAACTTGCCTAAATTGGAGATTAAGAAGTCATGCAGAAGAGGTCTTGATCGTTAGATTGAATTTCTCAAATGTTGGATTTTAATGTTAGAAGGAAGATGAATTCCATGGAAGATCTCCTAGCTACTGTTGGGGTTGATTAAGACCCTATTAAAGATGATTGCGGCTATTCTGGCTCCAAAACAGACCTTTCATACATCGTGTTAGCAACAGGGTAGTCAATCGCAGCTGTTAAATGCAAAATCGACGATGTAAAACATGCGACTAACACGCGTGTTAGTCAATCTGTACTGTCGTTTTGGAGCCAAAATATGCACATCCATTAAAGATCTTGTAGCTAATGTTGGGGTTGATTAAGACACTATTAAAGATCTCCTAGCTAATGTTGGGGTTGATTAGGACCCTATTATAGTGTTGTACAACCATCTTCCCCCTTCTTGGGAAGGGATCAAACATTTATAAGGTTCACAACCCTTTAAGTTAGCTATATTTTAATTTTTATAGACCTTATGGTCCCCTTTGCATTTGATAATGTTTGTATTGATTTTGATAAGTGGTTGGATTGCTTTGAGTTTTGAAATGTCTTGGGAATGTATTTGTGAGTTTGTCACAACATTTATTTGGTATGTATGATGTTATTATTTGTTTCCCTTAACAATGCTTAGTATTGGTGCAATGTTGGGGTGTGTTATAGTAGAGTGTTTAGGAGGTATAAGCAATGTGTTCTTTTTCTTTGGTGTCTTTCTAAAGTGATGGCTTGTAGGTGAAGTTAAAAGTATGGTTAAGACCCCATGTGTAAGAAGTTTATCTTCAATAGGCACCTAGGTTTAGTTTTAAATTATAATTTTAAAGTTGCCTTGGATTTTATGAAAATGGATTTATTAGATCTCATGCATCTCCTCATTCTAAGTTGATAGTGAATTCAAAATTTATGTCTTTTTGATGAAGTATGTTCCATAAGCTTCTACGTGGGTGTGATTATTTCAAGTTCTTCTCTCAAAAAATTCAAGGGCAATGTCATTGTTCATGACAAAACTTGCCCTAGTTGGCTTTGGTTTGAATAATGGAAAGGCATTTTGATAAAATATTTAGGTATAATGTAATCAATCAAATGATAATATAAAGGAACCTTAAATATATGGATTTAGGACAATATTAACATAAAACATGTTTGATTGGAAAATGAATCCTTGTTAAAATCAAAACAACCATAGGATTATCCATTTAATTAAGTAAGGGTTAATTTTAGGAGTTCCTTCATAGGAGAGGTCACCTTTAATTAGTTTCAAGCATCATGAACTTGTAATAGGATTGTTGAAGAGTTGGGATAATCTGGAGCATCCTAGGAAAGAAGGTGGACTTGCAATGAGTGTAAGAAGATAGTGGTTTTTGAATTTTAGTGGAACTAGAGTTTGTCACAAATAGCAAAATTACCAAATGCCATGACATACACTAATATACCATGGTGATTTTTGGAAACACCACAATAATAGTAATGATCACAACAACAAATTCATCCAAATTATGATGAATGCTTGTTAATTTCTTGTCAAAATTGATGAATTCATTGTAGGGCAAGTAGAGTGTTGGTTTATAAAGGGATTTGATTCCTCGATTTTGTTTCTTGGAATTATTTATTTTGTGTGCTTAACCCTTAATACGACGTGAAGGAGTTTGTCTCAATCAAATTTGGACATAAAACAAGAGTTGAGACTCATTTTTCCTCTTGGAGTGAATGTTTTGCAAGTTGTGGTCATTGTTAAGCACGACTTTTGGAGTTGAACAACACACTATATGTTGTATTAAATTCTCTCTATAGTTGTGCTAATGACTAAAGTTGAAGTATTCGATTAATGGAAAATAATGATAATTTATTAATCAATGATATGTATGATATAGCAAAGTTCTAGATTGTTCATCTTCTGGAGATTGATGTGTATTACTTTTATAAGAAGAGTATAAGATAGGGAAATATTTCATGATCATGGTTGATTTGCTAGCTTCTCTTAATGTTTCAAGATTTTCAGTTTATAGTAAAGATGGAGTTGTCATATGCTTATCTATGCATTGAATGCATACATGTGCTTTTATGAGGTTATATATGCTTGATTTTAAATGTGATGCACTTATTTTTTAGAGATCCTAGTTGTGATAAGATCTCTTTTGAGAATTCATGCCCATGAATGTTATTATAATTCTATGCATGAATGGTGAAGAAACAATGAATGGAAACGAATTCAATCCTTGTTAAGTAGACTTGTGGATATGCATGGATTCATGCACTTGCTTGCTCAATTGTGTTCTTGTATGCTCTTAAATGCACTTCTATGCTCATTTAAGCTATGTATATTTTTATAGGCATTCTTTTGCTTTCTCCATGTTTAAGATAAATACATGTTATGCTCACCTCTTGGAATAAATGTGTTTGAGATGGAAGTAAGATCTCAAATTGATTTTTACATAGCGAA
Organism: Cryptomeria japonica; assembly: GCF_030272615.1. Taxonomy (NCBI): domain Eukaryota; kingdom Viridiplantae; phylum Streptophyta; class Pinopsida; order Cupressales; family Cupressaceae; genus Cryptomeria; species Cryptomeria japonica. Next base: position 1,549,759 of record NC_081410.1, on the reverse strand, counting down.
GCAAATATTGTTGCTCATCTCTTCATATGTACATGTCATATGAGACTCGTGTGCACATGATACTATTACATTAGTGTCAGATGTAGATATATCATTCTACACAAATTCTGTTACTCTTGCCAAATTTGCATTATTAGTCTTCCTTGTGCCAGGTTGGGTATCTTTCATGTCATGAAAGATTTGTTGTAGGGTGGATAGGCATTCCAACAATATTCTTGCCTATGATGTGCTCTAGGGAGACAAATGTTGGAAGTTCTTTGCATGGTGGTCTGCATGTCTTGTTCTTTATGCATTCAACCTTGTGGTCTATTGTAAAAGAATATGCATCCTTAAGTATATGCCTTGTTATTGGCTTATGTATCAAAATATTTTGTTGAAATATAATTTGATGTCTCTTATCATGTATATTTGAACACATGGCAATAATTTATGCTTAAATTTGTGTATTTGGTGATTTATATTAATTTAAAATTATGGAGATCCTTACACACTCGCACAGTTGAGAAGAACTCAAGCTCACCTCCCACCTACCAGACTAGGAAAACAAGCCTCCAAAAGAATATCCAATAGTGTTCCATCACCATCCCCATTGTCATCACTATCTTCAGCCTTGCCCTCATCTATAATTACACCAAAGTCTCCGTCGTTACCAACTCTCACAGGAGAAGATGTTAGGGATTTTACCATTCCATTCCTACTACTAGCAATCACAAGTTTAATAGAATGAAGTGATCTTGAGCATAAGAGACTGTGAATATTTGACAATTAAGTAGTAAGCCATTTTAGTGAGAAAACTAAACATTGTTGATGTCTATATTTCATTGTGTCCTTATTAGTTGTAGGTTTTGGAAAGAGTTAAAATTATTATTTTTCTCTTTGTAGTAGTAGAATGAGATCATAGTTCAATGTTATATCAAGATTAGTTACTTCCATTAATATTTTGGTTTGAACCTTTGAATTGAGTCAACAATTTAAATTCCCCCTTGTAAATTGGTTATGTTTCTTAGTGTGCAAGGGCTTCTATGTGATCTTATTTGACATTGTAGGTGCATCTATTACCTTGTGTGAGTTGTGTTGGAAACACTATGGAGTAATATTATCCTTTTTACCTTTATTACTTTCATAATAATTTTCATTGTCAAATGTTTATTAAGACATAGAACATTTTTTTAGGTTGATATGATATTATGTTTGAAAGGGGAAAGAATGCTTAGTAATAAGCTTTAGGAAATACAAATTGTGTAGGGATGATTTACTTCAAGAATCCTAAAGATTTTTATTATTTCATGTTAGAAACTGTAATCTTATGATTTTGTCAATTTATGTTGTAAACATCTTAGGGAGAATTACAAGTATGGGCAACAACCCAACTGTGCTAAGTTTGTTGTATGTGAATATGTTCAACCTTGTGGTTTGAATTTTTCCATAATTAAAAAAAAATCAATGTGTTGTGCATTGAAACATGAATTTAGTTCATTTAAGTGTGATGACATTGACAATTTAGTTGAGTTTATTGTTAGAATTGATACTATTCATATATGATAGTATACATAAAATTAGGATATTACTGTATTATAATGCCCATGATTAAGATTTTGTATTGTATTATGATGGATTACTCTGAGCAATATGAGCTTTTGGAGGTTGGGATTAACAGATGAAAATTAGTATTATACTTCGAAATAAAAGAGAGAAATATGTGTCTTGTTATAATTTTTCATATTACAAACATTAAAGAGCCCTTTGTAGGTTGATTGAAAAACATTTTTCTTAACCAGCAAACTATTAGTATATGTTTTTGTCATTTCAAGTTGTGTTGTTTGATTTTTATATCTTTATGAGATAGTATGGTGTATGATAAGGAAACTAGCAAGACTAATGGGAGCCCCATCCATTTTTCAAAATTATTCAAAATAATACAAGCAAAAGTTATAGTGTTGTTCTCCCATTCTTAAGCTTGTGTTAATCCCATAGATTACTTGGTGGAATGATAAGTCTTCTATCCCCCACCCCCTCTCTCTCTATCTCTCTATTTATTGAGTTGGTTTAATATGTTTTATAGGAACTTCATAGTTGATTATTCCAATATGGTGCACTTTGTGACCCTATTCATGAAAGGGAGGGTCATACCTTTTAATTAACATATGTGGGAGCCTATATGGCTCTATGGTTGGTGAAAAATTGGTGCAGGAGCACCTAGCCTTTGAAATGCCTCTTAAAGGTTAATTTGTATTTGTCTTTATTTTGTAATGTTTTCCATGTTATGTAAGGTCCCAAGGACCATTGGAATCAAAACAACTCATTTTGTAAGGCTTTAAGAGCCATTCTGTCCAAATAGACCTATAAGGTCCTGACAGAGTCAAAAGTGCTCAAAGGGTGCAAAATGTCCAAAAAGGGGTTGTAAATGTTGTAACAAGACTTATTTAGTCCATTTTAGGGTGTTTGAGGTGTCCAGGAGTGGTTTCACAAGGTTTGGTATTATTTTGTCAAAATTTGCAAAAATTGCAAAAGTTGCAATATTGCAACATTGCAAAAACAAGTTAAAAAAACGATGCAAAAGGGAAAGAGTTTGGTCCTAGGGGTAGTTACAATAGTTAGAGGGAGTTTAAAATGGTTTATAAAACCAATTAATGGTCTAAATTGGGGTAGTGGACAGGTTTAGAGGATATTTGACAAAGAACATTCATCAAACCCTCTGACTGTCACATGGTTTTGGAGGTCTGTGACTAGTTGCAGGGCCATGGGTGCTCAAAAATGATGTAATTTCAACATTTAATGGTTTTAGGAAGATATATAATGAAATATATTTCATATTAATCCATTCTTTTGCATTTTTATGATGTATTTTGTGAGATATGATTGTTTTTCCAAAAACTGTCAAAACCCTGCCAAGGGTTGCCCGTTTTGGTAAACTCCTCATAACTTTTGGTTTAATTGTTGGATATGGCTATAACTTGGGGAAAATTTAAACAACTAGGTAATCTATAATACTATTAGAGAGACTGGCTTCATGATAAATATTTCAAAAGTTATTAATGACTATTTGTTACAATTCATAGTGAAAATCATATTGGTGAAGATAGGAGCAACAAGTTTTATGGACATATACAACTTAGTATTGGTATGAAACCACTTGTATTTGTTGGGTAAATGAAATAAATTTAAATTTATTCAAGTTTCATTGATTTTCATGAAAAAATGAGTAATTTATGACCATTTGTCTTAAGGATAGCTTGTTCTAAAAATGATTTTCCAAATCTACAGTTAGGAAATGTGTTGGTACAATTATGTATGGTAGAGTAAGGACTTGACACTTGGTGTGTGGATAGATTATGAAGTTGTGAACACAATTCCTTATTATCAGAAAAAATCATCTTATTATTGGAGGGGTCAAATGAGCCAATTTCTAAAAATTGTCATGTCATTCCCTATGTGAGTTCATCTGCTGCTACAGGAAGGTTGCAGAAAGCTATTATATGATTTTTTTACATTCTTGGTGACCATGTGTGGTCGTCATGTCACATTTAGCATTCCAAAAGTGTCTCAAGGTGTTGACTTGTAGAGTTTTGAGTTTGTGAAGGTATGGTGAGAGTTGTTGTTGAACATTGATCTTTGATGAGTCTTTATGCTTTAGAGAAGTTGGAATATCAAGAGGTCTATGTTAGAAGCCTTGTGTTGAGTTTAGTGAAGGGAATGAAGTCCTTTGTTGTGAAATATGCCTGACTGGCATTGAAATGTTTTCATGTTGTTGAGAGTTGAACCCGAGCCTCTGCATAAAAAATGCTCTTATCGTCTTCTCTATTTTTGGCCTTTCAATTTCAGTTTACCATGATGTTATATATAGGTTTAGTATGGAGGTATAAGTTTGTCTTGAGTTGATAATAATCTACTTATTTGAATATGTAGTATGATATTGATGAAGTAGTAGTTATGATTTCTACCTTGTTATAGGTTCATATCTCAATGCATTATTCTACACTATTTTGTGATTTGAGAAAGGGTAATATATCCCTAGTTATGACTTATCACTTGTAATGAAAAAATAAGTTGTATTGTGTATCACTGTAAATGGGAAAATGGATTATATATATATATATATATATATATATGTTGTAGAAATGAATACTTATTTTATATTATTTTTTAAAGTAAAAAATGGTTTGGTATTATTATTTAAATATCATATAATTGGTGGTTGCAATAATTCATTAGTACTTGTATAATCATGAATAAATTTCACACACTTTTTAGATTTTATTACCTTTGAAATAACACGTTATAAGGCTTGTTAGATGTTGTGTACTCTTAAATCTTTTAATTGGTTTATTCAACATTAAATATAGCATTAGAAATTAAATTCTCCTTTAAAGAAATCTAAAGTAAGTTATGATAGACAATAATTCAAGTACGATCTCTTCCACAGTTGCAAGCCCTAGGTAGTTAGCAATTATAGAGTACCACGAAAATTAAATTATTAAGCAGGAAAATGATTACAAAAATGTTTCTATTTCAGTTTTTCCATTTGTAACTTAGCAGAGTTTTGATCATTTGAATCTTCGTGCAACATGTGATCTACACACTTAAATCAAATTATCCAAATATTTAAAAAAAAATTATTTCATACTCCTAATATTTATTAGTACATTTCAAGATTAACAAATTAAGAAGAATAAGTTCCTCACCGAAGATTGGTCAAAAGTCCTTTGCCAGGCTGGTCGCAAATTCAAGGATGGTCGCTAGGGATAATTTTACTTTATTTTTTGTTGTTAATGTTGTTTTTGGCCAAAAACGATCCCATGTTAAGACTTTTACTAATATAGTTAGTGCTTATGTTTATGGCTCTAGGTGACATTTTGTTAAGACTTTAAGTAGTTTAGATAGCTCGTTGGGTGTTGTTGATGGTTAGTTTTTTTATGTTAGTTGATTGTTATTGTGTTGCTCCTTTTACTCTTAACTTTAAATGCCCTTTGGGATATTGTTTCTAAGGACAACACCTTGGTTTTTCTTATTAATATCAAAAAAAATTAAGAAGAAAAGAAGAGGAATACACACTAATGCACAAATTTAACATATTATTGATATTATAAATAATGTACAAGAGTACACACAAATATAAAGTGACATAACCTACTATCAACCATTAATGTTTAACCACCCATAATTGGTGTGATTAAAGTATATAATAAAATGACATAAATTATTATTAGGAGAACATAATAAAACATAAGAATAAAGTATGTGAGCATATATCTAATAAGCCTCCTATAATCCAAAGTCAACGTAGACTTAGAATTAATAGTAAGATATGTGAATATACAAAATATTTTACACCTAAATTTCTTAAACAATCTCAAAAATCAAAATTTACAGGACCCTGATTTAAGATACTCACACAAGTCTTTTAAAAAAATAAAATAAAATCAAAATTAGATAAATATCATGATTTAGGTTGAATGATTAGTTTATAGTCTAATAGATACATTAAGCATAGTAAAATTAAAGTTTCATTGCTTAGATAGTTCTCTAGTTTTATTATTAGACTACTCTAAGAAGGGAGTGCCAATTTTTGAGTTGTTACATGAACTATAGGTTAAAATAAAAAAATTACAAAATACATGTTCTACTCTAGCTTGATTTCATTTTCAACTTATGAGTTGGACTTCACAATGTTTTGACTTATTATCATACATACATGTTTTGACATATAAATTCTTATACCAATTATTTGGGTAAGTGGAAATATTATCATCATGTTATTTTTTTAGTGATATGTAATTAAATTAGGTTGAAAGATTGCTATGTGATTTCGTATATCCGATCATAATTTTGACATCAAAGATTCAAGATGACCTTGTTAGGATTCCCAAAGATACTGAGAGGGGGGGGAGGGTGGTGAATCAATATCTAACCGGTAAATAGATTTTCTGACCTTATTAAATAAATTGCATTCCAAAACAGTGTATCGACAAGCAAGAATCAATGCAGTAAATATGAACAATAAACACAACATAGAAAGCACACCATAACACAAGATTTTTAACGAGGAAACCCGATGTGGGAAAAACCTTGGTGGGATTTGTGACCCACAATATTCACTCACTGGCCAATGAATGGATATTACTTACAATAGGGGTCTGCACATGCAGGAAGGCCAACTGCCTAAAGATCACTGCTTAATTACAAAAGGAAGTCTCACTGACTTACAAAATGGATTATGCAAATCCACTATAATGTACTGCTTTAGTTCAGCATTTGCTATGCCAGGTTCAGTACTAGTTTAAGCTCATATAACAACCATAAACCTTACTTCAAAATCTGCCTTAATATTCCCACATTACTTCTGCAAATAATCTTCCCATGTCTGCATCTTAAATGATCTACAAGATCTCATACATATATATGAGTCTTATTACAATACGCCTTGTTGGCTTACGAAAAGATATTACAAATAAATACAAAATACAATAATTAAAATCTTGTTGGCTGGGATGTCGGTAATCATCTTTGTCGCTGCTGGTGATCTATCTGCCAGTGTAGAGTCTGTCGGTGCCGGTGCCATAGGATTGCAAGGTTGTCATCAATGACAATACCTTCAATCATCTACAATTCTCATTGGAGTGGGCAATGCCAACAATCTCCCCCTTTGGCATTGATGGCAACATCCATGAGAAAAATTCAAAATTGTATCCAAAAATTGAAGTCCAAAAATCTTACCAAAATTGTGTGCTCCCCCTAAGCAAATGATCTCTATGTCGTTGGATTGTTCTCTTCCTACTACTCCCCCTTTGACGTCAATGACAAAGGTTGTCAAAATGTCAATTGAGTGTAGTTATCAGCTAAAACCTTGTACCTGGTTGGTTACAATCTGAAAAAGGTTTGCTAATAAAAAATTCAGGCTCTCAGTGAACCTGTCACTAGACACATGAATGATGATCAAGATGCTTCCTTATGGCCTAAGGATGGTTTCCCTAGAAATAGTCCCCCTTTGTTCCAATAAGAAAAGCAATGTAAAACCAAAGGACAATCATCAATGCTAAATTCTCATGTTCATTGGTAGAGCTTCACATTAGGAAACATGACATTAGATGAGATTAATTCTAAATACTCTTTTGATGTCAAGGAGAAGATGAAAACCACAATCTTCCATTTTGAACTTATTGAGGAAACTCAAACTAAGATTTGTGGTGTTTATGTTGCTCACACATTTTGTGATTTATAATGTGATTGCTTGGTATGCATTTCCACACGTTTTTAGCATCATCTTTTATGACCTAAATATTGACAATTTTTTGTTGATTTTCTTGATAGTAATTGTTGTTGGTGATGGCACATAAATCCTATAATTTAAAAACTGCTACCATATTGCCCACTTTTATAATGTAATTAATGAGATTATTAATGATCATTTTTATTAAGGGGTAAAAGCATATTTCGAGAAGACCTAAAAACCTTATGCATAGGCAAAAGAATTGTTGAGACAAAATCCAAACAACACAACACAACACAAAACAGTTTATTTCATTCAAATGTTCCATGCCATTATAATGCATGTATATTTAAATATTCATTTATAAATTTGGATGTACCTTGAGACCTTAGTCCTTAGATGTGATTCGATTAATGATAGTTGCAAATTGATTTAGCTTTTATAAGAATAGAAGGTACTTTATAACAAATTCTATTCTTCTATTGTTAACATTAATGAATTTATTGTAACAACTTATAATGAATTAGAAACGCATGTTTCCTTATAAGAATAAAATTATCAAATGCATTTGTATGGGAGAATGAATTAAAGTTCATTTTAGATTCCTTTCAAAAGCTACATTTTCCCATCTTCATCATATACATACATGCATGCTTATGATAATATTCCATTTTTAAAATGACTAATAAACATTCTTAGTCACACTATTCATAAGTCTCTAAATATTATGTGTGTAAAAAACAAATATAGGTCATAAAAAATTGAATCTAATATTATAAGATTTTAACATTCAATAAGTATAAAAAGTCAAGATTCTTAATGTAGCTTTAATTAACGATTATAAATACACCTTAGATATAGCATATGGAATTTAGTACCAACATTTGATAGGTATGAAACTAAGACAAAATTATTCAATTCATTTATCAAATGAAATTTAACCTTTATTACGATTTGTTAGGTTTAACGCACATGGATAACACAGTCAACTTGATCATATCATGAGTATAATTGTTATTTTCTTTTTAAGCCTATAGATGTCACCCATAGTGTTTATTTGAAATTCTTTTAGCTCCTATTCTTTTGAGTTAATTTGTTTTTAGATCTTTGGTCACTCCAAATACTTATGAAATGGCCTATTTAGCTCTCTCCCAACTACTTTCAAACCCTCATCTCATTAGTATGAATTTATAAATCTCATCATGCCAACCTTGCAATAGAATGAATGTATGTTTATAGTGCAATCTAAATTGTCATTTTATGTTTACATAGGCAAATGTTATTCTTTTTCCACTAACATCAATCTATAAATCTCATTATGTGAGGTTTTTCAAATGCATGCCTCTATACTAATTAGAACATAGGTGCAATTGTACTTTTTTTACTTCTACATGTATAAATTATAATAGGTTGTTTCTAATTGAAACCAAAAATATTGAAATCAAATTAAATTAAAAACTATTTATGAAGTCACAAATCTATTAGCTATCTCACCAAGCAAAGACGTAAAGCAGTATTAGAAATATCTAACCATAAAAGAGACAAAATCTACAACACTTAGATACAATTACATATTTAATCGCAAATTATAAACAACAGATAATAAAATTAATCTAAATTTTTTTATATAAATTATAAGGGCTGATTGTGAACCCTCCTCTCCCATTTTCTATCGATCAAACATCTTTTCATTTACCTCAGTATTCCTCACCTTTTATTTTTTCCCATTCTCCACCACCACCTCCAACTTTTCATTTCATATATACATATTTCCTTGAAAACAATTCAATAAAACAATCATGTTATCATAAAACACACCTTTGATAGATATTCCAGTGCGTATACAATTAGCAATCCACATTACACTATGCATCTAATTTTAGATAACCAACAACACATAAAAACAAAAAAAAACTTACAAACTTTATAGAAGTGAAAATCAAACCTTATTGCCGGAGTTATGATATGGTGCACTATAAATCAAACCTTATTGCCGCAGTTATGATTGTAAAATTAAACAAGCAGAGAAAACCATATGAATAATACAAAACAACAGAAAGCAGACACATAACATAGTACACAGCGAATTATAGTGATTCACCAAATTGTTTATGTCCACTCTCAAGCAGGGATAACTTATATTAATCAATATCCAATCTCACAGTACATCATACATGGGCTGCACACAGCCATTTATAAACATGTTCAGCCATGAAACGAATAGTCTGGAGAAGACGAATGATCATGTGACTGTTGGGCTTCATATTCCCAACAATCTCCCCCATGAAGTCCAACTGGCACAGCCATGCACTGTCTGCATTTCCGTTCCAAATCTTACATTTGCACCAGACCTTGAGAAAATTTCAATTTCGCCAGACTTTGTTCCAGCACACTCCAAATGAGTCATCTCCAATTCAAATTAGAGTTAAAAAATCTTCTCGAACTACTTCACCCGGTAATCCATAATAAGGAACACCACCGTCTGCAGGTGCAAAATACACTCCTTCCTCATAGTCTCCTACTCTTCTGCTCCCATAATAGAAAAACTAAAAGACTGTCATCTTCCTTAAACACCATGAGAGCTACCTCATCTTGCAGAAGACCAACGACAGAAAGAGCCTTATTTGCGGTGAGAATTGCACAGCCAAGCTCGAGTTGGTCCTTGTCAACAAAAGACAAAATCCCCACATAAAACTCAGGCCTCACGGACGACGAAACGATTTTGTGATTTTAATCAATTAACTCCTCTAGATTCTCGACATTGCTCTCCAGCACTCCCTCTAAGGAAACTTTTGACAATCGAACATTTATCACCTTGTTTTCAATTCTTCTACACATAGTTTGCACCTGCTCCAACTCGACATTAAGTCTCTCCCCAATTGATCATCCATCATGTAGTCATAACTCAATAGTAATGGTGATTGAATCGGGTGTCTGGAAATTCCATTGTGCATTATTTCCTTTACAGAATCAGACAAAGTCGGAGAGATAGTCCCGTATTCCTAACAATGATATGGTGCACCTTAGTTCAGTGCAAGCCTAATTTTGAGATTGTTTCATGTAGCATCACCAATAATCTCTGCAAGAACATTGTCCCTGTTTAAAATGATGGAAACGGTTTGCATCTCTCACAACAATCTCTCTCGTAACAATATTGGAGATTAATTTAATTGCAGTGTGACAATTAGCGCATACTCGAAGGTTCTTTACAACTCTAATAGTTGTTCCAGGGGGTGTGTTTAACAACCCAAATGCAATTGCCAACTTTTCACTGTGGTGGCCGAGAAATAATCCTTTTTCCTCCTCTTCCACATCATTAATTGAATGCCTTGAATCTGGAAAATACCCTGCCGCCTTCATTTCCCAAGCCAATTTATCTAACGTTGCATAGATCTCCTGTGTCTGTGGATGTGATCTGTCTCCTACACAAAAAACATGTACCATTTTATGGCTTTCAATCCAACTACATCCAGGGATCTTCTTAACTCCTCTATCTTTCATCAATGTCCTTACCATTCGAACTTCATCCCACCTGCCCAGTTCTGCATAGATGTTTGAGAGAAGAACATAAGTCGCAGTATTTTCAGGATCCAAATCAAAAAGCAGTGTCGCTGTAAATACTCCGAAGCCTGTATTCATATGTGATCTACAAGCACCAAGAAAACTCATCCACACATTCGCCACAGGTTTAATTGGCATCTTAATGATAAAATTTAGGGTGTCCTCGAGATAGCCAGAACGGGCAAGAAGGTCAACCATGCAAACATAATGATTAGCTGTAGGTATAATGCAATAAAGGTTACTCATGTGATTAAAGTATGTGCAGCCCTCATCCACTAAACCTGCCTGGCTGCACGCAAATAGAACAGAAGCAAAGCTTACAATATCAGGACGTGTCCCAGAGTACTTCATTAATTCAAAGATTTTGAGAGCATCCTTGGAAAATCCATTTTGTGCATATCCTGCAATCATGGCATTCCATGAGACCACATTTCTCAGAGGCATTTTGTCAAACAGCTCACGTGCCTTTTCTATGCTTCCACATTTTGCATACATGTCTACCAGAGCACTTGCAACTACAACATCCGACAAAAATCCCCCTTCCCTAATGCTTTGATGAATATCCATACCCTGCTCCAAAGCTCCCATTTTGGCACAGGCTGAAAGGATACTGGCAAAGGTTGTGGAAATTGGTTTTACACCTGCCAATTGCATTTGCTCAAAAGCTCCTAAAGCCTTTTCAACTAATCCATTTTGTGCATATCCTGCAATCATCGTGGTCCATGAGATCACATTTCTTTGAGGCATATTGTCAAATAGTTCAGATGCCTTGTGCACGTTTCCACATTTTGCATACATGTCGACCAGTGCATTTCCAACTATGATATTTGAAGAAAATCTATTTTCAATTATGGTTTGATGGATGGCTGTACCCAATTCCAGAGCTCCCATTTGTGTGCAGGCAGAGAGGATGCTGGCAAAGGTTGTGGAGTCTGGCTTTACATTCGCCAGTTGCATTTGCTCAAAAGTTTCAAAGGCCTTTTCAACAAATCCATTTTTTGCATATCCTACAATCATCGCATTCCATGAGACTGCGTCTCTTTGAAGTATTTTATCAAACATTTCACAGGCCTTGTCCATGCTTCCACATTTTGCGTACATGTCTAGCAGGGCAGTCGCAACTACATCTGACAAAAATCCCCCTTCCGTTATGCCTTGATGGATGCTCATACCCTGTTCCAAAGCTCCCATTTTGGCACATGCTGGAAGAATGCTGGCAAATGTTGTGGAATCTGGCTTCACACCTATAAATTGCATTTGCTTGAAAGTTTCTAAAGCCTTATTAACAAATCCATTTAGTGTATATCCCGCAATCATGGTATTCCATGAGACGACATCTCTTTGAGGCATTCTGTCCAATAATTCACGTGCCTCGTCTATGCTTCCACATTTTGTATACATGTCTACGAGAGCATTTCCAACCATAATAACTGAAAAAAATCCACTTTCAATTATGCTTTGATGGATGACGGTACCGAGTTTCAAAGCCCCCATTTGAGCACAGGCGGAGAGGATGCTGACAAATGATATGGTGTCTGGCTTTACACCCGCCAGTTGCATTTGCTTAAAAACTTCTAAGGCCTTTTGAGCAAACCCATTTTGTGCATATCCTGCAATCATCACATTCCATGAGACCACGTCTCTTTTAAGCATTTTGTCAAACAGTTCACGTGCCTTGTGCATGCTTCCACATTTTGCATACATGTCGAGTAGGGCAGTTGCAACAACAACATCTGACACACATTGCTCTTCGGTTATGCTTTGATGGATGTCCATACCCAGTTCCAAAGCTCCCATTTTGGCACAGGCTGGAAGGATGCTAGCAAAGGTTGCGGAGTCTGGTTTTACACCTGCCAATTGCATTTGCTTGAAAGTTTCTAAAGCATGTTCAACAAATCCATTTCGTGCATATCCTACAATCATGGCATTCCATGAGATTACATTTCTTTGAGGCATATTGTCAAAGACTTCACGTGCCTTGTCTATGCTTCCACATTTTGCATACATATCTACCAGGGCAGTTGAAACTAGAACGTTTGACGAAATTCCTCTTTCCTTTATGCTTTGGTGGATGTCCATACCCTGTTCCAAAGCTCCGATTTTGGCACAGGCTGGGAGTACGTTGGCAAATGTGAATTGATCGGGTTGGAGACCTGTTCGTTGCATTTGGTGAAACAGTGTGACTGCCTCCTGAGGAAACCCATGTCTTCGGTATGCTGTAAGAATCGTATTCCATGTGAAACAGTCTCGTTCTTTCATGCGATCAAACACCTTACGAGCATCTACCAAACTCCGGCACTTGACATACATGTTCATAAGCTTATTCTGAAAAGTTTTGCGTGTGGCAAATGTAAATTGCCTGTGAGCGATGAAAGAGTGGACTTTTTTCCCTTGAGGAAGCGCATTCTTGAGAATGCAAGTCTGCAATAACTGAATATACGTAGAGTCGTCTTCAGGGGGATTGTATGTAGTGAGCAAAATGTACAGCGCTTCCTTCAACTGGCCTTCTCTACATAATACTGTGAGATTGAGATGAGTAGAGGAAGGCACTGACATTTTGTGATTGTAATTCGAACATGTGTAGGGTTATTCAGCTTCCGCCTCCCACAATGACATTGCCGGTCGTAAATCTGGAAGCATTTTCAGGTTCATACTGTTTGCAAATCTAAATCATTTCTTTCAAAGCAGGTCTCCTGGAGAAAAATGTCCAGCACAGAATCCTAGCATGTAGTATAACTTGCGTTTATGAGTTGAAGAAGGAACAGTTCTTTTGATTAGTCTGATTTCTCTACCATGGTTTATTTGATTGAAAGTTCTCCCAACAAAATGCACCTTATTGAGAATTGTTAAATAATTTTGATTAATATAGACAATATGATTGATGGTAGATCATAAATAACAACTAGCAATCACACACTTTAATGTGCAATGGGTATGCCGAAGAAGTGTGGAAGGTCAATTAGGGAAATTTTCGGTGTATTTTGTATGCAACTGTTCAATGTGTAAGACCAATTGGTAGACCATTTAAAAAAATGATGTTGTGCATGCATCCAAGATCTCAAACTATAAGTGATAGCTTAAAATCAATTATGCATCTTGTTAGAGGGATCCAAAAATGACTCAAACAAATCTCGGAATCATGAAGATAACTAGGTTTTGTTACCAACAAGATCATGTTATGTTTGCAATAGGTGGAGACATATAGGCATAGAGAGAGAGAGGGGGGAAAGGAGAGAAGTAGAGAGGAGAGAGAAGTATAAATATATAAAAGTGGGGAGTGATACAAAGAGAGGGAGAGAGGGAGAAATAGGGATAAATAGAGGGAGAGATAGGGATAGAAAGGAGAGATAGAGAAATATATATATATATATATATATATATAGAGAGAGAGAGAGAGAGAGAGAGAGAGAGAGAGAGAGAGAGCTTGGAAAAGATTGAGGGTGAGAGAGAGGGGGAGATAAATATATAGAAAGGGAGAGATGGAAGGAGAGAGGGAGAGGGAGAGAGAGAAATAGAGATAGAAAGAGGGAGACAATGAGAGGAGGGGGGTAGAGACATAGAAAAGATGGGAAGATATACTTAAAGGGAGCAAAAGAGAGATAAAGGAGGTAATAGAGAGAAGAAGAGAGTGGGGAGAGATAGAGATAGAGATAGGGAGGGAGAAACAAGGAGTGTGTGTGAAAATGTGAGACATGTTGATATGGAGGTGGGGATGAGTAACAAGGAGTGTGTGAGCAAGAAAGAGAGAGATAAACAAATGACAAAGAAATAAAGAGATATGGAAAGGAGTGACACCGATAGATGGGGAGAGAGGGAGAGATAGAGAGAGATAAATATAGAAAGAGGGAGTGATAGAGAGTGACAAATGTGGAGATGGACATGAAGATAAATTAAATATATTATATAAATAAAAATAAAAATTCAAAACATAACTTTCTACAATTAATTAAAGTTTTAATAAGATAAATAGTTATAAATTAATTTTATTCTAATGACTTTTAATTATTATTTGTAATTTCATAAAAGACATAAATAATTAAAAATAAATTTCAAACATTGATCTAAATTAAAAATTAAAATAGAATAAACTAAGTGCAAAGTCAAAATATATCAAAATCCAAATATTAATAAAAATAATAATTTTAAAAGGGGATCATCCTATGGTGAGATGGTTAGATGGTTGCATTGTTAATGGTGAAACAAATCAATAAGGTGGAGAAGCTTCCAAGCCACCATTTTAACATTAGTTGAGACCATAGGCTTCCAAATACAATTCTTGAGTTTAGATCAAAGCTTATTTGAAAACTAACACTATTGATTAACTTTGAGTCAAGGGACAACACAAATCTAAGAGGAAAAAAATTATAGATTTGTGAAAACTAATACCAATCTTTTAAAAAAATCGAAGGTGAGATTGGAGATAGTTTGATGAGAAAATGGAGTGGAACAAGGGAACATACAAGGCTATGCACTTGTTTGTCTTTAGGAGAAATATTGACGGGGATTATAAGATGATCCCAAGAACACCATTTATAGGTGGTGAAGGCCCAAGTTTCTTTGAGCAAAGAAATACCTCCTTCAAAGTTCTAAAGGCTTGAGAAGGAAAGGCTATGTATAACTAAGGGTTTATTGTCAACTTGAACATATCTATTCGACCAAAGGTTGAGTCCAAACCAAAACTTATTGGAAAAAACATAGTATCACTTGACATTAAATTGAGAGACAACGAAAAACTTCAAAAGTAATGATAAATAGACTTGATTGACAATGAAAAGGGGAAATGCTTAGATAAAAGTGTTGGCATGTGGTGACTGATCATGCTACTAGAATTAAATTTGGGTGACTTTGTTAGTCAATTTTCCCTCCCAAATCAATTAACAAGGGATTGTAGGGGGGCATTATTTAATAAAGGAATCAACTATTATTTTGGTGTGTAAATTGATATTTGTAAACTGCCAAAAAGGCTTGATAAATAAATCGATGTGAAATGTGAACTAGTTATTAGATTGTAAGTTGCTCTTTGTTGGATAATAAAAAGAAAGTGGATGACTATTTCTTTGTGGATGTAGTCAACATTGGGTGAACTACATTAATTTGTGTGTTATTGTGAATTGTTATTTTTATCTCTTTTATTCTGCATTATAGTTAATATTATTTATTGCTTTGGTCTACATAAACCCTAACAACTGGTATCAAAGTCGTGTATTTCAATCATTTGGGAAGAGATTTTCATATTCGAGTGACAACAATGGAGGAAGAAGGCAAGTTTAAAGTTGAAAATTTTAACAACCAAAACTATCAATGGAAGATGCAAATGGAAGATTATCTATATCAGAAAGATCTTTTCTTACGATTGAGTGGAAAGTCAAAAATCCAATAAATATGACATATCTAAAATAGGAGATTCTTGATATGAAGGCACTAAGAACAATACAATTATGCCTCAAAACATTGGTGACATTCAACATATCAAAAGAAAGAATAAGGGTAGACCTAATGTTGACAATAAACAAACTATATGAAAAACCCTTAGCTTCCAACTATTGGAGCACCCAGGAGAACAACTTGAAAACCAAAAGAAACCTTTACACAACAAAGAGAAGAAAAACTCATGATGTTATTTCACCAAATAAAAATGAGATTGAGATGATTACAAATGTACAAACACCATGTATAAATAACAGGTCCAAAACAAGGTATGAGCCAACAACTAGCTAACTACTTGCATCAAATATTAAATGCACTAAAACATTATTAAATAATGTGATATGTTGGCTACCTAAGTAAAATTAAGTAAATGTGAGTAGAATAGAACCACTTTCACACCAAAACCAATAAGGTATTTCTTATGAAATGTTTATTTAATATGAAGATGTATGAATGTGGGTCTGTTATTGATCATTTGAATGAGTTTAACATAGTCACTAGTCAGTTAAGTTTTATAAAAGTGACCTTTAATGGTGAGGTTAGGGCTCTCTTGATTTTGTGCTCTTTGTTAGAAAGTTGAAATATCTTGGTCATGGTTGTAACTAAGGCGGCCTCTAGTTCAAACACTTTAAAGTTTAATGATGTTGTTGGTGTAATCCTTAGCGAGGAAGTGCAATGGAAAAGCACAAGTGAGACATTAGATAATGCTTTGACTATGGAGAATAGGAGAAGACAAGAGCAGAGAGGAAAGAGCCCAACAAATTATGGGAAATCTAAGAAGGGTAGATCCAAATCTAGAGTAAGACTCAAATGTTGGCTTTATGGGAAGAATGGACACCTCAAATTGTTGGTCTTGAAAGGGAAAACAATGATATGGACAATAAGAAAATGACAAGGAAGCAAATGTAGCAAGTGGTGTGTTGCAAGGTGCTTTAATTATTTTTTTCAATAATATTACTAATTCTTGGGTGTTAGACTCAAGGACTTCATTTAATTCCACACAACATAGGAAATATTTTCTAGAATATGTTCAAGGTGATTTTGGAGGGTTTATTGGGATGATGATGAACCATGCAAAATTGTTGGAAAGGGTAAGATTATTGGTAAAATTACCAAATGGAAATCAATGGTTGTATGGCATGTCCATATTTTGTGAAGAAATCTAATTTTAGCATGACAACTAGGAAATGAAGGTTGTATAGTTACATGTATAGACAATTTGTGGAAGGTCACTAAAGCTTCATTGATAATAAGAAAAGGAGAAAAAGTAGGTACATTGTATTTATGTATTGGTAGTTCTAATTTTTCTAATTCCTTAGCTTCCATAAGAATAGATATAATATTATGCCACCATACAATTGGACACATGAGTGATAAGGGGATGATAATTCTCCATTGAAGGAATTTATTAGTAGGTTTGAAGTAGGTTGATTTGAATATTTGTGAAAATTGAGTTTATAAAAAGAAAAAGAGGGTCAAATTTATTAGAGTTGGGAAGGAAGAGAGGAGTGAAAAATTAGAACTTCTACATTTAGATTTATGGGGATCGGCTCAAGTATCATCTCTTGGTGGCTATTATTACTATGTTACTTTTATTGATGCTGCAATTAGAAAAACTTGGGTTTATTTCATTCCCATAAACCTTGATGTATTTGACACTTTTAAGCAATGGAAAGGTATAGTTGAGAATGAGATAAAAAATAAGTTGAGCTGTCTCAAATCAAATAATGGAGGTGAATATTACAACAAAGAATTGGTAATTACTATTCATACCATGGGATTCGTAGACAAAAGACAATTCTTGGAACACTACAAGAAAATGGACTGTCTGAAAGGATGAATGGAACATTCATGGACCACATAAGGAGTATAAGCTTGCATGCCAAATCGTCATTACAATTTCAGGTAGATGTTGTGGATACTTCTATTTACTTAATAAATAGAGGCCTTCAAGTTCCTTAGATGATAGTATTCTAGAGGAGACATGGATGGGTAAAATTGTAAAGTACTAATTCATGAAAACTTTTGGTTGTGAAGCATTTGCTCATATTGACATAACAAATAGAACAAAGTTTGAGGTAAAATCCAAGAAGTGAACTTTTATTGGAAATGAAGTTAATGATTTTGGTTATCATTTATGTGATTACGAGAATAACAAAATCATTAGGAGTAGAGATGCCATATTCAACGAGAAGGTCATGTACAATGATCAATTGCAGGACAAGAAGCAAGGAAAGAAAAACACAATATATAGAATGCTTGATGAATCCTAGATTTTATAGTTTCAAAGGTGTTGTTGTTGCTTTGCAAAATTTTAAGGTATTTCACGCTTGTCAAAATAAAAATTGTTAGGTCTTATAAACCCTAGACCCTTGCATCCTTCGCACTTGCAAAATCTTTTATTTTGTTGTTGACCTACATAGTTAGGTTACTGATCTTTAAGTTACTACTTAAGTCTACCATTGTCATAGGGTGACCGACCCCATCCCTAACACATTGCCCATAGACTGGGATGCCATTAATTAATTTTTAAGATTTTATCCAAATGGGATATCCTTTTTCCTACAAGCACATTTTTTACAATATTACTCTATTAAACAATTTTGATTCGATGTAAGACTTGAAAGTTGTACAACATGCCTTGTCCAAAGTCCTGACAATAATAGATTTGACTTGAAATTAACTCGCATCAATCTTGTAATGTTTGAATTTGAGTAGGAATTGGTGGTATTTGAATAGGCACCTTTGAAGAATATATTGAATTGTGAAAGTTGTGTTCTCCTTAGAACCATAATTAAATCTATTCAGTGATTTTGGAATGAGGAATGAGGATAACAAAAAAATGTGCATTGGACCTAGGATGATGTATATTGATGTAATGCTTTGATAATATTGTTGTAAAAATCTCACAAATGCTCTATGTCAATTCTTTGATAACCATTGTAGATGATTTCAAAATGAATGTCTTTAAATACAAGAATATTACACTCATCAACACAAACATGTGTTGTGTTGGCTCACAACTACTAACATGAGAATTGTCACTAAAATTTAAATTAAATTTAAAACTTTACAACTCAAATTTTTAACTTGAAAATGTGTGCTCACAAATTTGATTTAAAGTAATGAATAAAAAATTAATATTTAAGAACAAATAATAATGAAATTTAAATATAATGATATTTAAAATTAAATTCCCTTAAAAATATAATACTTATAAACCAATCATTGTATTAAAAACACACTAATCAGAACAGAACAAATTCAAAACCTTAAAAAACAAGAGACGATAGGCTATTAACCCAAAGTGTTTGTTCTAACATAAAATATAAACGAACAAGTATGCCAGTAAAACTAACTGTTAAAGTGTTCACGGTTATTACCTGAAAACCCCACAGAAGAGAATTCCTTTTGTGGCCCAGTATGTCCAGCAGACTTCATGTTATATACATGGTCTGTATAAAACATTTCTTTTTGCTAGAAAATAATGGCTGCCTTTGTCAATTGCAAACGTCTCATTATGTCGAGGAGGAATTTGTGTACATGGAATTTGCCTAAAAGATCAACCCCTGTTGCAAAAGTTTCAGATTCCATACCAGAATTGGGAAGTGCAGATGAAACAAATCAAATGCCATGTATTAGTCAAGAAGAAGAAGAAGAAGAAGAAGAAGAAGAAAGTGTTGTGGAAAGGATAAGCAGAATTATAAGAAATAATGGAGAGGACATGGAAAGTGTTTTGGAGAATAGTGGAGTAAAAATATCTTCAAAAGTGATGGAGAAGCTTCTGCACAGGGCTAACTACTCGTGGAAGCCTATTTTCAGGTGCTTCACATGGGCAGGCCGTCAGGTGGGTTTTTTTCTCTTTAAATTTGTTTTTTCAAGTAAAAAATTAAATAAATTTGAGGCCTGTAAACTTTATTACGGAATCACATGCTAAATTTTGAGGGTTTTGAATGCCGAGGGTTGGGGTTGCCTGATATTATTTAATGATATAAAAAGAATCATCTTGTGATATTATTTTACCTTTTTATCCAATCTGTAGTGACCTCAGAAGTAGCAGCTAAAGTTTTAATGCTTGATTATCTTTAAGGGAAAACTTGAAAAATTGAAATGCTCAACAGCAATAATTTGGTTGTTTTAAAGTGTTTAGAAAATTTACCGACCATTTTAATAAAGATAGAAGTACTACAAAATCAGCGTTGCCAGCAGTTGGCAATGGATGCTGGTATGGGGCATAGGGACCGATACAAGTATGTCATTAATAAATGGGAGACGGGTGGTGGGAGGCGCAGAAAGTGAAAAAATGTATATTTGAATGTAATGCAAAATTTGCAGAAAAGAAGTACCACATATCAAGCTCAAACAACTTCAGAAAGACATATAATGTATAAACATTGAAAATTTTAGTCTCTACAGATAAGATTAGGACCTGGGGATTAGTCTATTGCGGTTAGCTTATAGTGATAGTCGCCACCCATGCATATTTTAATTCTTTTTTCCAAAAATTTGAAACCTAAAATAGAAGATTGCAATTGAAGTTAGGAGGCTGCAAGGGATTGTTGGAATACTCGGAACAAAATCTCCTGTATTTTGATATACCTAGCTACCAGAGACGCATTTCAGGGTTCCGGAGGTCTCTTTCCTGATAACATTGGCTAAAATAGTCTTTTAATTGGCTTTATTGCTGATTTTTATATTTTTATTTTGATTGATAATAAGAGTTTTAGTATTAATGAAAATAGAAAGTTTACATCTTCCAAGAAGAAACAGTTACCAACATAAAACCACCCATCAAAAAACAACCCAAACCACCCTACCCTGCCAAAACTACCAGCCCAAACCTCCTGTACAAACCACCAACCCAAAAATTTAAACAGTTTCTTCGAGCACAAAAAGCTCGCTGCACCAGACCGATAATGGGCAAATTCGCTACAACAGATACAAATGTCTTGAGCAAAAAAAAAACACAAAACAAGGGATGAATCCCTCAAAACAAGACAGAACCAGGATTGGAAACATTTCAATGAGAGCTACCTGGGGAGATTGCCAGGGTATGTTTGCCATCTGCCTTTCGCTTCCTCGGCCGCAAACGTCTGCCTAACATTGCTCTCTCCTCCTCAATGGCCTGTTGCAGCATTGCCTCGACCTCCAACAGTTGCACAAGCACTTTCAGGGCTTCTTGCCTCTGCTCTGTACCATGCCTTTGTGCCATCTTCCTGCCATCTCACAAATGGGATGTAATTCCCCTCAACCACATGGTGAAAGTTCTCAATTCCTTCACACACGTCAAAACCCATGCCAGGAACCGCCCATTCCAGTAACGACTCCATACCCAAACGGTATTCCTCAGGGACAAAGGCTTCCATCACCCTTCTAACCGGTTCCGTAGAATTTTCCAGGTCCAGACCCCACGCCAGAATGAGCGAATATACATCCATATTGGTTTTGTACCTATGGCTCACAACACCAATGTCCTCACCCAGAATAATCTGTACACTCTTCACCAATCGTTCATCATTAAACAAAAACATTCGCCTCAAACGCCTTTCAGATACAGGACCAAGAAATGGGCTCAATTGTTTCCTTGCTTTCAAGGTGAAGTTTGCCTCCATTGTACCCAGTTTCCACTGTATCACCACCTTCACCCACGTTTACCAGAGATCAACTCTGCACTAAACTTTTGCAGAAACGAGAGAACACTTTTCTGGAAGCTGCTTCCAAAGTTAAGCACAAAGGATGAAATCAAACATTCCTCATAAATGTAGTGTCCCATCCCCACCCGCTGCCCTTACAAGCAGGATCTGCAGAGATACACAAGCTTTCCAATGCTAAGAATAAATGCAGGCACATTAATGGCTCCTTCCATGCCAGGGGGGAACTTAATTATCCACTTCCAACGATAACTGAAGTCCTTGTACTAGGTTGGCCAAAGAACAACCTCATTGGCACTACCCCACCATCGGGTTACAAAAGGGTTCAACTCACACGCCACATTGGACAAAAGGTTCGCCACCCCATTCCTTGCCCTTTTAATATGTGAAATAGGAAAATCTTGAAAAGAACGTAACTTTGAGCAGATGACTGAAATGAATTTACTAATACGCCAACAAGCAGAGGAACCCTTCGAAATTGCATCCACCACAATTTCGGAATCTCCTTCTAAATGAATCTTCGGAATGTTAAGATTGCTAGCCAACTCCACCGCAAGCAAAGCTGCGTGTGCCTCCGCCTCATTATTAGTGCCATCCCGCAACCTTTGAGCTCCTTTAATTAACACTCTGCCTTCCGCATCACAAGCCACACATCCTGCACCTGAGGTTCCTGGATTGCCTCTCGAAGCTCCATCAAAATTTACTTTAACCCACCCTTGTTTCGGCTTGACCCACACACTGTCCAAGCCCACACCATCATTAAGATTAACCCTAGAAAGCCTATGAGCGGGCTGGCTTTAATCCTGGTTTAAGAGCAATTGTTTAGCTAAATTTTGTAAAACTGCTGGTAAAAAAAATTACCTTTAGGGTTTTAATATTTTTTTGATACATTTTTATCTTAGTGTTTAGGTTGAATTGTCCACAATGGGATACTGTAGAAGATTTTTCTGGAGTTGACCGCATCATGAATTTTTTTAATCCTGTTCTCTTCATATTATAATCTATGCAAAAGCCAACTTTTATCCAATGAGACTACATAATGCCATTACATAAAAATTATTATGGCACATTATTTTTGCCTTGGGAGTTAAGCTCAGAGGGTTTCGAACTTGTCAGTCTTTGTTGCATATTTACTTTCCTGCTACTAGCTCATAGCTCTGTGGATACAGGTTGGGAAAATATAAGGAAGATATGTTATTTTGGGATCATAGATTAAAACGCTATGCAACAAAACAAAGGGTGGAAAGACATCACACATCCTGGGTTATGCAACCTGAAAAAGCAACAGTATTATATCAAATTTAACCGACCCGAGTTCCAAATTTTAAAATATTTTTTAAGCTAATTCATAATCTAAAATATTTGGTAATTTTTATTTATTTATTATACAAACAGTTGATTAGTTCTGAAAGGATGAAAAAATCCGCCATTGTTTGGTTCTGAGATTTCTGTGTGAAGTTTAAATAACCACTGAGGATGATCTTAATTTGAAATATAATTTAAGGCTCAGTTCCAAATGGAGAATATGTTTTTGATAGTCCAAATATTAAGATCTCATGTGTTTAAGAAATGTTTCAGCAGGCGATATGAAAATCTATAAGCATTTGTCGATTTCCTTGATCTGTTAAACATCCCATGCAAAAGTTTGAAAATTCTCAATTTTTATTCCAAGTAAAAATTATAGAAATTGAGGAAATTATCTGGCAATTTTTTTTTTAAAATACAAAAGTAAAATCATATTGTAAAAATATATCTTTTTTGTACTGCTAGGTTGGTTTCCAGCACACTTCCTATACTTATAATTTGATGATAAATATCATGACCAAGATGCGCAAGTTCGAATCTGCCTTGGTTTTGATTGACCAGATGCAAGAGCAAGGACTAGTTACGACCCAAACATTTGCTATTTTAATGAGAAGGTATGCCAGGGCTGGAATGGTCAAAGATGCCCTGTGTACTTTTGAGACAGTGGAAAAGTTTGGCTTCAAACCCAACTTGGAATTGTTCAATACTCTGCTAGATGCTCTTTCCAAGGAAGGGAAAGTGGGTCCTGCCACATTGCTTTTTGAGGAGAGGAGATCCGAGTTGGAAGCTTCCACGGTAACCTACAATATTCTCATTAATGGGTGGTGTAGAATCAGGAGACTTGAAGAGGCACAAAAACTTTTTGATCAAATGGTAACCCTCAGTATTCCTCCGAGTGTTGTGACATATAGTACTCTTATTGATGGCTACTGTAAGACAGGGAGGATTGAAGATGCTCTTAAATTGCTGGAAACCATGAAGGGAAAGGGTTCTAACCCTAATGTTATCACATACAACTCTATTGTTGATGCCCTCGCAGAAGCTGGGAGGCCCCAAGATGCACATTTGATGTTGGATGAAATGGATGCATCTGGCTGCAGGCCAAATATTTCAACATATAACTCTCTGGTGAAGGGACTGTGCAAGCAGGAGAACCTGTCTGCTGCAAGTAAAGTACTTCAAATGATGATGGAAAGAGGCTGCCTTCCCACTGTGACAACATATAATTATTTCTTTAGATTTTTCTCCAATCATGGAAGAGTCAATGAGGGTATGAATCTTTACATGAAAATGTTATCGTCTGGTTATGTTCTGGACCAGCTTACTTATCAATTGTTGATAAAGATGCTGTGCGAGAGGGGTCGAGTGGAGTTGGCATTGCAGGTTAAGAAGGATATGGAGACTAGAGGCTGTGATCCTGATCTTGCGACTTGCACGATGGTGATTCATCAGCTCTGCCGGTCAAACAAGCTAAATGAAGCTTATGAACACTTTGATAAGATGGTCCGGAGGGGCATTTCACCACAATATGTTACATATGAAATGCTTATGAACAGGTTGAAGAAATCATTTCAGTCTGATAAATGTCAATCGCTTTCAGAGATGATGGCAGCAACTCCACATTCTAAGCTATTACCAAATACCTACAACGGGAACAATGCACAAGATATTCACACAAAGAAAATAATAAGCAAAGCACAAGAAATATCTCAAAAATTGTTGACCAGGGAAGAATCTAAGAAGCATCCCAGAGTGGCCAAGCCAAACACTTACAAGAAGCATTCTCTCATTTGATGGTGGTAATTTATTTGTCCAAATTAGTTACCCCATACATACAATAGAGACAAGACAAACACACAAAAAAATGAAACCTAAGAACAGCTCATAGAGATTGATCACTAGAGGAAATTGTTAGAAGCTTCAAAAGCAGCCGGCACAAGCACTTTCAGGATCATGAGGAGCACTTAGTCAAAAAAGATTGAAATTAGCGCACACTTAATCCAAATTCCAAACCTGAAGCCGAAGCTCCATACAAAGGCAAGTTGCTGTGCTGACTTTTCTCGAAACATTCCAATTTATGATATTTTTTCCTATTGACTTTCAAGCGCATGCCAACTTAGATAGCATAAAGATATATGTTTTAAAATACAGCTATTCCAAGTTGTTTTACTATTTATTTGTGTCCTCTTCAGTAAGAAGTAGGTGTGTCTAGGCAAGTTCTGTTTGCAGAAGGAATGACATTGTTCAGTTGCAAACACAATTAATGGTATATCCTTTCTAATGAAAACTCTTGATGGATAGGTTCAGATTGGGATACCAAAGAAAGATCACTTTCGAACAGTATTATTATGATCTCACAGGTTCAAGATCTGATGATAATAAAATCCGGCACACAGTTGTTTACAAGTCATGCACTGATAGCCCAACAACGTACGTTTTCCCAATCTTTATTGCTTCTGACTACTATGATTAGTAATGTAGGAAGCTCTATTGACAAAACTGTTTTACCTTGCCGAATTTCAGTCCTAAGGAATGCTGTAGAAGGGAAAAGTCATGTACCACTTATTCCACTTAGTTGTTTTCTGTTTTGTAATATTTTATGACTTGCTTATTTTAACCTGCTTGTTAACTTTCATTTTGTAATTATATGTAATACATTTTCATGGTTATATGTTGCTTTCTGTTCCTTTGCTTATCATTGTTCAAAAATAAAGGACTGGCGTAGCTTTTTTATTTCACCGGTCTGTTTTATTAAGGATTAAGGGGTTACAATTTCATAGCTTAAAACATAAATACAAGAAATATAGTATAGTCTTTGTATGTACTAGGTTTATATGATTTTGCAGAATATGGAACCCCAAACAAAACATTTCTTTCTTTAGCCGAGAGTGTATATACTAGCCTTGCATTTTGATCACAAAATTAGAGCTCTCATTTATCTCACACTGTTTATTTGATGCTTGTGCTGAACTTCAAAAGAATACTCATTGCTTTATCATGCATTAACTTCCCATGCATGCAATATTCCAAACTAAAGTTGCTTGCAATAGTGCTTTAGCACTCTGCATCGTTTAAATTATATTTGTCTTTGTGAACAAAAATTACAAAGACCACAACAAAAAATCATTATTCTGTTGAATCCTGATGTTAACAGTTTCTTATCATACCGAGGAGAAGGTTACCTTTAATCACTTATTCTATCCTGCCTAACATTATCTTTTAATCCTTTGATCCAAATCACTATACACTGTCATGGTGTGTCTCATAGCTTGGCATCTCTTGTATTAATGTTTCCTCAAATAACATTTGTTTTTAAGGCTGCATGTGCATGTTTGTCTTATGCATCATGTTTTTTATTTTACATTTGGATCGTCTTTTCTCTGTCTAGTTGCACTGTTTTGGTTTTGCCAAAGGGAAATGTATCTAACCATTCATAAACATTCGTATCTTATTAGAATAATTTCTTATAGTTGTCCATCAATAGTGATGCTGTATTTTGTTTGAGTTGCTTATGTAAGATTTTACTAATTTATTTGTGATGTTTGAGTAAGCTATGATATGTGTTTGAGAGGTTTGACATAGCCCATCAAATACTTCTGGATAATTTTTAATCCTCTGAAACTATTATTTTCAATTCAGATCTCTATGCAAGCGATAATGCGTTTTCCTTTTTTGTCAATTCACTTCTTCCCAGTATGAAAAACTACTGCCTTAACTAGATTGCTTGCAGAATCTGTTTGGAAAGAGCTGGATTTTGTTTATGGTGAATGGTAGTGCACGAAATATTCAATTAAGGACAACACAAAACCACCAATACTAACCACAAAAAAACTTGACTAACTTACAAAAATTTGTTTGCATAGCACGCACATTGATACTAAACACAAAATTTTGGACTAACTTATAAATATTTGTTTGCATTGCATGCACATTGATAAAACATATTAACAATTAACCATGATAATTTTGTAACAAAGCATAGAAGGACAAGACGTAAGGGGTTAGACCTATGCGTTGGGGCTCATCCAAGATGGCTTTGCCTACTTAATGAGATTAGAAGCTTTGTAGTTCGACTAGGATCACTTACATATCACAACAAAATTCCCTAAAAACCACTCAATACTAAGAGATTTAAAAATAAAGGTCAAAGCCCATAGTTTCATCATATAATGACTTAACAACTTTCAATCTGTTGATTTGCAATGAATTGGGCAGCGTTAAAATAGTCCTAACTTTTATGTCTAAGTTACCAGGTACACCCTTAAGGCCTCCCTCACCCATACTGGGTACATTTGGGTATGGGTTCGCCTGGGGGTGCCCAATACAAAGATCATTTTTCTCTCTTCATTCTCTCCCCTCTATCATTGGGTTTTTCTCACATCTAAGACCTTGTGCAGCTTATTATTACCGCCTCTCAAATCTATCAGGGTATCCACTCCCGAACCCCCACTAGTTATTGGGATCTCTTGTCATATAAGAAATTTGATTACAATGAGGGGATCTGGGAGTGGAGACTAAAATCAAGAACGTAGATGACTAAAATTATCACTATTAAATGCCAATTGATAAAGATAAATATTACATATTTAACTATCAATTGGCATTTAATATTTATATTTATTAATACCATTTTGGCATTTGGCATTGATCAATGATGAAGTATCATCCATCAAATATATTTAGTTTTACAATTTTGTATATTTCTTTACTATTAAATATATTTAGTTTTACAATTTTGTATATTTCTTTAAATTTTTAATTTTTTTGTATACACACACACACACACACACTTTATTGTTTCTGGTGCGCCTCAAGGGGCTCATTCTTTTCTTGTCCAGGGGCTAAATGGGGTTTCCTTTGGTGTGACCCTTGGGCCGCCTAAGGGAAAAAGAATATGCCGTTCCGGCAATACTTGTATCCCATATCCGTACCTGCTCCCATACACGTAGTGGCAACTTAGTTTTATGTCCTTAATCCAAATTACAAAATTCAATAGCTTTTGGAAAAGTGGTAGTATGGAGAACAAAACCCAGAAAGGTTTTTCCAAGAATCTCAACCATGTAAAAGCAGATTTATCTGCACTTAATTCACTAGATTGCTATAATTTTGTTGGTTGCAATGAAACGGGATAGTGTTTAAGCATTTCTAACTTCCATATCCTTTAACCAAATATTCAACTACACTGTGTTCTGGAAAGACAGATGAACGAAGCACAAAACCCAAAAAATGATTTGCAAGATTCTTAAAGGTTGTCAAAAAGGAAGAAGATTTCAATATCCAACTTGAAACTCAACAACAGGATTGGCCTTTTCAAGTAAAAATAATTCAAGGGCTGCAAAATTCAAAACAACATAGCATGGCAGAAGGTTAGGATGTTGGCATGATTGATGGAGATGATGATGAGATGAGAAGATGACCGGTAAAAGTTGATATGAGGAGATTGTTGGCTTGATGATGATGATATAATTGTAATAGGATGTTTGATGACTTTATTTGTGTTGTCATTGATGGCAACCATGTTTGTTTAGTCATCTAGGTCATCTAGACCAACCGGTATAGCCTAACCGGTAGTGGAATCAATTAGACAACAAAACTGCTAAGTTGTTGTCAACCGGTAAACAGGAACAAAGTGATGATCAAGCGATTGCTACGGACGATTGGAGAAGATTCAGGTGTTGCGGTTCAGAATATATGTTCATAACATTGGCATGAGTTTGTGATTGAAATCGCATCAAGTTTGGTGAACTGGAAAGCACATTTATAATTGACTGTTATGAACTCTGTGAAGAAGAATCAATACCCGTATCAAATCTTTAACCAGTAATGATTTAAGTTCTGGCGGTGGATTTTATCATGATCATAACTTAGTGATGATGTGTCATAATCCGTGTGTAATTATAAGATGATATTTGAGCGCGTACAAGGATCGAATTTCTTGGGAAACAACAAAGTGCTTAGAAGAATGAAACAAGGGTTTGATTGCTTATCAAATCAATGTGCGGTGATCATTCAACGGCGGAAATCATCTAGAAATTTGTTGTAATGATCTGTAATGTATTTTGGCAGAGTGCTTTGCTGCGCTAAATGTAAATTCATTGTATCTTGTTGATATAATTAGGGTTTCTAGCCGCCCTAACTGAAAAGTGTATTTAGGGCTAGTTAGAGAAGAGATTTTGTGTCGGTAGTTTGAGAAGAAGGTATTGCTGAACCAGTTTGAAGTGTCTGCATGTGTGTAGCAGAGTTGTGCTGGAAAGGATCTGTACTAGCAAGCAAGGAAGTGCTGTAATCAGATCATTTGCCCTGTTGTTCCCTAACAGTTACAGCAATCTGAAATCCCTTAACCGTGTAGATCCTAACGGGTCTGATATTGTAAATCCCTTGACCAGGTGGCTCATTAACTTGAGTTCGAAATCCTCTAACAAGGTTACTCTTAACAAGGTAAAGCTCCTAACAGGGCTGATGCAAAATCCCTTGACTGGGTGACTCCTAACAGGGTCTGCTCTTAACCGGGCTAGGCCTTTAACCGGGCGCATTCCAAAAGAGTGCAAATACATATTGTGGGTGCTAATTCCCACTGTGGTTTTCCCAGTTGGGTTTCCACATCAAAAATCTCCGTGTTCATATGGTGGATGCATTGTTGATTTGTGCATTTGATATCTTTACTTTGTTTGCATATTGATGAACACTTGAGTGTATGGTTTGTTAAATCAGCCTAGAAGATTGTTTGAGTAGTTACCGGTACAGTTTTGTGAAGTGTTGCAGATTTGTTTTATTACTGATTCACCCCCCCCCCCCCCGTCTCAGTAATAACCGGATCCTCATAATAACATAGGAGTAGTCAATAAGCAACATGTTACTAAACAAAACAAAAATTAGTATAAATTGAACATTAATGAAATGTGTAACTGCTATTTCCTGTGCTGCCTGTAACAAGCATCACTATAAACAAAGTGCAGCTCATTTCAATCTAAACAAAATTGAATTAAATAAGTGGACAAGGAAATAAAGCTATACATATTATTGAGCTCAACGACTTTAGATGAGATAGTTATTCAGATAAATTAAAATAAATTACCTCATGCAAGAACAAATCAGTTATGTATGAATGCCAATAGTGCCCTCTCACACAAATGCCAATTAAGTAAAAGTTTTCAATTCTTGCAGTTTTGTAATCTCAATAATGTGTTTATTCACAAGAGGGATCTACTTGCTCTTTTATATCGTATAAAAATTAAATAAGGGGTGGCTTCCCTAAGTTTATTACCAGAATAATAAAGGTATAACTATCAGCTTAGGAGAATTGTGATGCCTTAGGAGCCCGTGGCTGAGGAAATAGACGTGGAGAAATTATGTTAAAACTCTAAAAGTCTAAATGATGATAGGGTAGTAAAATTCCACAGCTCTGCCCAAAGACTTTTCTTCCAATCCAAAATCTATCAAAAGATTATTACAGAACACATGTGCACAATATCACAGAAACTTAAGAATTATTAATAATCGTAACACCTGTCAGACAAGCTCCTAAACAAACTCTGAAACAATAGAATACTATTGCCATCTTTACTACAGTAAATATTGACCATGAAGATAGAATCAAAACATAGAAGAAGTACGAAGACTGTATAGGTTTGACATCCAATTCAACTTTTTATGGATAAGGTGTCTGATAGTTGATAATTCTTTTCACCAACAGCAAAGCAGAAAATTCATATTAAAATCTAAGTTATAATTATAAGCAATAACATGTTTGACTAGTTGTATGAATATTCATATTCAGATGGATCGAGAAATACAACGGAGAATGAAACACAGAAGCTCCAACAGAAATAACCAGTGAAGACATGTCACTACAGAAATCATTTAAAATTTCTAATACTCAAGTCCATCGTTTAATAGGATCAACTTTAAATATTTCTAAAATATAAATGAGGAACGCCCCATTAAAACACAATCATTTTCGTATAAGTAAAACCCAAAAGTGATACTGTATTTTTAAAAGCAAAAGTACCAGAAATGTGATATTTGATAATATTCCTCACAAGCAGGAACAATCTGGTGTCTGGAAGCTGATAGTCGATATTTGACCTGTAATTCCACTTTTAATGGATAAGGTTTCTGATAGTAGATAATTCTTTTCACCAACAGCAAAGTAAAAAATTCATATTAAAATTTAAGTTATAATTATAAACATGTTTGACTATTTGTATGCATATTCATATTCAGATGCATCAAGAAATACAACGGAGAATGAAACGCAGAAGTTCCAATAGAAATAACCAGTGAAGACATTTTTCACTATAGAAATCATTTAAAACTTCTAATTCTCAAGTCCATAGTTTAGCAGGAGCAAGTTTAAATATTTCTAAAATATAAATGAAGAACATCTCGTTAAAACACAATTATTTTTTGTATAAGTAAAACCCATAATTGGTACTGTATTTTTAAAAGCAAAAGTACCAGAAATGTGATAATTGATAATATTCTTCACAAGCAGGAACAATCTGCTATACCATTCACTTTTGGAAATGTTGAGCACATCATTTTCAAAATCTCACTTCCCACTTCTTTTTATTTTTTCTATTTTAGATTTGGCGTTCCATTATATTTGTAATTCTCATTCCAGGTAAGCATCTCAAAAAGATACCAATTCAGTTATCAGACAATTAATAAAAAGCTAAATTGTTTATACAGTCCTCCATTTTGAAGTAAAACCTTTGTCTTATAATTATTTGCAGACTGTCTACCAAATTTTACTTATTCCATCTGAATTTCCACATGTGCATGGCTATGCTGAATTGGGATATATCAAAATACCTTCAATTTGGTCTAATGCTTGGGATTCCTACCATCATTGTGTTGTTTGTAATTAGGGATGGCCGATTCCAATTGCCTTGGGCAACATTGGAATCCGCCTAAGGGGGCCAGCCCCTTCTCCAACGTGTAAGGGCTGGGCCCTATACCTCACGGCATCTCCACGCTACATCTCCACACTACATTCAAGCCAAACACGCCATCATGATAGGGCCAACCCTATCCCATACATTTCACATTAAATAAATTAAAAGGTTTTAATTTATAAGGAAAGCCGACATGTTTAGGAGGTTTGCTCCACATATAAATAAGCATAAACCTCACATCACAATTCACTCAATTAGTTTTCATTCATGCAAAATACATATGCCTGGCTAATGCGAACTTCAGGAAGAAAGATTACATCTGCACTTACAACAATTACCTCTGCTACATCAACAATTTACATCTGCTAGTTGAGGTGCGAAATCCATCATTAGGAGTTAGCGAATTTAGTGAATACACAACGAATTCCTTGAAGGTCTGCAATCTGGGTTAAAGGAGCAGCAAAATGGCAGCAACCATCACTCATGTGACAGCAAGCTAATCTTGAAGGCAACTACCTCAATCTACCATCCTTCCTATGACAACAACATCTGCATCTACAAGTACTTGAGATAAGTGTTGTAATGATTACATAACGATAATCCATAATCAGATTTGAGGATCTTTTTTGGCTGGGTTTTTCCTCTTAGGACGTTTTCCCAGGGTAACTGCACTTACAACAATTACCTCTGCTACATCAACAATTTACATCTGCTAGTTGAGGTGCGAAATCCATCATTAGGAGTCAGCGAATTTAGTGAATACACAACGAATTCCTTGAAGGTTTGCAATCTGGATTAAAGGAGCAGCAAAATGGCAGCAACCATCACTCATGTGACAACATCTGCATCTACAAGTACTTGAGATAAGTGTTGTAATGATTACATAACGATAATCCATAATCAGATTTGAGGATCTTTTCTGGTTGAGGTTTTCCTCCTAGGACGTTTTCCCAGGGTAACTGTGTCTTGTGCTCAATTTGTTCATTTATATGTTGTCACTAATTCCAAATTCTTTTAGCTAATCAAACTAATTAGAAACTAAATATAAATTTTGAGTTTATATCAATCTGAAAGTGTTAAAATTAACATGGTATCAGAGCTATAGGCTAGATCAACTTTCAGATTTCAGAATTTAGTACTCATTTATTTCTAGATTGTTGTCTCAATTGCAGGTCAGGTCAATGGGGTTGAAAGTTGAAGATAGGCTTGATAAGAATCTCAATTTTACTGCATGGAAGGTTCGAATCAGGTTGGCTCTAGAAGAAGAAGATCTTCTTCAATTCATAGAAGCGAAAGAGCTAATTGAATCTACAGATGCAGCTGAGCTAAAACAATTCAAAAAGGATGTTGTCAAGGCCAGAAAGATTCTCATTGATTCAGTCAAAGACCACTTAGTCACCTCTATTGTCTCATTTACTACAGCAAGGGAAATGTTCAGCCATCTACAAGGTACATATGAAATTAACAATCTCAGTAGGGCAATTACTTTAAGATATCAACTACTTAATATCAAAATGGCAAAAGAAGATTATGTTATTTCCTACTTTATGAGAATTTCAGAACTAAAGAATCAGCTAGGTTTAATTGGACATAACATGGAAGACAAAGACCTTGTCATGATTGTTCTAAATGGTTTACCTCACTCATGGGAGTCCTTTATTCAAACCAGAAGTGGTATAACTGAGTTACCTATCTTTGATCGTCTTAAGAATGATTGCATTCAAAAAGAGTCTCGTCTGATCACAAGAGGGCAAACCAAAAGTCCTCATGTAGATGACCAACACATGTTTGCTGGCTAATGCAAGAAATGAGGAAATTGGAAGAAGCATTATCCAAAGAGAAGTAGGGAATTCAGACCATCTAGCTCTCAGCACCCTTGGAAGAAACCAAGAGATATATCTCGGGTTCGATGTTTCAGATGTGACAAATTTGGTCACTATGCTAAAGAATGTCAGAATGATCCTACTCAAAGAGAAGCCAACCTAAATGAAGTCTCTGAACAAAATAATGACTTCTTATTTATCTCTGCCCTGTAAAACAGCATACCTACAGACTATAATACGTGGCTGATTGACAGTGGTGCTTCCAGACACATCACAAGCTACTGTGATCATCTTTCAGATTTAGTAGAAAAGGACTCAGCCTCCACGTGGTAATTGGTGATGATGTTCGATATTCGGTAAGAGGTTCTGGCACTACTTTTCTAAATTTAGACTCTGGTATTTCATTGCACCTTAGTGACATCATGTTTGTTCCTGGAATTAAAAGAAACTTAATTTCCATTTTTGCTCTAGAAGATAAAGGTTATCAAATTGCATTTTTTGAGGGAAAAATACTTGCTTGGCCTAAGAAATCTAGTTTTAAATCTGCTCGTGTAATCGGTAATAGATATGATAGTCTTTATAAGCTCTCTACTAACCCTGTTCAA
Organism: Cryptomeria japonica; assembly: GCF_030272615.1. NCBI lineage: Eukaryota > Viridiplantae > Streptophyta > Pinopsida > Cupressales > Cupressaceae > Cryptomeria > Cryptomeria japonica. Next base: position 1,515,283 of record NC_081410.1, on the reverse strand, counting down.
GCCCTCATTAATGAGGCTCCCGAATCCTATGAGTTATGGCATATAAGACTTGGACACCTACACTATTAAGCTCTTCCCTCTCTTGAAAAGTTAGTCAAAGGTATGCCTAAACTCAGTCAAATTCATAATAATACTTGCAAAGATTGTGCTATAGGTAAAAATGTTAAAAGTCATTTTCATAAAAGCGAAAATAAAGCTAAAGATAAACTCGAACTTGTTCACTCTGATTTATGTGGTCCTATGTCTATAGCATCTCCTAGTGGCTTTCTTTACTACGCAATCTTCATAGATGATTTCTCTAGGAAAACTTGGATTTACTTCTTGAAATCTAAAGAATCTGATGAAGTCTTAAGTAAATTTAAAGAGTTCAAGACAGAGTTCAAGACATTAACTGAAAACTCTTCTGGTAAAAGAATTAAATGTTTAAGATCTGACAATGGAGCTGAGTACACCTCCGGTAGCTTTTATGATTTTTGTGTTGAGTCAGGAATTAAGAGGGAGTTTTGTGTTCCATACAACCCTCAGCAAAATGGAGTTGCTGAAAGAAAGAATAGGACTATTATTGAGGCTGCAAAGGCTATGATTCATGATCAAGATTTGCAGACCTTTCTATGGGCCGAAGCTTCTAGAACAATCGTGTATATATCCAAAATAGATGTCCTCACTGTGTTCTAAAGAACATGACCCTTGAAGAAGCCTTCACAGGATCCAAACCGGACATAAGTCACCTCAGAATTTTTGGAAGTCTTGTTTATGTTCATGTGCCCAAAGAAAAGCGAACCAAGTTGGAGCCCTCCGGGAAGAAAGGCATGCTAGTCGGATACAGGGAATCCTCCAAAGCCTTCAAGATCTATATCCTTGGTCAAAGGTATGTCGAGGTAAGTAGGGATGTTACATTTCAAGAAGATATTGCTTTTAAGAAATCAAAAGGTTCTTCTGTTATTGATGAAGCTAATGACAATCAAGATATGAATGTTGATACTAACCCTGAGGTTCAGAGGGAGCCTGTTGAACCTCCACCTTAAGAAGAACATAATGATCCACTAGACCCCATGAATCCCACTGATATTCCTAGTGACATTGTCGTTACCAAAAAGAGGCCTCTTTGGGTAAGAAACACCATTCAAGAAGCTGAAAGATTTGTAGCTCCTAGTGGCACCTTCCGTGAAACCAAGATACCTCAAGTATTCTCCAACTACATTGCATTGATGTGCAATTTCATTGAAACTGAACCTTGCAATGTTGAAGAAGCCTTGAACCATCATGCCTGAAAGCTTGCTATGGATGAAGAGTATCAGTCAATCATTAAGAATGATGTTTGGAATATTGTGCCCAGACCCAAAGGTAAATCTGTTGTTTCCTCTAAATGGTTATTTAAAATTAAACATAATGCTGATGGTAGAATTGAAAAATATAAGGCTAGATTTGTAGCTCGTGGCTTTTCTCAAAAGGAAGCCATAGATTATGAAGAAGCATTTGCTCATGTTGCTAGATATACTTCTATTAGAATTATAATAGTTATTGCTGTTGCTAGAGGTTGGAAGCTACATCAGATGGATGTTAAGACTGCCTTCCTTAATGGTGTCATTGAGGAAGAGGTCTATATTGAACAACCTGAGGTTTATAGATTCATGATAGAATAACTCATGTGTGCAGGTTGAAGAAAGCTTTGTATGGCCTTAAACAGTCTCCTCGTGCTTGGTATGAAAGAATTGATAAATACTTGGTAAGTCTAGGTTTTTGTAAAAATGATGCTGACTCTAACATCTACTTTAAGTTATCCAATAATGAAATGCTAATTCTACTTTTGTATGTGGATGATTTATTTCTTACTGGTAAAGATGAATTTATCATTAGATGCAAGAAAGAACTAGCTTCAGAATTTGAAATGAAAGACTTAGGTCTAATGCATTATTTTCTAGGTCTAGAAGTATGGCAAAGATCTAACAAATTTTTTCTAAGTCAAGGAAAGTATACTATTGATATTTTGAAAAGATTTAGAATGATGGATTGTAAACCTATGTCTACTCCTATGGAATCTAACATAAAGAAGTTAAGTGTTTCTGCAGCTAACTCTGATTTTGCAGATCCATTAGAGTACTGATAGTTGATTGGATCACTGATGTATCCAGTTAACACTAGACTAGACATATGTTTTGCTATGAATGCTCTTAGCCAGTTTATGAGCATGCCCAAACATGTTCATCTTGTTGCAGTCAAGCACATCCTAAGATACTTGCGAGGCACAGTTGGTTATGGGCTGAAGTATCCACTTAACACTTCAATAACCTTGGAAGGTTATTCAGATGCAGACTGGAGTTGGAAGCGTCAAAGACAGGAAAAACACCTCTGATATTTATTTCAGCTTGGGATCCACAGTGATCTCTTGGGCTTGCAGAAAACAATCCTCAGTGGCACTAAGTACTGCTGAAACTGAGTATATTGCAGTAAGTGTAGCTTTTAGAAAAGCAGTGTGGCTTTGTAAGCGTCTTGTTAGGCTGTTTGGTCAGCCTTGGGATCCTACAGTTATTCATTGTGATAATCAGAGTTGCATCAAAATGTCTATCAATCCAATGTTTCATGACAGGTCAAAACATGTGGAAACTCATTATCACTTCATTTGAGATATGGTGCAAAGAGACGCCATTTAGCTAAAGTATGTCAGCACTGATGAGCAGGTTGCAGATATTCTTACGAAGCCTCTGTCCAAAGTGAAGTTTGTGTACTTCAAGGACAAACTCGGTGTTATGGAAAATGAAACCCTGATTGAGAGGGAGTCTCAACCTCAATGATACATTGTGTTGTATCAAACCACCCTCTGCGGGCAATGTAAGGTGGTATTGTGTGATACATGGTGTTGTATCAAACCACCCTCTGCAGGCAATGTAAGGTGGTATTTTAATCTTCTCAGGGAGAAGTGTAATTGTTAACCATCCTCTGCGGGCAATGTAAGATGGTAGAAAAGATCCTCTCCACCCTCTGCGGGCAATGTAAGGTGGATCCAGTCTATGCTTGTGTGCGAGCTGAAAAATTATATTATGTAGCTCCATTATATGCTTGTGTGCAAGATGGAAGACTACAATATTCTGATTATGTAATCCATTCTCTACTTGTGTGCAAGATGTAAGATTATGGTTATGTTTCTCCTCTCTAATTAAGAGGGAGTGTTGTTTGTAATTAGGGATGGCAAATTCCAATTGCCTTGGGCAACATTGGAATCCGCTTAAGGGGGCCAGCCCCTTCTCCAACGTGTAAGGGTTGGGTCCTATACCTCACGGCATCTCCACGCTACATTCAAGCCAAACACACCATCATGATAGGGCCAACCCTATCCCATACATTTCGCATTAAATAAATTAAAAGGTTTTAATTTATAAGGAAAGCCGACATGTTTAGGAGGTTTGCTCCACATAAATAAGCATAAACCTCACATCACAATTCACTCAATCAGTTTTCATTCATGCAAAATACATATGCCTGGCTAATGCGAACTTCAGGAAGAAAGATTACATCTGCACTTACAACAATTACCTCTGCTACATCAGCAATTTACATCTGCCAATTGAGGTGCGAAATCCATCATTAGGAGTCAACGAACTTAGTGAATACACAACGAATTCCTTGAAGGTCTGCAATCTGGGTTAAAGGAGCAGCAAAATGGCAGCAACCATCACTCAAGTGACAACAAGTTAATCTTGAAGGCAACTACCTCAATCTGTCATCCTTCCTATGACAACAACATCTGCATCTACAAGTACTTGAGATAAGTGTTGTAATGATTACATAACTATAATCCATAATCAGATCCGAGGATCTTTTCTGGTTGGGTTTTTCCTCCTAGGACGTTTTCTCAAGGTAACCGTGTCTTGTGCTCAATTTGTTCATTTATATGTTGTCACTAATTCCAAATTCTTTTAGCTAATCAAACTAATTTGAAACTAAATATAAATTCTAAGTTTATATCAATCTGGAAGTGTTAAAATTAACACATTTTAATCATTGTATTATCTGAATGGATTATTACAAATTGCAGTCGAACTTCTCAACATTTGCTCCTTTAGGGCATGATCATATTACTCATGTTTTTAACTCTTGTGAACATATATGGTTAACTCTTCATCATTTGTCCTCACTATATATATTAAATATTCTTGGTCAGTAGAGAGAATGTATCTATTAAATGCAAATTGAGGCAACTAAGGTTGGTACTTTGTTCGATCAAAGGACTCTATATTTATTATCGACTAAATTGTTTTACCTTTCTGAAAATGGAAACATTTCTCTTTGTTGTATTTCAGTAAATTTCAGCTCCGAGCAAATTTTCCATTTAGTTGTTTTCTATTTTGTAATATTCTATGATCTAATACTAATCTTCTTCTTTACCTTAAGCATATGCTAATCATTTTGATTATAACATTTTCTTTGTTTTCCGTTCCTGTGTTCATCATTGTAAGAAACAAAGGATTAGAAAGCTTTTCTAATTCCATTGTTTACTTCATTTAAGGACTAAAGGGTTAGCATTTCATACGTCAAAACATATAAATACTAGAGTTATGTTATTGATTTTGTAAGTAGTAGAGTTGATATGATAGTGCAAGGCATGTAACCGCATGAATGGCCATGGTTTTAATCTGCCTCCTTTCTAGCGGGTACTTACGAGCCCTATATTTTGCTAACAAAAGTGTGGCACACATTCATCTACTACTTATCTTTGGTTGCTAAGATAAACTTAAAAAGAATGCTTTATTGCATGCTTAGGTTAACTGCCTATACAAGACATTTTTCAAACTCAAGTTGCTTGCAAGTTGCAACAGTAGTTTAATACTTTGCATGGTTGTAGATATATGATTTCCACAATCGTGAATTTTTTCGCTCAACGTTCAAAAATGCACACAGTTGATTCCTGAAGCTATACATGTTAACTTTGCATGGTTTAAATTTTTCTATCTATTAATATGAAGGCCACAACAAAAGCTCAGTTTTAACTATAAAACAAGTCAAGATTATTTCTTACTTGTCATCTTGAGGAGTCACCCCTAATCGCTCGTTCTTAATTAATGTAATCATCTTAAGCACCCATTCTATCCTACATAACATTATCTTTAGTGCGTTGACCCAAAGCACAAGTAAGCATGTTGACTTTATTTTGTACTCATCATCTTTAGGAGTCAGTTACTTGCAATTGTTCGTTTAATTATTCTGATCAGCTTTGGTATCAATCAATGTCATCACCTTAACTATTCATTATGTCTTCTACTTAACATCTATCTCATGTGTCCAGTATTAACAACCCAGATATGCATTTTATTCTCAAATCAGCAAATCTAACTTACAACCAAGTTTTGATGAATGATTACCCTCTGTAATAAAACTAAACTAAAATAATTGTTGCAAAGATGTGCAGTCCACTTGAGTGAAATCAATGTTCTCTACCAAAATAGAAAATGATTCCTAACTTAAAGCTTGGATCCAAACACATTGGAATTATGGTGAAACATATGGTGACAATCCTTTTCTAAATAAGATTATTTTTAGGATCTCACCTACAAATATTATCAAATAGAACAATTTCATGTGAAAATAACACAATTTTCTATAAAATTGACGATCTATTACTAAAAAGAAAGAAGTTACAATATGGATGTCTCAAGGAGACCACATTAGCCCCTTTTAGGCATAAAATCACTGACAAAACATATCAAACAAAAAACAAAGAAAGCTCAGCTAAACATAAATATAAATATGATCTACTAAACATCATTGTATTTCTAGGAACCATTTGAATTAACTAGTTATAGTTAAGAGTCCATAAAATTCAAAAGGTTCTACAACAATAGTTGTACATAGTTCCAAAAAAAAACTATATATTCTATGTCTTTAATCCTAGAGTGTGTATAGGATTATGAGTAGTTAGCTTGTGGTTACCTTAACTTCTAATTGAGTCACGCTATCATTATTATATTCTTTTTTAGTTAATTAAGTTGGCCTAGGGATTATATATTGTTATCTAAGTCTGCTTGGATGATATCTTAGGCATAAGTAGGGTATGTATAGGAGGTAGTGAGTCCTATTTGATCATTAGATAATGATTTTTGTTCTCATTGGAGATATTTCAAGGTATGCCCTCTTGAAGTGGCTTGTTATTCTCAATTATTGTCAAGTTTTGGTAGAATATTTCATATTATATTTCTTTGATACAATTTTTTTTCATTACACTTTCATTATAGTAATAAACTACAAGAAGTACTTATTCTAAGTAGCATCTTTAATTGTTATTCTCATTATAAGCATCAAATCCAAAAGTCCTTGTTGGAGGAGAAATAGTTCCCCAATTGTTATTATCAAAATTCTACATTTTAACTTCTAGACCAACATCGTCATCCTATATCATGTCATATTTATGTACTTTACAATTAAAGTATTGAAATTTGATGTAGCCTTTGAGAAACTTTTCGTCAAGCTTTTTTACCTGATGGGAATTGAGCAACTTTAATATATAATTTTATTTGGCATTGTTAAGCTTTCATTAACATTCTTTATAAATCTCTATGTGGGGTTGTAACTAGTTCAACAATATTACAGAAGGTGAGTCTATTAGAAGACTTTGTAAGGTGCCTTTTTATTCTCAAGAAACATTATCATTTCTTTTTTTATAAATAATGCATAAAATTTTAGTGAAAAGAACAAGTAAAAAAAGGGCAAGACTTAAATCATTAACATAACTAAAAACAATTTCTTGCCAAGAAAGACTTCTTTTTAATATTATCAGATTTTGCACAAGAATCGAATATCTTACCTTGCATTATGTGATAGGTTTATATAAAGTAGAAATGGATAACCGCACATTCATGGTTTTAACAAATGACAAATAGGAGCCTAAATAGGCTAACAAATTATAACAACTAAAAAACAAACAACAACAAATCAAACAACCATACAGGTACAAATGATGGAAATTCCAATACTCTCCCCTTATTACATCATTTATTTAAAGTTCTTACTAGTAAGAGAATCTTGAAAAGTATCAAACTTCACATGTGCAAGAGGCTTGGTGAAGATATCAACACGTTGTTCTTGTGTGGAGCAAAATTGAACCTAAATGTTGTTTTGTTGAACATGTTCTTGTATGAAGTGACAATCAACTTCAATATGCTTGGTTCTTTCGTGAAACACTGGATTACGAACAAGCTTGAGAACACTTTGATTGTCACAATAGAGGGATATAGGTTGGTTTTGTGGTACCCCCAATCCTTCTAATACACGATGTAGCCAAACTGCTTCACAAACTACTACACTTACTACATGATATTCTGCTTCTATTGAAGAATGAGCAACTATGGTTTGCTTTTTACTTCCCCAAGAGTTAGGTCTTGAACCTAGGAAGAAAACAAATCAAGATGTGGATTTCCTATCATCAATTGAACCTGCATAATTTGCATATGTGTATCCTATCAAGAAGAATTGATCATTCTTTTTATATTCCAAATTACGATTCATTGTACCTTGGATAACCTTAGTTCTAGTTTTGTTGCTTTCCAATGACACATTTTTGGTTCTTGCATGAATCTTGATAGATAATTAACGACAAAACTAATATCTAGTTTGGTGTAAGTGAAGTAAATCAAACCTCCAATCATTTCTCGAAAGAGTGTTGCATTCACCTGAGGAGATGTATTAGACTTAGGTAACTGCAATCCTGATTTCATAGGTGTAGACATGGGTTTGGAATTCATCATTCTAAATTTTTCAAGCAGTGTCTTGGCATATTTTATTTGAGATACAAAGATATGGGATTAGTTTGCCATGCCTCTAAGCCTAGACAATAGTGCAATAGCCCGAGATCAGTCATATTAAATGCCTTCTTGAGATCATTTTTGGTTGTTTCAACCATTGTTTCTGAACTACCTATGATAACCAAGTCATTAACATATACATTAATAATCATACTATCCCCCACCTCGATCCTTGAGGTAGAGATTTGGATCATATGGATTCCTACTAAAACCTCCTTTTAACAAATGTTCATCAATTTTGATATACCAAGGTTTAGGGGCCTGTTTGATACCATATAGGGACTTAACAAGCTTGCATACCTTTTCTTTACCAAGTGCAATTTATCCCTCTGGTTGGGTCATATAGACCTCTTCTTTAAGGTCTCCATTAAGAAATGCACTTTTTATATCCATTTGGTATAATTTCCATCCAAAACTCATTCTAATTGTTTTAATTTTTGTTGTGGGAGCAAATGTTTCCTCATAGTCTATCCCTTCTTTTTTAGCATAACCCTTGGCTCCAAGTCTAGCCTTTTGTTTATCTATACTACTATCTGCCTTATATTTAGTTTTGAATATCCATTTGCATCCAATTGCTTTCTTACCAAGTGGTAGATCAACAAGCTCCCGAGTGTTGTTTTTCATCAGAGATTGACACTATGCAATCATATCCTATTTCTAAGGCTTCGATTCTACTGCTTCTTGAGCATTAGATGGCTCAAATTTTTCAACAATTGTAGTCATTAGAGCTAACTTTACCTTATTGTGAGCCATACTACAAGTCCTCGACCTTGAAGTTGAAGTGTTTGGAACTCCATCTAGCTTTGTATCATGAATCGTACTAGTATACCACTTTTGTAAAGGTTTTGTGACATTTGTGGGTGTTGATTGACCATTAATGTTTCCATCATTTTCCCCATCAATGTTGAATATAGGCGCACTATCTGAAGTAGATGATGATGTGGGAGGAGAACTTACATCATTCTTATAAAAAAATTACATCTCTACTAATGACTATCTTCTTTGTATTAGGATCCATAAGGTGATATGTCGTAGATTCATTAGTATATCCAAGAAGAATACATTGAATTGATTTTTCATCTAGCTTCTTCCTTTTTTGTTTAGGAATGTGCATATAGGCAATGCATCCAAAACACAAAGATGAGAGATAGATGGCTTTACCCCTGTCCATGCTTCTAGTGTGATGTCACCAAGAGCTTTGGTTGCAACATGAACCAAAAGATAAACCACACAACTTCAACCCTATTGGTTAACAGATTTGTCTTCCTTAAAATACCTCCAAACTTGACTCACAATGCCCAAGTTGAAAGACAAAAGAAAACCAATAGTTGAGTCACTTGCAATGGCATTTGCAAGTGCTCTTTGCTTATTTTACAAGGCGTAACTACCTTCGAATGATATAAAATGAATGAAAACGCTGCTTTTCATCAGAAAGCATAAACGACAAATTAACATCTACCCATAACCATGAAAGTAGATGTGAAAAACTAATTTAAAATGAAGTGAATGAAGATAAGTAAGACACAGTTTAATTACCCACACCCACGAAAACACCCTTTCAAATAGAATCAAAATGCCTTGGACTCTAATCGAGTCTCTCTCTCATGCCTCAAAGGACAAGGGGGATCAATATGCCTAGGCAAAGAGCTATCAACATATTTCTTTCCAATATACAAGTTATTTCTGCAATCAAAATTTCAGAATTAAATGCATATACACAGTTTGATGTAACAGAAAAGGCAATGAAAGATAATTACAAGAGAAACAAAGCTCATGGTAATCAAAAAAAAATATTGACAGATGCATAGATCAACAATTTTTTATTTATTTACAATGCCAAAATGTGGGCTCATAGACTCAACACCTTTGTAAAATAAAACTGTGTAGTCCAAAAAACTTTGCTGCCCTCTTTTTTTACAACAGAAAAAAAATCTCCATTCTCTTTCTTTTTCGAGGAGACTTTCAGTTAACATGACTGATTATTGGAAAAGATTATTTATTACAAAAATATTTCTTTTTAACCTTTCACCTTCCTGTGGGATTGCTGCTTTCCAACTAATGCTCTAAAACTGAGTGATAAATTTTTTTAATTTCTCTTACAACCACTTTTTATTAAATTCACCACCGGTTAACTGGACATCCCGGAGCCGTGAAAAATTGCCAGGAATTATGATATTTAAAATTACAGATGGGTTATTAACCATTTTTTAACAACTCGCCGAAGCAGGGTACTTCTTTTGTAAACTGACCCCGCCAACCATATTGCCGCATTAAGAAAATATAAAAATAATATATTATTTGAGCTCGTATGGTCATGAAATAAAATCTGGAACATTTAAGACCAAAATATTAGGTGTGTTGTCCTCAGATTAAAATTATCGGCAACTTTTTTTTGGTTGCATTATTTGATGGGTGATATATGTGCAGAATTGGATTGTCATAGATTGAACTATTGAACCTTGAACCTTTGAACCATGGAGTTCAATCAGAAGGTTCAAAATTACAGACTTAGGCGAACATAAAGACTAAAGTCATGAGATTTTTTAATAACAAAGCTATGACTTGGGGAAGTGAAAACTTTAAAAAATTTCAAGTTCAAAAACTGGCGTAACAAACCCAATATGCATTTCTTAGTTGAGAATCCTTCACCATACTTTAGACCATTTCCATGATGATGCGATTTCTTCGTTCAACAATACCATATTGCTAAGATGTATATGTTGTAGTTACTTGACACTGAATTCCATTTTCCTTTAGGTATGTGGAGAATTTTGTGCTGGTGTATTCCCCTCCTTGATCTAAGAAGAGGACACAGATATGATGATTCGTAACTTTCTCCACAAGAGTGCGAAACTGTTTGAAGTAGGAAAAGGCTTCATCTTTATGCTGCAAACAATATACCCACATTTCCTTGTGTGATCATCAACAAAAAGCTGAAAGTACTTGTATCCATTATGACTAGGTGTCATGGGACTGCACAAATTAGTATGGACTAGTTGCAAAGGTTGGCTTGCGTGATGCTCACTTGTATAGAAGGGTGCTCTGTGTTGTTTTCCAACAATACAGCTAGAACAACCACCACTCGACTTCTCAAGTGTTGGAAGCCCTTTAAGCATGCTTTTTTGACAGAGTTTTAGCAAGTAACTAGTGCTCAAATGACCAAATCTACAATACCAAAGCATAACAAGATCGATGTTCTTAGACACTAAGGCTAGATTATTAGCAATTGTATCAAGCGTAAACATTTTACCAACCTTAGGAGCACTAGCAACAATCTTTTTCATATTTAGACATATTTGATAAGACATCTTTTTATTATGATTTTTATCAAACTCAATCCTAAGGTTGTAATCAAGAAATTGATTAACAGAAAGAAGATTTTTGGTAAGTCCAGACACGTACAAAACATTAGTAACCCTGCAACGATGAATGCCAAAATTCAAAGAGATGTCACCAATACCTTTGATGTAGGTGGTATCATCTCCAAGAGTGACTGGACCATGATGAGGTTTCAATGTGAGAAAACACTCCTTATGTCTCGTCATGTGCTTTGTGGCACCCGAGTCCACATACAATATAGAGGTTGATAGTGAACCATCTTATGAAGTGTGTGCTGAAAGCACGTATTCCTCATTCAGAGAATCTTCTGCTTCAACAACATTGCTTTGTTGTTTCTCTTTGTTCTTTTTCTCCCATTGTGGTTTGCCACTTTGAAATGGCTTCTTTGGATGTTGTTTGTTGGATGGTCCTTCCTTGAAGGAGTTGTACCAACAATTTTTCACATCATGTCCAACTCTTTCACATATTGGACACTTCTTGTGAGGTTTGGATGAATAAGCAGATTTGGGAGTTATATTGAATTGCTTCATACTGTTGGTGTAAACAATTATTCATCTTGGATATTATTACACTTACTTAATTTTACTTAGGAAATACATTTCATAGTAGTTTGGGTATGAGACACTTGGGTGTTTGTGCCACATTGGGATTGTGTGTGTAGGAGAATTTCCACCTTTTATGGTGTGATCTTGTTGTTACACTCCACATTCAGTGGGTGATCCACCTCATGTGGACTATTATATTGTTTCTCCTACCTACCCTTGTTTCTTATTGAGCCACATGTCATGTTTGTATACTCACATATCCATATAGCCTTGCCTATATAAGCAGACTTATATTCATTGTATGTAATGATTAATGATCCAGTTGATCAGTATTATCATCTTGATAGAATACAGTTTATTTCTATCATATATTTTGTTCTCTCTTATTTGTGCTTTCCATTGCTTCTTGATCTTGGCAAAATCTCACATGGTATCAGAGCCATTAGAGTGTTATTGGTTTGTTAATTGAGAGAAATTTAATGCTATTCGGGGTTTGCATCTTGGAATTTTCTATTGCAGGTTATTATTGAAGCTTGATGGATCAAATTTGAGGTTACCATTGGATTGAGGAGGTCCAAGAAAGTCAGTTTTGCCTTTTGTTTCATCAAAATCGGACTTCGGAGGCCAAATCTAGAGGCATTTGAAGTTTGAAGCCGCAACGGAAATTTTCTAGAAATTATAATTTTGCAGGCGATTTTCCAATAGCGATATCTCATTCATCCGAACTCCTTTTTTCGAGCAATTTTTTTTGTTTTGGGGTAGAATTTCGTGATCTGTACAATGGTGTAGGATTTTTCCGTTTCTCGGATACAGGTTTTTCGAAAATCATGAAATCCCGATTTTTACAACTTTGGAGGCTTCGTTTGGGTTCATATGGACTCCTTTTCAGGTGCCATTTTTTTTGAAAGTGCATATTTTTTCATCTACTTTCACAATCTGCCATTTGTTTGCAGTAATTTTAAGTAGAAATTGTACTTTCATTATTTGGCCATTTTTGGCATATTTGGTACTTGCATTTTGCTTGGATCTCAGTTTAGATCACTAGCAGTATTTGTTGAAGTCTCTTAGATCTCATTTTGAGAAGTTGTAAATTGAAATCAGAAGTCCACTTTGCCTTGTTTTGCAAGTGGCCTATTGTACACGCACTACATATAAAGTGTCAAAATCATCATTTTTGGGGGGTACTTTGATTGACTGAATTTGGGGGGTGTCTCTTGTGCTTTTGTGCTCTTGTGTTCCTTCATTTTTGCTGCTATGGGTTCTTCTAAGTTTCCTCTCTTATCTCCTCATAATTATGCTACTTGAAAAATTAATGCATAGAGTAAACTCATGGAAAAATGACTAACTCATTACATTGATGGAACTATTGTGGCTCCCGCTGATCCTAAGGTTGATCCAGTTGGTCACTTGGATTGGCTCACTAAAAATATCATGGCAATTGGTACCTTAAGAAAGTATGTATGAAAGGATCTCATTTTTCATATTGAGAAATGTACTCTAATCAAGGATGCTTGGCAAAAGTTTCAAGACTTTTATGGTCAAGTTGATGAGATTATGGGATATCAAATTCATAGTGATCTCACCATGTTGGATTCCAAGAACTTTGATACTATACAAGATTATGTCACCAAGGCAAATGAGTTGAGGGAACAACTCAAAGATTGTGGCATTGATAAGAAGGATACTCAATTGATCTTCAACTTGATAGGCAAGCTTCCACAAGAATATGCAGCATTTGTTTCTAGTTTTCAAACCCATAGGATGACAATGGGTTCAAGCTACACAATGCCTACATTTGATGCTTTCAATGAATGTTTATGATGGAACAAACTAAGTTGATAAGCATGGGCATTCTTAAGGCTTCTAAGTCTCAAGCATTAGTGGCAAATCAAGGGAACAAAGGAAATCAAGGAAAGGACAACTTAAACAAGAAGAAATGGCAATCAAAGTCTAAGGACAAAGCACCATCTTCTCCACAACAAGGAGATTCATCCTCTTCCAAGAGAGATAACTCACCAAAGAGGGAGAGACCTACTTGTGCCTATTGTAAAAAGTTTGGCCATGAGGAGCGTCGTTGCCATTCTAAGAAGATTGATGAGCTCGCACATATCATCAAAAAGCATAACATTGATTTGTCTAATGTCTACAAGAAAGATGATTCATCAACTTCCACTCCCTCACATTCAAAAGGAAAAGGGCAAGCATTCATGGCTTGTACAAGTGGGAAGACTCACTCTTTTGGGACAAGAAAAGGAAAATCTCTATGTGCTACTATCAGTCATGATTAAGAGAGATGACTTCTAGATTCAGGGGCTTCTCATCATATGGCATCTTCGCAGTTTATGTTCTCTACATTTGAGCCTTGCACCATGCCGCAGATTTTGATGGGCAATCATACATACATGGATGTGATTGGGAAAGGATCTATTGACATTGGGGATAACTCCTTCAATAATGTGTTGTGTGTACCCCACTTGACAAACAATCTTCGTTCTATCTATCAAATCACACATGGCGCAACTAAGAGAGTTGTGGAGTTCACACCTGAGTCAGTTTTCATTACAGACTTGGAGACTAGAGCTATCATTGCGACTGGGGTGGTTGATCATGCATCTTGGTTATACTCCTTTTCAGATTTTGTTGATGATGATGATTTCAAATTTAATGATTCTACACATGATGATCACACTTCTTGTGATGGTTCAGATTTTGAGGAGAACTTTGGGCACTTGAACATGGGGATTCTCACATGTGAACCCATTTTTGAGTCTTTTATTTCATCTCCTCATATTGATATCACATCACCTATTGCACTTGATGTGCGGATAGTGCAACAATTTTGCCTTCATGTGATTCAGTGTAGCAGGATATTCATTGTCTTCCAGCTTCAGATTCATGGGATGATTACTTGACAGACATTGCTGGTTTATTTATGGAATCCTACATTGCAGATTTGGGAGACATCATTGATGACATTCATCTTCTCTTTGATGAAGGTGATCCTTCTTCGATTGTTGCGAGGGAACACTCTGACCCTCTTGTTCATTCTCTACATGATCATTCTTTCGAGGTTGACATGATTGTGGATACTTATGTACAGCAATTGGAGGAGGTCTCTTTATTTTTTGAGGAGACATGTGCGTGTTTGGGACATGTTCTACATCCATCTCCGCTAGATCTTGGAGTTCCTTTTTCAGCAGTGTGGCACAGTTTACCACCTTTGGAGGGGGGTATCTTTCAGCATCGACATGGGGAAACTTGAGCAGTTTTCAGAGATTCCTTTCATCATGAGTTTTCTTCATACATCTTCCCTTCATGATTGGGGAGACTTCATGGAAACACCTTTGGTTTTGTTTCTTCCTAAGGGGAGGAATATTGTTCGACGTTCGTGGAACAATTTCTTCATACATCGAGCTTCTATCATTGGTGTAGATTCCACATTGAGGGGGGGCTTCCTAGCTTCTCTTCTTCTGTCATATGGGGGGAACTTTTTCCTCACATGGGGTTTTGTCCTTCACATACTTCTATAAGAGTTCTTTGTATCTAGTTTTTCATCTCTCTTTTGGGGGAGGGTTTTTTCCCATTGGGTTTTTCTCTCTTTCCCCGCTTTGTGAGAGATTTCATTGCATTGGTTTGCATGCATTTGCATTTGTACATGGGTACCTAACATGGCCTAGTAGCCCGGACCCATCTTGCATTGCTTAGTTGCATTGTAGACTTAAGTGCATTCCCCTAAGTTGGACTTAATCGGAGGTGTTGGTGTAAATAATTATTTATCTTGGATATTATTACACTTAAGTTTATTTAGGAAATACATTTCATAGTAGTTTGGGTATGAGACACTTGGGTGTTTGTGCCACATTGGGATAGTGTGTGTAGGAGAATTTCCACCTTTTATGGTGTGATCTTTTTGTTACACTCCACATTCAGTGGGTGATCCACCTCATGTGGACTATTATATTGTTTCTCCTACCTACCCTTGTTTCTTATTGAGCCATATGTCATGTTTGTGTGCTCACATATCCATATAGCCTTGCCTATATAAGCAGATTTATATTCATTGTATGTAATGATTAATGATCCAGTTGATCAGTATTTTCATCTTGATAGAATACAATTTATTTCTATCATATATTTTGTTCTCTCTTATTTGTGCTTTCCATTGCCTCTTGATCTTGACAAAATCTCACATGGTATCAGAACCATTAGAGTGTTATTGGTTTGTCAATTGAGAGAAATTTGATGCTATTTGGGGTTTGCATTTTGGAATTTTCTATTGCAGGTTATTATTGAAGCTTGATGGATCAAATTTGAGGTTACCATTGGATTGAGGAGGTCCAAGAAAGTCAGTTTTGCCTTTTGTTTCATCAAAATCGAACTTCGGAGGCCAAATCTAGAGGCATTTGAAGTTTGAAGCCGCGACGGAAATTTTCCAGAAATTATAATTTTGCAGGCGATTTTCAAATAGTGATATCTCACTCATCCGAACTCCTTTTGTCAAGCAATTTTTTTTGTTTTGGGGTAGAATTTTGTGATTTGTACAATGGTGTAGGATTTTTCTATTTCTCGGATACTGGTTTTTCGGAAATCGTGAAATCCCGATTTTTACAACTTTGGAGGTTTCGTTTGGGCTCATATGGACTACTTTTCAGGTGCCATTTTTTTTGAAAGTGCATATTTTTTCATCTACTTTGATAATCTTCCATTTGTTTGCAGTAATTTTAAGTAGAAATTGTACTTTCATTATTTGGCCATTTTTGGCATATTTGGTACTTGCATTTTGCTTGGATCTCAGTTTAGATCACTAGCAGTATTTGTTGAAGTCTCTTAGATCTCATTTTGAGAAGTTGTAAATTGAAATCAGAAGTCCACTTTGCCTTGTTTTGCAAGTGGCCTATTGTACACACACTACATATAAAGTGTCAAAATCATCATTTTTGGGGGGTACTTTGATTGACTGAATTTGGGGGGTGTCTCTTGTGCTTTTGTGCTCTTGTGTTCCTTCCTTTTTGCTGCTATGGGTTCTTCTAAGTTTCCTCTCTTATCTCCTCATAATTATGCTACTTGAAAAATTAATGCATAGAGTAAACTCATGGAAAAATGACTAACTCATTACATTGATGGAACTATTGTGGCTCCTGCTGATCCTAAGGTTGATCCAGTTGGTCACTTGGATTGGCTCACTAAAAATATCATGGCAATTGGTACCTTAAGAAAGTATGTATGAAAGGATCTCATTTTTCATATGGAGAAATGTACTCTAATCAAGGATGCTTGGCAAAAGTTTCAAGACTTTTATGGTCAAGTTGATGAGATTAGGGGATATCAAATTCATAGTGATCTCACCATGTTGGATTCCAAGAACTTTGATACTATACAAGATTATGTCACCAAGGCAAATGAGTTGAGGGCACAACTCAAAGATTGTGGCATTGATAAGAAGGATACTCAATTGATCTTCAACTTGATAGGCAAGCTTCCACAAGAATATGCAGCATTTGTTTCTAGTTTCCAAACGCATAGGATGACAATGGGTTCAAGATACACAATGCCTACATTTGATGCTTTCAATGATATGTTTATGATGCAACAAACTAAGTTGATAAACATGGGCATTCAAGCATTAGTGGCAAATCAAGGAAAGGACAACTCAAACAAGAAGAAATGGCAATCAAAGCCTAAGGACAAAGCACCATCTTCTCCACAACAAGGAGATTCATCCTCTTCCAAGAGAGATAACTCACCAAAGAGGGAGAGACCTACTTGTGCCTATTGTAAAAAGTTTGGCCATGAGGAGCGTCGTTGCCATTCTAAGAAGATTGATGAGCTCACACATATCATCAAAAAACATAACATTGATTTGCCTAATGTCTACAAGAAGGATGATTCATCAACTTCCACTCCCTCACATTCAAAAGGAAAAGGGCAAGCATTCATGGCTTCTACAAGTGGGAAGACTCATTCTTTTGGGACAAGAAAAGGAAAATCTTTATGTGCTACTATCAGTCATGATTCAGAGAGATGGCTTCTAGATTCAGGGGCTTCTCATCATATGGCGTCTTCGCAGTCTATGTTCTCTACATTTGAGCCTTGCACCATGCTGCAGATTTTGATGGGCAATCATACATACATGGATGTGATTGGGAAATGATCTATTGACATTGGGAATAACTCCTTCAATAATGTGTTGTGTGTACCCCACTTGACAAACAATCTCCGTTCTATCTATCAAATCACACGTGGCGCAACTAAGAGAGTTGTGGAGTTCACACCTGAGTCAGTTTTCGTTAGAGACTTGGAGACTAGAGCTATCATTGCGACTGGGGTGGTTGATCATGCATCTCGGTTATACTCCTTTTCAGATTTTGTTGATGATGATGATTTCACATTTGATGATTCTACACATGATGATCACACTTCTTGTGATGGTTCAGATTTTGAGGAGAACTTTGGGCACTTGAACATGGGGATTCTCACATGTTAATCGGTTCTTGAGTCTTTTATTTCATCTCCTCATATTGATATCATATCACCTATTGCACCTGATGATGCAGATAGTGCGACAGTTTTGCCTTCATGTGATTCAGTGCAGCAGGATATTCATTGTCTTCCAGCTTCAGATTCATGGGATTATTACTTGACAGACATTGCAGGTTTATTTATGGAATCCTACATTGCAAATTTGGGAGACATCATTGATGACATTCATCTTCTCTTTGATGAAGGTGATCCTTCTTCGATTGTTGCAAGGGAACACTCTGACCCTCTTGTTCATTCTCTACATGATCATTCTTTCGAGGTTGACATGATTGTGGATACTTATGTACAGCAGTTGGAGGAGGTCTCTTTATTTTTTGAGGAGACATGTGCGTCTTTGGGACATGTTCTACATCCATCTCCACTAGATCTTGGAGTGCCTTTTTTAGCAGTGTGGCACAGTTTACCACCTTTGGAGGGGGTATCTTTCAGCATCGACATGGGGAAACTTGAGCGTTTTCAGAGATTCCTTTCATCATGAGTTTTCTTCATACATCTTCCCTTCATGATTGGGGAGACTTCATGGATACACCTTTGGTTTTGTTTCTTCCTAAGGGGAGGAATATTGTTCGACGTTCGTGGAACAATTTCTTCATACATCAAGCTTCTATCATGGGTGCAGATTCCACATTGAGGGGGGGCTTCCTAGCTTCTCTTCTTCTCTCATATGGGGGGGACTTTTTCCTAACATGGGGTTTTGTCCTTCACATACTTCTATAAGAGTTCTTTCTATCTAGTTTTTCATCTCTCTTTTGGGGGAGGGTTTTTTCCCATTGGGTTTTTTTCTCTTTCCCCGCTTTGTGAGAGATTTCATTGCATTGGTTTGCATGCATTTGCATTTGTACATGGGTACCTAACATGGCCTAGTAGCTGGGACCCATCTTGCATTGCTTAGTTGCATTGTAGACTTAATCACATTCCCCTAAGTTGCACTTAAGGGGGGGTGTTGGTGTAAATAATTATTCATCTTGGATATTATTACACTTACTTAAGTTTACTTAGGAAATACATTTCATAGTAGTTTGGGTATGAGATACTTGGGTGTTTGTGCCACATTGGAATAGTGTGTGTAGGAGAATTTCCACCTTTTATGGTGTGATCTTGTTGTTACACTCCACATTCAATGGGTGATCCACCCCATGTGGACTATTATATTGTTTCTCCTACCTTCCCTTGTTTTTTATTGAGCCACATGTCATGTTTGTGTGCTCACATATCCATATAGCCTTGCCTATATAAGCAGACTTATATTCATTGTATGTAATTATTAATGATCCAGTTGATCAGTATTTTCATCTTGATAGAATACAGTTTATTTCTATCATATATTTTGTTCTCTCTTATTTGTGTTTTCCATTGCCTCTTGATCTTGGCAAAATCTCACACATACGCTTCTTGCTTTTATGTCATGTAGTCATGACATGGTCATTCTCACCATTTTCTTGGCTTATAGATACTTCTTTCTAGAGAAGATTTACCAACTTCTCAAGAGTGGTTGTTGTCTCTGTGACATTTAATGTTGTCAGAGATACCTTGTATTTGGATGGTAGGGCTCGTAGAACAATAGGCACAAAAAATCATCGTCAATTGTTTCTCCCAATGATTGTGGGGAAGCTCTCAACTCAACAATCCTTTTAAGAAAGGATTCCAATTGTTCTCCATTCTTCATCTTGAAGCCATGTAGTTGACTTTGCAATTTTAGGATCTAATTCTGCTTCTTTACCTCATACACCATCTTGAGCTTGTCCCATGCATTTTTCGTTGTGAATGAGTCGTGGATAAATGGTTGAACTTCATGAAACACTGAACAAAATGATCAATTTCGCCTTTCTATCGGCTTGATCAAATTTCTTTTGCTCATTAGCATCTGTCTCATGGCGTGTTGTGGTTCCACTGACCACATCCCAGACTTTCTCAAATTCAAGTTGAGGTTTGAGTTTGATTTTCCATGCAAAATAATTATTCCTACACAGCAGCTCAAAGTCTAGCAGAAGAAATTTTGGAGAACTTCTTGCCATTTTGTTAACTAGATGCGATTTTCATATTTCTTGTCACAAAAACACCTTTAGAAAGTGGCTTTACAACTCTGCATTATGAAAGTTTCCTTGCTTGGGTCCAATCTAATTGAGGTCCTCTTTTCAACCTATAGACCATTATTTGCATAGCTAATGTTGAGGTTGTCTCTTTAACCTATAGACCATTACAAAAGATGATTCTTTCATACAATGACACCATACAAATCTTAGGTTTGGACTAGCTCAAACTTTTACATACAACATGGAGATCTCATTTACAAGATAATAAACAAATCTCTAACACCCAAAACTACAAGTGCTAAGAAAAAATACCTTATATTCACTCTCTTATTGCAAAAGATAAAATACCTATAAAACTTGATCAACACTTGAAACACGTAGAAAATTGTAGAAGGCCACATTAATACTAGTTGAGTCAACAACACTCTCTAGTACGAATTTGTTCCTTTATTTTCAAAGCAATTTTGTTGACGTTTTTGACATGAGCTAGCTCCAAACATGAGATCATAGCAGACTGTATGATATCCCAGTGCAGATGTCTAGGGTTTGAATCTGATTGTAAACATGAAAGTAGGATCTAGGTTAGATGAGACTAAGAAGATGGTGGGAGATCAACCATACTATGGAACATTTAGTGTAGTGCATTGCAACTCATCTGTGTGAGCAACCTCACACAAATTCTTGATAGACCAAACAATCGAGAAGAGAACAACACAACAGTAGATCACGTCCACAGGAAAAATGAATGATCAATGTCTTGAATCTAGCACTGAAACTTTTTCCGCTCTCATTATCACTAAAAAATAGAGCAAGGATTAGTGAATTTCCAGCCTTTCACAAAGAGCTCTCATGGCAAGTTGGAGTTCACTTCTAAAGTTTCTTTTGCTTAATATGGAGGACATTGCCTTTCAATTGGTGTAGCATACATCAATCTCTAGTCCTTCGTTTAGAAACAAAATAAAGCCCTCACTTTTTTTGTGGTGGTGTGACATCAAAGATATTTCTCTCCTATTTTGCCACCAAATCTGCAAGAATCTCTTATTTTGTGGTCCAAATTTTGCTCTTCCCTTCATTAGAGTCTCTCATCATGATTCATTCTTGGGAGAAGATGCCAATGCAAACTTTGAGAAGGTCCTTGACATACACTAGAAAAATAGGCACCAAAAAATCATACACCATGCTAAATTCTATTTGGCATACACTTCTCCTTCACCTTCCTTATCGGTCAAGATTTTCTAATTGCTCTGATACCATATTAGATTTTGCATAAGAATCAAATATCTTATCTTGCATTATGTGATAGATTTATACAAAGTAGAAATGGATAACCGTGCATTCACAATTTTAACAAATAACAAATAGGAGCCTAAATAGACTAACAAATTATAACAACTAAAAAATAAACAATAACAAATCAAACAATCAAACATCCATAAAGGTATGAATGATGGATCATCCAACGGATATGTCATCCAAGGATATTTTACCATGAACAATGCCCAAATATATTTAGTATAGGATAGTGCAAGTAGAGAATAAACAAAATCATGAAAAAAGAGGTCATAGCAAGTTTCTAAGTAAAAAGCCATCTAAAACAATATTTTTAGGTTCTGAATGCTTGCCCAATAACACTTAAGAATAATAGATTGAGCCTTAACATAATGTTAGCATTCAAACATCGTTGACATGGGTTAACATCTCTTAGGAGTTTGTGCCAAACTTAAAGAAAGTAACACTATCAACCCATTTGAAATTCTAAAGTATCTCACTATTATATTTTAACACAACAAGACATTTTATATTAAATATAGCTTTCTTCAAAATAGAAAAGGTTTTATGAGAGGCAAGCAAAGGATGAGGTAAGCCTAGTTTTTAAGAAAAGCATAACCCCACCAAAGTTTGTAATTCTCAATTGTCCTATAGTTTCATCAAAAAGCCTTAAGTGGAGCAAACAATTTATTATTCTCGTGCATATTCCACCGAATAGATCTCAAATAAAAAAAATCTCTTTCATTTCTTTCAAAGTCCTCATTGCCATTAACTAGGCTCCACATAGTCCTCCCAAGCCCTCCAACTGTTGCTGAAAACAATAGAGCCTATAGTTTTTATTGAGAAGTTTTTAAATAAAATGTTTTTGATTAAAAAGCAACGTTGACTATGGCGTCGACCCTTTACATAGTCCAGGACTCTCCACAAAACAAAAATACAAAACGAACCGAGTAGGTGAAGAAGGCCTGCAGAAACAACATAAACCCAACCCAATTCAAGGGGGGACAGAGACATCTAAGCCAAGTTTGAGGGAGGGAGGGAGGACCTCCCCTTCTGTCGTCTACGAACCGTCGTTCAAGCGATAGAATCATTAGGGTCCTCAAGTTGGAGATCTTCCGAAAGGGAATCAACAGAAGGCGGACCTGTGCAAAAGATTGAACTGGGGCCACATCAGGCAAGACTATAGTAGCGTCCAAAGATTGCACAGGATGCGAGGGAGACATAAGAATCCCAAGTGGGGCACAAGGATTGGGTGGTGACCCCTCACCCGGATCGTTAAAGAGCACCTCTGAAGCATAAACCGTTAAATGGTCCAGAGTAACATCCTTCCACCAGGTGGGGACCCCTCGTCAACGAGAAAACGATTAGTCCGAGACTATGTGGCCAATGGTGAAGCATTTTCGATAGTGGAAGGGGAGGCCCTCAAAATCGAGCGACTGTGTCCACGGTTGATCCCCAACCATGAAGTTGTGCTTTTAGTGGTTTCTATTTATATGATGTCTATTTTATAAATGACAGAAGGTATCATAGTAGAGTTAAAGAAAAACATTTGAAATTTCTTTTTGAAAGGGAGCTCAAAAAATGAGAAAAAGATTGTTCTCATCTCCAGGGAAATATACGCAAGCCAAAAATTCAGGGTGGGGTTAGGATAATCACCATTGAAGCTCATTTTTTGTCCCTAGGAACCAAGGGACCATACGTTATATATTTGCTAAGTTGGACTCAAATGGTGCAAGATCGTGGAATAAAATATATGGATATTTTAGATGGAGAAGGAATGTTCACTATGACAAACCCTTTATGTAGCTCCAAAATTTGGAACTTTATAGGTAATTGCAGAGATGCCACTATTGGAAAATCTACAATGAAGAGAAAGCCATTTTCAGGGAAGACTCTTGGCATGGTTATACCTTTCTAAATGTCATTAAAAAATTTATGGAAGAAACAACTTCAAAATGATAAGGTGAAAGACTACTTCAAAATATCAATAGAATCCCTTTTGTCTAAGGTTAAATGAAAATATTTGCAAGACTCTCTTATCACTTCAAGCAAGAAAATTTTCTTCTCACAAGAATTCTTGATCAAAGAAAAAACTTTTATTCTGCCTGGGTAGATGAGCTCTCATGGATTTCTTCTAAATCAAGTCAATATTCAATCAATTAGGGTTATCAAATTCTAACTTTCATAGTGGCAAAGGAAAGTTGGCCTTTAAAATTGCATTGAAATAAGTTCTACCTTTCGAAAGTGGGTGCTTTCTCTTGGCTTGCACTAAAGAGCAAGATCCTCATAAGAAAAGAAAAAAAGAAGAAAGAAAGATAGACATCTCCCTTGTTTTAGTTATATGTCCTTCGTAGCGTAGACAAAGGAAAGAAATCACTTACTATTGAGTTTTTCATTTTAGAGAAGCTCAAATTTGTGTCGAAATGGCCCTTTCTAAATACTTTGTTGTAATTTTTCTTTGGATAGCCCTCTCTTTACTCAAATTCAACTATTAGTTACGTTTAGTAAATTGCCCCTTATCTTCTAATTTGGAACATTTATCTCGACATAAGGGTGAGTGCATGATCATGATGAGCTAAATAGTGACAATATTATAAAAAATGTGTTTTTACTTAGTCAAAATCTGAAAATAAATATTCAACTTTTGCAAAAAGTTAGTTTTGATTTGGTAAAAAACAAACCAAAACAAATATCGGTTTAGATCCAATATTCATTATAAACAAATATTTGCTATTAAAAAATGGATTTCAGTTTTATAAAAATAGATATCCATATTATTGAGGTGAAAAGTTTTTTAAAAAGGCTATTCATTTTGTTGAGGCAAATAGTGAGGATGGAAAATGACTTGCTAAATAGATATCCGAACAAAGGAACTGATATCCATTTTTGAGATCACTATTTGTGCTTGCATCGCCTACCATATAGAGGTAAGGTTTTGTTTCTTGAATTATTTTTTGAGTTTATTTTTTAAAATTTATTCAAAATTTTCATTATGATTTAGGTTATCATTTTTAAATTGATGAATTAATTCTAAAATTTATTTTTTTATGTTTTGCATTGCAAATAGGGAAAATGGATGAAGAAGGTCAAAACTCAAATACTCCCACCAAATCCTCCTCCAATTGAAGAACAAATTAAGAAAAATATTAATGAATTAAATGACATTATTGAATTTATCATCAATAGCCTCGATTAGCTTCACAGGCATCCACCTTAAAGAAAAATTTTGCCCATGTTTTAACCCTCACAAGCTAACATAAGTCATTTTAGTAATCATGAGAAACCAAGAGGGTAGAACATTCTACCAGCTTTTCATGTGAGCAAGTGAGAAACTTATATAACTAAGGCTATATTAGCTAAATTGGATTACATGTTGATGTACATAAGACAAAATTTCAATCAACTGGTATACATCATGATATGGCAAATAATATTTGGGATTGTTGGTAGATGGCATTTTATAAACCACCCAACGATGGTCTTGATTTCCCTTTACTTTTCATTCACAAATTATATGCAGTCTATTTTTGGCCACCATGTCGACTACTTTGACTTTAGATATTTTTAGGAAGTATATAGAGGAATGCCTTAAGATAGACCCAAGGCAAAGCGACAAATGCAAGGTCCACTTATTCTCCCTCCTATTCCTTCTCCACCTCCACTAGCACATCCAATCATTGTTGTAGATGAAACAAATTAGAACCTCCATGTCCATACACTCTTTGATTTTTTACTTGATTACACATAGTTCTCTTCTTGCACAAGCACATGATAGTTGATGTTCCTAGCGGATTGGTTGATATCAATGGACCTACCTTGTCCACTCATGTTTTTGAGCTTCATTGTCGCACAATGTGCAATTGGTTGTGTTTAGGTCCTTTTAGACACAACTGAATATGGTGTCCCTTGTATAACACCTTCATGAGATGATCCACTAGGGTGTAAAACACAAGCTGAGGCATGACACACAAGAACATAGCCAAGGCCATTAGGGGTTAGTGAAGAGAAGGTTAATCTTTCTTGGAGGTAAAATTTAAAGTTATTTGGTAGTGTATTTCATTTGAAATCATTATATCAAATATTAATACTAATATATATAAGTGGGATAATAGTTGATGATAGAGGAGCTTAGAGAAGTACATCATGGTACTGTTTAGCAATTCAGTTGGGTCTAAGACTAGATGATATAATTCGTTCTACATGTCTAACCTTTTTTATTATACACATTTCATTTTTTGTAAGTAATTATATATTAATTTATATCATGGTTTCTTTTACTTTATAATATATGCATAATGTGTATGAGGTGGAACCTTTGCTAACATGTTTTAGTAGAACACTTGATCATCCTAAGGGACCATAGAATTAATTATTATTTGAATTGATAGTTTAGAAAAATTATAGTTGATTATAACGATTTAGATGTTAATTTCAAACTTATTATGTGTTGGTATGTGGCGACTAATCATGCAAATATTGTATGCTTGTAATGGGCAGGTAGCCCTCAAGGACAAAAAATCGATGTTTTTATTTATTTTGGAAAACCCATATTGGAAAAAAAAAACGGTAAAAATCCGACTTTGTAGGTTGCCCTAAAAATTTCATGTTATAAGCAACTGTGACGTAAAAGGCATTGTAATGTTGTTGTATTGTATTACTGGACAATAAGAAAAGTTTGGACGATTTTGTTTTGTGGATGTAGCCCATCCTGGGTGAACCACATTAAATCTCTATGTTATTTGTATTGTGTATGATTCTTCATCTTTTGTGTATTTGAATCTGCATATAAATGTTAATTTGTATTTGCTTCGGATGTGCCTAAACCCTAACATTATGATTATATGCATTCAAATAGTCTTACATTCTTATTATTTTCATAAAAGAAATTATACTTGGTTCATCCATGACGAATTCTAAATTGATGCAAGAGGCCTCATTGATCGTTTGTTTTTTGTAGATAAGTCAATGTTTGGTAGCCTACAACTTTTTTACACATCTAACCTTTTTTTATCATACGTATTTTATTCTTTGTGAATAACTATATATTAATTTTGTTTTAGGCATTATAGTCCATTCCAAAATTGATCAATGTGGCTTCTCCACTACCATTCTTTGCTAGGACTCTTGATCGTCGTAAGAGACCATAATTTGCAAAATGTCTCTTAAAAAATCAATAATTTGAGGCAATTGAATTGATAGTTTATACATATGAGAGTTGACTATAGTAATTGATATATTAATTCGAAATTTCTAAATATAGTAGATAAGTTTCTATTTGCTAGTATAACTTATTTACTATTAAACTAACTAATTAAATTTGTGGTATGACTTGTTATTGTAGCCAACTTCACATCCATCAAGTGGCATCAAGAAGCTAGTTTTTGATGATCCACCACAAGTTGAGGATTCACCAAAGACATAGCTATTTTGCATGTACATTGTATATAAATCTTGAGATGACATATAACACATTTTGCAAAAATATTTTGAGTTGTCATTTAAATTATTGTACACTTTTGTATATACAAAATGATGTAAAATATAGTTTGTTCTTTGTGTGCATGTATTCCTAGTTTTGAACTTAAAAGTTGAATGTATATTAATTTTAGAATGGTTGAATTATGAACAAAAATATGTTATAGATTGATTCCTTGCAAACTTGCTCGCCATATCAGTAGCCATAGTTAGATACATGATTTTCTTATAATGATATGTATACCATTTTTTCATCAAATGAGTTGCTATAAATTTCTCTATTAAAATACCCTAATTAGAAAGAATTAATAATAAATAAACATAATGACAATCATATGAGATGTATTTATCATCTTATGACATAATTGTTCAATATTATGATAAATTATACCAACATGATATGGCAATGTTAGGGCATTGAGAGAACAATTTAGAATCATAAATATTATGGGAAAAAACTAATTACACTAATATGATGGTTTGTGTGAGACGATAAACTAGGTTACATTCTTACACCCATGCCTCTCAAATCTTTTGGGATATTTTGGTTAGAAGAGTCTCCCAAGAAACATAAAATGGAAAACATGTAAAACTTTGATAAGGTTTCTGGTTTAGAGCTAGGGTTTAGGGTTGGATAGTCAAGTCCTTTATAAATTCCTATATTGATTATTGCCAACTTAAGTGCTTTTGAAGCAATAAAAATCTATCAAATGTTGCAAAAAACATCGATTTGTTGGTGTTGTGGCATACATTGAGTAATTTAGGAAACCACATTTTACACTATGAAACTAACTATTTCAACCATTGAAAGTTGTTAGCATTGAAATTCTTTAAGATCATTTACGTGCACTATTTTACTTTGTAGTTGTGTTTCTAAAATGTGAGGAAATTAGTTTTCTAGCTTAAACATGTAAACTATGAATCATTTCCAATCCAACATTCATTAGAGAACAATCAAATAGGGCCAGCATTAGTCCCTTAGGAGATTGGAGCACTACGATTAATTGTTCTCTTCGTCATCGATATGACTGCAATGAGAAATGGTGCAACAACTACGTAGAATGCTAGGAAATTAACAAGATTTAACATAAACAAAAAGTAATCTCAAAAGCACAAATCCGAAAATGGGATATAAAAAGGAACCTATTGTTGAAAGTTGAGCCTCAAAATGTCAAACCAGTGTGCTAAGCACCCTAGTCCTTAAGGTGCTTTCATCGGCTAAAATTTTGGATTCCAAATCAAAATGCTTCATAGATTACTCCCTCCAAAATTTAACCAAAAAGTGTCGGACAAATGTGCTAATCAGATTAGTCCAAGGGTTCTTGCATGTTCAAATTCTAGAACTGAATGTCTCAGTTCGCTCTCTACAACTCTACAACTTTAAGTAGTCGAATCTAAAACCTACACACAAAATAGAAAAAAAAAAAATGGTGTTGCACAAGATTTTTCCTAAGTCAAACATCAAGTAGGAATTAACCTCCACTATAGCTATAATGGATTAGAAAAGAGAGATTAACACTAGTAGGGCAGTGGCTGAAAGCCTTAAGGAAATATTGAATTGAAATGATATTAACTTAAGCTTGATGATGGTGGTGATCCAATGCTCTTTGGATAAGACCCTCAAGGGTTTATGCAATAACATGACATGACAAAACATAAAATGATCAATCATGAAAATACACCTACATAGAGGTTGTTGTAGCTTGCTGCTTCATAATGCTCAAATTTGAAGATGCTTTCTCAATTATGCTTGCTTAACGAAATGTTAGGATTGTGATGGATGAAAATGAAGTAGAGAGGATGCCTTTATATAGAGATCTCAAGGTATTTTCTATTTTACACCGACTTCCAATAGTCATATCAAAATATCGAGATCAAATATCAAATGGCAGGAAACGACGCTTAGACACATTTAATTTTGGGCCCTTTCTGGAGGGACTGTGATGCTAGGTGCCCTAGTCTACCCAAAACAATAGTAGAGAAGGATGGATGTAGAGTGCATAGGCCAAAGACATACGATCTTGTAACCAAATAAGCATATGATGACAGTGTGTTCGTGACAAGGCGAGAAATATGCTTAATGAGCTATGAGAGGACACGCTAAAGCAAGGCCCCAAAAAGAGTGTGAGATTGTAAGGGGTTACAATTCATGACATTGTAGTCTATTTTTTGTCAAATGTTATCAACCTTCTCCCAGACCTAACACTCCTAGAAAGTTGGCTATCAAATATATTCAAAGCTATCTCTTATCTGAAAGATAAGCTCAATGATGTGGTATGACCTTTATTGTGCATTTTATCTCATTGGAGGAATATCTACTTCGCAATAAATTTGTAACGAAAATAGTGTTTGTCTATATTCAGTGCCATCCAAAAAAGCTTACAAAATGAGAATCTGAACATAGTGGAGCATGCAATGAACTCTCACTTATTGGAGCTTGAATCTATTATTGCATCTAGTGTGAGATGGACTTTTGCGCTTTACACTTCCTCCTAGGCCATATCCGACACTAGCCCCTTGCCTCCTATCGCTACTTTGACCAACCCAAAGGTAGATTTAGACCTGCTCGATGTTTCCTCTTCTACCTTATCAACCATAGCTAACACTTTTTGTTTTTGACCCTTTTGTCCTTGTTTATTTTCTTGGCTTAGTGCAATTTTTGTGTAATTAAAATATGCATTTTCCATATGGGTTTTTGTAGATTCTACCTTCTTTATTTTGTACATGTATCTACATTTTTATAATATAAATATGATGTTCAAGTGGATTCACTTTTTAAATCCAGACATACTATTTATGGTTTATGTGAAAATTATCATTAAAAAGTGGAATGTCTATTGGAATTTATCTATTTATTAGAAAAACGGCAAAACAAGGGTGTTGGCCCTTTCTAAAAACAGTCTAAAGGCAAAAAAGAAACAAGAGGTTAGATAGGCCTTAAGCAAGAGGACAAAACGACTGTGAAGGGAAAGCTAAACCTATAACAACCCAAAGGACTCAACTCAAGAGTAAGGAGGAACACCCAAAACATGAAACAAAGGAGTTTAGGGGAGGAGATGACTTTCCTTTCTTCCTACGACAAACAACAGTCCAAGCAGTACTTTCATTGGGTTCAAGTTAGGAGATCCCCTCAACAAAACTGTCTGCAACAGGAGCAGACTGTTGCTACGAAATAGCGTTTGGAGTAGACTCAGCAAGAGCAACCCTTTGCTACAATACAAGAGCAACATGAGATGAAGCATCAAGGCTAGAAGAGGCCACACCAAAAGCGACCGGGGGGCGAGCAAAGGCCACATTAGTTGTCAAAGCCACAACGTCATCCCATGAGGGGTCCTCATCCGCATGTGAGGAGACAACATCATTAGAATCAAAAGCCGCAATAGTTAAATGGTCAACAGTAGCGTCTTTCCACCAAGTAGCAACACCTTTATGGCGAGAGAGAGAACAATCCAAAGAGAAATGACTTGTTAAGAAGCATCTTCAACAGCGAAAGGGTAGGCCCTCATAATCCAATAATTGAGTCCAAGGTCTATCCCCAACCATGAGGACCACATCCCCCAAGAGTGGCAAAGAGATATCAATATCAATTAAAATACGAGCAAAGGTAGAGTGACCCATGGAGGGCTTGGCATCATTGATCTTCAAGAATCGACCAATAGTGTTACCAATGGCCTCGTAGCAAGAGTGCTCCCAAAAACGAAGGGGAAGGTTGGGAAGATGCACCCAAACCGGACACACGTAAAGTGATTCGGTAAGAGGGTTGAAAGGAGTCCAGAGCTTGACCAAGAGAGAATTGAATCCCCAAGCCCACAGCTTACCCAACGCCAAGGCATGATCATCAAGAGAAGCAAAGGAAGCAATGAAGAAACCCTTAGCATAGGGAAAAAGCTCAATGCAACCAGCAACCAAAGGTTTGTAAGAATTACTCACCCAACGATGGAGGTCAGGGAGAGAAGGCCATAACCCAATAAATCTGCAAACCAAACCACAAAGTTGGTAGAAGCCAATGTTATCTATCACATCTTGCCGACAAACCACCACTGGGGAAGTATTGGCAGAAGAGAGGGGACAAGGTTTCTCATTGGGAGGAAGAGCAGCAATAGCCAGACGAGCAAAGCTACTTACTCCAGTAGAAGGTCCAGGAACCCCAGCACCAAAAGAGGCCCTAACGGTAGCATCTGGCCCACCCACCAAAGGAGCCAATGAGGGAGCCCCTTTCGAACAAGAGCCAGTAGCAAAGACAATAGCAACAGTCGCAAGCCATGAAGGGAAGGAGGGGTCGAGAGGCTCTCAACAATTGTAGTTGCAGAGCTGTTGGCAACTCGGGGCATAACTGTTGGGAGCAAAGCCAATAGGAGCAGGAGCTTCATTTCAAATCTTGTCTATTGGAGTTTGATAGCCTTGTTGCATTATTTAACCTGGGCGTAAACTATTTAACAAAAAATGTATGTATTAGACTTGGAGCCATTTCCCTTTTATTATTGCTCATGTTACCCTTTTGTTGATTTAATGTAATGGTTTTACCTCATGAACCCTTAAACATGTAGCCTATAAAGGGAATTGAGTTTTGATTCTTGACTAATTTCTCTTAAAAGATTATGGAATTGTGGCACCTAACGTAAAGGTTGCATAAGGATATTAGGACTTTTAGTACATCTTCTTAGATTGCAACTACTAATGATTCAAGATTCTATGAAGTTATAACCAACTTAAAAGTTAGAAGATAAATTTAATAGATTTTTTTTTAATTAAAATTGTTAGAGATAATGAATACAAGAAATTTGTGAAAATATATGCATATTAAGTTTTTGCTTCGTAGATTGGGTAAACACTTTTGATCTGTAGCTATGAAATAGTGAGGCCACAAACAGGGGACCTCGTCCCCAATAGAAACACTAAAAAACAACACCGTAGTGGGGTTTAAATCTTGATGGCAATAACAACAAAACTTAACCATCACACTATGCCAATACTGACATGCTTATTGAGTAGGCATTACCATGGTTGTATCAAGAATTTTTATTAAATCTTTAAAAAAAGAAAAAAAATCAAGTGACATCATGTGTCAAAAATAAGGATTCAATGAAAATTGAACATGGATAGATAATAAATAAAAGAAGGGAATTAAAGACCATTGGTGTAAAACTAGAATAACTATGTTATAATAATCCTTGATTGTGAATTGTGTCTATGACATTTCAAGCATGAGAAATCTAATCGTAATCAAGAAATGAAGGGAAAGTGGTCATCATACGGAACAAAATTTTAAGTAGGTAATGAGGGTGTGTATGTCATTGCAAAAGTTAGTTAAGAATCTATTTGAGTGGTGCATATTATGTGAACACTAATAAATGTTGCATTCTCTTTGTGAACCATGTGAAATTTGCTTTAAGATCACTTTGTAGGGTACATAAGAGGCAATGGTCATGACATTTCAAATGCATGATGATTAACCTTGAAATATGCTTAAGAAAAGTAATGCATGTTAATAGATGGTAAAAAAGTGTCACCTTTTTCGATGTGTCTCACTGATCATTGTAATATCATCTATTTCTAAATTGCAAGTATTCTCATTAATATGTGGGTGTTTCATTAGGTTGTCTTGTTAGTGGCTCATGCTTCCACTAATTTACTCTAATGGTTGTCATATTGCTACATAACATGTGATATTGGAGTTATAAGACAAAAAAAAAGCTACAGATATTTTAGAAATGATTTTGTGGTTAAGAACCCTAATTCACCTACTCATCCTATGTGACTTATGATGAGCCCTACAATATTGTGGTGTACAAAAATGATGGGACTTGTGATGATTAAGTTCTTTTTTTGCAATTTCTTATTGTTGAATAATTGTATTCTAATTCTCTTATGTGGGCTATTTAGCCTCTTCCTTGAAATATTTTATAATACTTAAAAAAAAATTACAAGTGAAATTTCATTAACCAATGAGTCTTTTGACATTTTTTTAGACATTTTTATAATCTTTTTATCTTTAATGGTTCTTGCTTTTATTGTTGCAAAATCATTTATTGGTTGGTTACTCTAATTCTATGATGTCAACCCAAGAATTGATAGTGTTTCTTCTTCTAGTTTTATGTATAATTATTATGCTTAAATTATATACTATCATACCTAGGGGGGATACTTGATAGGTCATATGTGGAGTAGGTGACTAGGGTGATTTCACTATGATAATTGAAGATTGTGAATGAGACCAATATACAACAATCATACATATAATATCAAAAATTGCATACCCTTGCAATTTCATACTATATTTTGTCCCCACTTTAACATTTACTCCTTAGTGTGTTTATAGGCTCATTTTGGCCCTTGTATTAGTCATTTTATCTTCATGTTATGAAGGCTTTATCTTTAATGTTCATTTTTTGTGTGAATTGTTATTGTAGTTGTGTTAGCCTTGTATTTTTCCTATGTTACATTTTCTCTAGAGCTCAAACCATTTGGAAAATAATACTAGGTGTAGATGTTTGTGCAATGCACTAGTGTCTCACAACAATTTGTTATTTTTTGGTCATTTATTTGCATTTACCACCTATCACCTTCCTAAAAATATAACACTCGACAAAACAAATAGATCAATATTATCCTTGTTCCTCTTTCTATTTATCCCTTCTTCCATGAGCTCCCTATCTTTCTCAAAGTGCTACCACAAATTATGATATTATTGAGTAGCTCTACAATTCCATCCAAGATTTATCTTTGGAAAATCATTCGAACTTATTTTGCATATCATGCGATGATTTAATAATCTTTGCATGAGATCCTTGTATAATCTTTTGCTAACATGAATAAGATAGGTTTTTTACTTTATTGCACTTACAAAAATACTTTTGATGACTTTTCATCAATTTGAACTCCCTTATATAGAACTTTAGAAATAATATGGTGTTCTTGTGATTATTGTTTTTATAAAGTCAAATGGGATTAAGAGAACCCTTATTGATAGTTATTTGTCTTAATATCTAGAATTTAAATCTCCTTAATTATATAAATATTTATGCTTCTCCTATTTCTTTGTCAAATCATATCATAAGAAGTTTTGATAGTGTGGATTGCTTGACTCTAGGCATTATGTTAGGCCTCATTACATTACCTTTTGAAGTTCATGTCATGCTAGGAATTTTTCCTTGTAGGTGTCTTCTAGGTAGACCATGGATTCATGCCATGGGCGTAATTCCATCTAACCTACATTGGTCTTTCAAATTTACTAAATATCAAGGTGAATTGAATACAATCAAGGTAAGCCTTAACACCTTTTAACATCATCAATAGACTAAATCAAGCCATATGAAGCCTTTCTATTCTCTTCATAAATTTGTACTTTCTCCAACATCAAATTTTGAAACACCATCATCACCCTTTGTTGCCAATGATGTTCCTTCTATTTCTAATGCACGTCTAGGTGATGATTGAGGCTCCTTAAAATTCAGCCTCATGGGCCTAGTGAATATAAGGTTGAGCTTTCTAATTTCAATATGTTCAATAAGACTACATATTATCATACTAGAATTGATCCATCTTTTAATTTAAATTTTGTTACTTCTAAAACATATGGATGTGCATCTCATTTAATCAAGTCCAATGATGTTTATTCTTCTCTTTTTGATTTGGAGACATGTTATAGCACTAGATTCAAAATTATTTTTTAAACATGTATAAAAAAGAAAAAGTCTAAGGCCCAAGGAACAAGGATTTAAATTCCTTGTGGAGCCTAGACTACACTTTTCAACATTGACTTAAGTTAGTATCCTTCTCTATCTACATCCCCCTCTCTTGTATAATGTTTCTTCGATCACTTCTTTCTAAAAGTTGAACCTTTCTCTACAATAGAAAGGGTTGCTTCCTAATCTATCCACTTGTTCTCTTCTGTATGAAAATGAGTGGATCTTTCCAAGACTCCTAAAATCTCACTTAATAACTCTTCCTCCTACACACAAGAAATTTCCTAAACACACTCGACCAACATATTCTTGTGCATATCATTGAATGCTCAGCCATTTCGCTAATGAATATCAAGCCTTGAATGATAAAATCCAATAGCTTCTTGACATAGACAATATTACTGTTTATCTTGATGCAATTGTATCTTCTTTCAATGATGCGTGAATTTAGAATTGCCTTCATTTATTTTATTTTTTTCCTCTATTTTTCACGAGACTATTGTATTGCTACCTATGATGCAACACTTGTAGCTTTCTTTCTTTACTTGTTTCCATTCATGGTGGTACAATCTCATGTGCAACCATACTTTATTTATGGTGGCAACACATTATTCTTTGTCATGGTTGTCCTCACCTACTTTTGGTGGGGCATGGACAACTTGTTCTAGGGGTGTGCATTCTTCCTAAGGATCCTACTCTTCTTTCTTCCCCTTTACGTCAACTCAAAATATTCACATATTATTTAGTTGGGGGAAATGTATTTTGCTTATATGTGCACCCATACATGCACCTTGCACTATTGATATGCCATTTGCAATATTAGCAACATATGAGCCACCTATCACAACACAACTTGCTAGCCCATGTACTCTTCATGTGTCCTACCTTGGTAGTTGATGAGCTACCTATCATAATCCAACTTTTTAGTTTGTGCGCTTTATATGGCCTACTTTTTATAGCCATGGTTGCATAGCATAACATAATTTTCGATCTTGTGAACCATGAAAGTATTGTGATTTGTATGATTCCTAGTGACTGATCAAACAAGCACCCAAGTCGTGTACTCTCATTTGTATTCATTACTTCCCCATGTATCTATATGCATTGACTCCTTGAAGCAATTGATTGACTCATTGCATGCTTCCCTGTGTGTAAGAATTCCTATATTTTGATCTCTTTTGTTTTCATTGTATTTTGGGTACAATGTAAATATTGAGACACCTTTAACATTGAGATCTCTTTTATTTTGATGACCCAAATTTTTATTTATTTATTGATATTTGTTCTTTCCTTTGTGTGTGTTATTTATGTTTCGATTGATATTTGTAATATTCTAACAATAGCTTTGCAAGTTTATGCTTACTGCAACTGTTATCTTTTGCAGGTTTTTTTGTCTAATGTATTTGTTTTGTAGATTCTCAACCTCAGGGCATCTTTCCTTCTTTTGAAGAGCTTTCTACATCCTATATAATATCCTTTTGGGCTCAATGATGTGTTTTCTTTTTTGTATTTCCTTTATTTACTTTTACATTTGTATTCATGTAGTGTCATTATCCCATTGAAGTGGGGAGAAATATGAAGTAAAAAATTGCATACCCTTGCAATTTCATGTTATGTTTTGTTCTCTCTTTGTTGTCCATTTCTTTGTGTTTCTAGACTCCTTTTCAACCTTCCATTAGCCTTTTTTGTCCCATGGTGTGAACGCATTGTCTACTAGTGTCATTTCTTATGCAAGTTAATGGTGTAGTTGTGTTATCCTAGTGTTTCTTGCGTTCCTTTTTTTCTAGAGCTCCAACTATCTAGACACTAGTGCTAAACATGAATGTTCGTGACACGTTAATGTCTTGTGATAGTTTCTCATATGGTGACCATACATAAGTATCTTATTAGTTTCCATTGTCCTAGGTCAATAGTTACAACTTCTAATGAATATAAATACCTTGTTAGCATCTTCCTCTTGCCTTTGGATTTGTTTTAATCTCTATCATTCATTAACTCTCTCTTAGCTCTCTTGGAACACCATATCTTGCTAGAACTCTCCTTTGGTTTTGGTTCCTCCATGTGATCCCACCAACATTTTTACTACAATCTTATTGTGACATTATAAAACACTCTTATCTTCTTCAATATTTAAAAGGTCACATTGTTCTTGTTTATTGCTATTGTATTTTCTATTCTTTCTATTGTTCTTGGGGCTCTCTTGGTGTGCCCCTCAGAACCTTGGGACCCTCACATCCCTTCTTTGTCTTTCATTCTAGTTTATAGTATTTGCATAATCACAACTCTAACCATTCTTAGAAACACTTGCAATAGGAGCACCCACACACAATATTTTATTTTTTCTATCTAAGCTATTATGGAGGTAGAAATACCAAAGTAGAGGATTAACCTAGAACCAAACCTCCAACCAACTCCAATTAATTTTCTCTCTTCTTTATGCTTGCAGGTACTTTGAGAACACTCAACCACATAAATATTTGGGAGTTCTTTATTATTTATCAGTTCACTTCAATATATTTGGCGGTGACATAAAATAGTTGGCTTTAAAGTGCTAAGAATTTCAAATTTCAAGGTTTCACTCTGTGTACACCTGGGTTTTACTTCATTTTCTGTTAAACTAGCAATTGCACCAAAAGAAGGTGCAATGGTTATGCCTATAGTAAAATATCATCTGAAAAATCGGAAAATGTAATAATTAATCTAAAGATTATTAACAACATAATTAATTTGCACTAATGAGCATGACCAAACTAAATAAAAAGATATTACATAATTAATTTTAACTAAAACCTCTTATAGAATGTTGTCGTCTTCATTCCACTTTCTCAAGAATATTGTTTTGGCTTATCACCATCAACTTTTTGCCTTTTCCAATGTACTGTCTGAGCCAGCAGCGGATCTCATCCGTCAAACTATTTCTATGCATTAATTATTTTGATAGAGTGATATTATCGTAGGAAGAGACTGTCTTAATGATTCTAGTTTGTTATGTCTAGGCGTGCAATAATAAGAGGTATGCAGTCAAGGCTGTGCTGTTTGCTCTAGAAGCAAAGAATCAAGGAAAGATTATCTACCACCCATAGCGTCAGGCAATACATTGGGAGAGACCATAATGTTTCTTTGATGTGTTTATCATTAAAAATAGCAAATCATTATACCAAGACTATTACGTCCTAGAGAAATGTCATAGTTATTTCTCTAATGTTTCCATATTAATGCTACATGGGATTAGAATGTCATAGATATTTCTCTACTGTTTCCATATTAATGCTACATGGGATTAGAATATACAATTTTTGTGAACAACTAGACTTCATTTTCAATTACAATTCCAATTTATAACACTTTACCAGACGTAACACTCCAGCAAAAATCTGAACATTGTATACAACGTGCATGGCATAGGAGTAGACACCAACAGTCATTGTTATATTAACAAAAAAGATGTAATGTTCCTTAGAACCTCTACGGAAAGGTCTCGGGGTCAAAATACAAACAAAACATTTTTTGGTGTCCCAAATTTTAAGTTATCAGGTCGGCATTTCCCTTTCCTTCTAAACCTTCATTTGAAATTTGAACACATAATGTTGGTATCCAGTTTTCATTGAGCATCACATCATAAACATGGGTGCTATAAACTGTAATCACTTAGTAGTTTTGCTTTTCGTAAGTTCTCATCATACAACCTCAATCTACCATTCACTTGATTAAAGAGTGGTGATGAATTACTTGCTGCCTATACATTGGTGAATCATAAGAAAATTGATCGAATCTGTTGGCCTTTTTTATGTTATTGCAGGATATTCCGGGTGAGAAAAGAGGAGATGCAGTAAGCAGCATGGTATATGAAGCAAGTGTGAGAGTGGTTGATCCAATCTATAGCTGCGCTGGTATAGTTCATTGACTGTAGAAACTACTTGAGCAGAGCTCCTGAATACACAGGCTAATCTTGTGTCACTTGCCACTGGATTTTGGTGCATCAGGGAATACATTGGATCTCACCCACGATGTAGTACTACTATAAATTTTAAATCACTTGAATGCTGTTGACAAACCATTTTTACACGCCTTGTATTAACACCATTGCTTAATAAATCCCTTTCCAACATTAAAGTTTCCAGCATTAAATCCTATCGAAATCCCTTTCCAGCTTAAAGTTTCTGGCGTGAGACACAACCGGTGGTGGGTTCCCCACATAAAAAAGCCTATCGGCTAATTATATTGCTATTCTCCAAATTCCAGATTTTTGTGTTGGTTTATTTCAGTGATATCAGAGGGATGATTTTCCAGCCTGTGCACTATAACATCATACCTAGAATAAACTCAGAGCTAAAAAGAATAGAAACTAATCTAAGCAGGCTACGGAAAAAAATTCCAGCATTGGTTCAGAACTATTGCATAAAATGCCTAGCAGATGGTCTTCATCTAATCAGTCTTAAAATGAGGCTGAAAAGTTACATTTGTTAGACTAGGTCCCCTTCGCCTCATGTCATGTCATCAGAGAGCTGATTCTTTCAGCCTGTGCATAATCCAAATTTGAACAGACAAACATTAAGTTTCAGTTGGCTTAGTGGATTGGCCATCACGAGTAAATTTCAGTGCAAAATTGGGTGAAGAGCAAGATTAGTCTAACAAAGACATTTTTAGGCAGGTACAAATTAGTGTTACTATTTTGGCTGTTGATGAGTTCATTATGGATGGAAGCAGGTCCAGAAGACATATTCCGCTCTGGGCAAAAATGTCCCATGTACCATGGAGTTGAATTGGTTGTCCTTCCATCTCTTTGCATGGGAGATGTTCTAGTTCCTTTAGTTGACTCATGTGCTCATCCTTGGGCATAAATACACCATTGGGGAAGGTGTCAACTGGGTTGGAATGGATTAACATTGATATGTAATTTGATTCCTTACCCTAGATATGTGGCAATTACAAGTTACAGTCTATTACAATGTTTAAGATAGTATGACCATGTGTAGTCCTTTCACCGTGTGCAAATGAAAATATTTTGTTGTCTGTTAGTAGCCCTTCAGAAGGGAGAAAGCTTGTACATTTAAGTAATTTACAGCATTGTTGGTGTGAAAGGCTTGCTTATATAAGTGAGGCGGCATTGTCATGTAAAACATCTTGAGGGCCCTCATGAAGGGAGTTCCACTTGTATTATTGTTTGATAGTGGAATGTTTACTGATGTTTTTTCCCTTGATTAGGTTTCTTCAAGGTAAATCACTTGTGTCATGTTTCTCATGTGGTGTTGTCTTCC
The DNA here is from genome assembly GCF_030272615.1 of Cryptomeria japonica. NCBI lineage: Eukaryota > Viridiplantae > Streptophyta > Pinopsida > Cupressales > Cupressaceae > Cryptomeria > Cryptomeria japonica. The sequence goes on along the minus strand of NC_081410.1, from coordinate 1,475,346 downwards.
ATCACTTGCTAATAACATTTTCTTGCAACTTGCATCATCCCATAGTACAAACATATAAATTGGCTCTATAAAAGTTCACTTAACTCACAAGAATAGTTATTAATATTCTAAAAAATGATCTTGGTTGCTCCATGGTATTGTGGATTGTTTAAGCTTTCACATCTTTCTAGTAGGAAAAGGATTTGAGTAAATCATGCAATAGAATATCAGTGTAGATTACCGATCAGATAAGTATCAGAGTAGCTTTTCCTTGTGACTACAGCGGCTCCAAACACATTTCAGATTTCTTTTTTATTGCTTCCATAATTCCTGACATAAAGTCGCATGCCTTCCCTTACCACTTTTATGTTTGGCAAGAATGGTAGAAAAGTAGCAATAGGGGTTAACACTCAGTGCAGAGAGACCACAGAAGAAAAAGGAGATGCAGGAAAAGTTGCAGAGTAAAGCATTAGTTGAAAAACAAGTGACCAATTTGTCTGGGCTGAGAATGCAAGACTAGTTCATCTGGGGTCAAAATTGTTAGAGAGGACTGCATAATGCAAAGTTAGTCTGTCAGAACGGAGGTTTGCTTTTCCACATCAGAAAAGTTTTATGGTGTGCCATTGCATATTTCAGTTGTTTAGGATTAACAATTATTATAAAATGTGTTTTGAACCCTGTAATGAAAAATGATTATTGTAATTTCAGCATCAGAGTTCTACAGGTAGTGTTAAAGAAGTTCACTAAGTCCAAGTGAGATGACAGTTGTTGTTGGTGTGCTTAATGGTTCTCATGCAGAGAGTAAACCTGTATTAAAATTGCAAGTGGATTCTAGACTAGATATAGAAACTTTCTATAGCATTCATTTTTTAATGGCTGTAAGCACCAAACCATATTTGCAGCATGACAGACTTCCAAAACAGGATTGTTGTTTGATGGGTGTGAAGCATCAATGTTGATATGTTCAATTGCAATTCTTGGTGTAATGTTTGAGTTGTATGAAACCAAAAAACGATAATCCTTACAGAAAGGGTTTTGTTTGTAGTATGTACCTTTCACGTGTATATGGATATTTGCATTTATTTTGATGCAAGATGAGATGTAAGACCCAAAAGTGGCAGATTTTTGCAAGGTTGTGATAAGCCTTTCCATTGCATTTGATTTGATGCAGTTTGATGACTCAAAGCTCAGATTGATTTCATATTTGGGAAAGTTGAGATTGAATTGAATCCTTCTTGTGGGATCCCTCGATTAGGAGGTGATTGGCAAGTATCGATTTCCAATTAGCTAATTCAATTAGCCATTAGAAATGAGTTTTAAAAAAAAGGAGGTGAAGAGGGGCCTAGTAGTGACAGTTTTTGCTGGGTAAAAAATAATGTTACTATTTTATATGTTGACAAATTCATCATTGATATAGGCAGATCTGGCAGAAATTATTTGAATGCAGGCAAAAATGTCCCATGTATGACAAAATAACAGTGCTAAGACTCTTCCAGGTGGTTGGATCTGTTCTCCTGCCATCTCACTGTATGAGAGATGTTCTATTTCCTCTTGTCAACTCACGCTCTCATCCGTGGGCATGGATACACCCATTTGGGGATGTGCCAAGGGTGTTGGAGCTCAATAAGAGTGAAATTATGAAACGTAATTCTAAGCCTTAGTTTAGATGATTGCCATTTTTCTAAGGATGGTATGACCGTATGTAGTCATTTCACCATGTGCAAGTGAGAGAATGCTTTGTTGTAGGTGTTCTTAGCATCCCTTGAGGAGGGGAAAGCTTGTAAATTACAATGTTGCACACATGAAAAGATTACTTGAAGAGTGAGGACACATTAAGGCATGTAAGATGTCTTCAGGGCCTTCATTAAAGAAATCCCAATATATATTATTGATTGATAGAGTATTATTTTGCTTGAATTTTTCCTAATTGGGTTTCTCCAAAGTAAATCATTTGTGTTATGTTTTTAATGTGATGTTGCTTTATAGCACTTGCTTACATCACCTTGCAAGTTCTAAAATCTCCTAGCACGAGAATATAAGAATTGGCCACATACAATTTCATTTAACACAAAAGCATTGTTCTTGTTCTTCTCATCATGCTCTTGGTTGCACTTTGGTATTGTGGATTGGTTAAGCTTTCACATGTTTGCAGTAACATATTTGAGCGTGTCTGAAAAATGATTCATGTTAATGAAGACAATGGTATCGATGTTGATTACAGATTAATGCATTATAACATCATGTCCAAAATAAAGTTAGAGCGAGGATGAGATAGAAGCAAGTATAAACTAGCTATGGAAGAATGTTTTCACCATTTGGGTTAGAGTTATTGCCCAACATGAACAATAGACAATCTTCATTTCATCACTCTTGATGTAGGGCTGAAACATTACAAAGTCAGCAGATTATATCATCTTCTCTACCTAGGCAAAGGAATACCAAAGAAAGACTACAGATGTCAATGAAGATTCATTTGAAAGAGCGTGGAGAGTTAATGCCGCAATGATGATGACTTCAGATTGAAGTGCAATTATAAGATGATAATGATAAATGGAGATGAAAATAAGGAATAAGTAGCCATCCTAGAGGTAAAAATCAGCCTCGAATGCCAAAATTTTGCAATCTAAGATTTGATGGGTAAACGAAGTTAAACCATGGACATGGGTAACTTTGGACATGGGTTCATAAACTTGATGTCTATTCATATGTACATCCAACGAATTTTACATTTGTATGTGCCTTTGACTCTGAGATACAACTAATTTTTTGCACTTGGGGCTCTTAAGAGAAAGCATCAGTACAATGTAGCCTAAAACGTTCAAGAGAGCTGGTGTAATGAACCTAGTTAGACCCTAGGTCAGCTAGGTCATCCTTCTGCATTTTTTAAATAAATAAATAAATAAACATTAAATGAATAAGTGCAACTAATAAATAATTTTATTTTAGGGCCGACTTTGTATCTCTTGGTGATTATTTTCTTAGGCCGACCTTGCCAAAAGTTTGGCAGTGTGGAGTGGTATAAATATATACTATCGGAAGGAGGTAGCGCATGTTTTTGGAATCCAAACACACTGCCTGATTCTAAGACAGAAACCTTAGAAGGTGGTTTTGAGTGGAATGTCACCCCTGCTCATAATTTCTTCAAACGCCACAGACCTGATCCACGCATCTGGGCAAGAATTATGGCAAAAGAAGAGGACAAAGGAAATCGCATCTAGCTGGGCAAGTTTCACTATTCATATCCAGGCCACCAGTCTTCACTTTGGGTGTATCTACATTGGAGTGCATCACTCAGGAAGGACCATTCTCACTGGGAACTGAGTGCCTTCATATCCCTTTATCAGACAGCAGATTTAGTGGCTGCTTATTGTGCCATTCTCCAAGGCACAATTTATCGTTTATATCAGCACCAGGAAGACAATGATTTCATGAGATGGGTCTGATTAATGAGTATGAGTTCTTGGCTGCCAATTAGTTAGATTTCTATATCTAAATTTATTGATTATAAATTGGGACGAGTATTTTGGTGATTTGTGTTTGGTAGATCCTCAGAGTGATTATCTCTGTTAATGAAGTATACTAGCTATGCTGTTCAATGTGAATTGATCCCTGCATCTGTGAATCAGTTTATTGTTTAGATTTGCAAGTATTTTTATTTGGGTGTATTTTAGCTACAGTACAAAAATAGGACCATGCCTAGCGTAGAAGTGCCCACCCAGATGTGTTGTTCTCACATACTTATCTTTAGGCTCATCCGGTGTTATATTCTTTGGTCATTTCCTTAGCATGATGATGATTTCTACATGTATGCACAAATAAGACAGAGATTAGTTCATAAAATTCTAGGATTGTCAGAACTTTCTTAGGCGAGTCATAGGTTCGTTAGGATTGTATGTTAGGATAGCGATAGGTTCATTAGGACAGTCATATGTACATTAGGACTGTCATAGTTTCATTATGACTGTCATAACCTTGTTGCGATAGGCTTTAAGTTCATTTGGACTTTCATAAGTGTCTTAGGACAGTCATAGCTTCATTGGAACTGTCATAACTTCATTGGAACTGTCATAACTTCATTAGAGCAGTCTTAATGAATGTACAACAGCCATAGCTTCATTGGGACTGTCATTAACTTCATTAGGACAGTCATAATGAATGTAGGAGAATCATAGGCTCATTATGAATGATAACAATGGTACCCAAATGATGAAAAAAAAAAGTGTTCTATTTTTGTAATATGAACCTAGAGAATGGAAGAAGATTAGTTAAGAAAAGCGGGTTGTCATTGTTGCTCAGATGGAACATATCTCTTGTGATTACCATAGAAAATTTAAGAAGTTGGTATCTTGAAAAAGATCTTCTTTCGTGTAAAGGATTTGTACTTTATATTGTAGATTCACTTGATTTACCTCCCTTCATGCATGGTGATGAGCATAATGATAACCATTCTCACACATAACGATAACCATGCTTATGTTGAGTGCTTAGATAGTGATTAGTGCAATAGGGACTTTCCACTATGATCATATAGACATTCCATGCTAGGTACTCCATGCACCTTTACTCAATGACCATAGCATGGGATGTCAATATTATCATAGTGCATGGAGTACATTGAGTCAAGGTGCATGGAGTTCATAGCATGGGATGTCAATATGATCATAGTGGAAAGTCCCTATTGCACTAATCACTATCTAAGCACTCAACATAAGCATGGTTATCATTATGTGTGAGTATGGTTATCATTATGCTCATCACCATGCATTAAGGGAGGTAAATCAAGTGAATCTATGGCATAAAGTACAAATCCTTTACTCCAAAGAAGATCTTTTTCAAGATACCAACTTCTTATAGTTTCTATGGTAATCACAAGAGATATGTACTCCATGCACCTTGACATCCCATGACCGTTGAGTCTAACACGCCAATTATCACTTTTGAGCAAGTGAAATCTTCCAAACCCTTCTCATTTCCTAGTTGTTCCTATTTTCTAGATAGTTAAGAAGATCCTATGTTATACCTAATCTTCATTTTTGAGAAACTATTCATTGCATATTTTTTCTTCTTTTGTAGGTTTGCATGTAAAGTGCAAGGCAAATGACAAACTTATATGATTACATCATCTAGGGTCCGCTTCCTCTAGCCTCTACTCATCTCTATGACAAACTTGTATGAGTGCAAGTGCAATCTTGTGTAAGAGGCCCATTTCTCTAGCCTCTACATATCTCTTTATACACACATATTACAATACATTCATCTTATTCAATGCTCATTTCTCAATGCTCTCCTAGTATTTGAAATCAATAGCATAAGCATTCTCCACAAAGGATTTACCACCTATGCAATGTGAAAATGTACATCATTCTCCTACAAGATTACATGGTTTTTCCATAGATCTTTCACATGATGGTTATAAACACCATTGTCATTTTTTTAGGAATTGTTGTCCATGTTGTACCCACTTTCATTTAAGCCACGAGTACCGTGCAAAATATGGTATATATATTTGAGGTGTGGTTGTAAAGAGTTAGTGGCTAGCTCATCTGATATGGAGTTCTAACATTAACATATGTTGTACTATGCAAAGACACACTGGACAGTCATTACAATGTACCCCACAAGGACTGGGACAACTGCAATGCAAAACAAGGCCTTTGTTAGTGTTCACCCACCCACACTGACTTGTTCATGCAGTTAGTTTAGCCTCAAGATGCCTCCCAACAACTTGTTACTTATTGCATTTGACACTCTTTTCAACTTTAGAGACATTCTTGCAATTTTGAAATGGGTCAGAGATTTTGAAAACTAAGAGAGGTTACTATACTACAACCCCACGTGCACCTATAGGTTTAGACGAAACATTTGTATGTGCCAAGGATTTCGAGATACAACTCGTCGAAGTTCAACAATTTTTTGCACTTAAGGCTCTTAAGATAAAGCTTCAACATAGTGTAGCACAAATCATTTGGGAGAGATGGGGTGCAAAATAGGATCATGCCTAGCGTAAATGTGCCCACTCGAACGTGTTGGCACTAATGGTTCGACCCCATGATGCACAGAACGAAAATTAGGCTACCTTGCAACTTTTCATTGCATGCATTTTATGGTTTCCAGTCTTCAAAATATGAGAAAGGTTATTATATAGGGGCCCTACATGCACCTGTAGGTTTAGATGGTACGTTTGTATGTGCTAGTGACTTCGAGATACAACCCGTCAAAGTTTGACAATTTTTTGCACTTAAGGCACTTGAGAGAATGAGTTAGTATAGTGTAGCCCAAAAATGTATGGGAGAGCAAGGGTGCAAAATGGGACCATGCTTAGTGTAGACATGCCCACCCAGACATGTTGCCATCGACGGTTTGGTCCTATGATGCAAAAAACAAAATTAAGGCTACCTTGCAACTTTTCATTGCATGCATTTGATGATTTTTGGGGTAGCAGGGAAACTTGTGCTATGGTAAAATGGTTTTGAGTCTCCAAAATTTGAGAAAGATTATTGTAAAGGGGCACATGCACCTGTAGATTTACATGGAATGTTCATATGTGCCACAAGTCCGAAAAGTTTTGCTATTTTTGGTACTTAGGGCACTTAAGGGAAAGCGTCAGCAGGGTGTGGCCTGAAACATTTGGGTAAGTTGGGGAGCAAAATAAGAGCGTGCCTAGCATAAACCCGCCCACCCAGATGTGTGGGCACTAACAATTTAGCCTCATGATGAACAAAACCAAAATTTTGCAACATTGCAACTTTTCATTGAATGCACTTAATGATTTTTGTATCACTAGAAAAATTGCCGTCACGAGCAAATGGGTTCGAGTCTTTGAAAAAGTGAGAGATTATTGTAGAGGGGCCTCATGTGACCTTGTAGGTTTAGACAAAATGTTTGTTTATGCCATAGATTCCATGAAACACCTCGTCAAAGTTTGGCCATTTTTAGCACTTAAGGCACTTAAGAGAAAGTGTTGGTAGGGTGAGGCCTGGAATGTTTGGGCGAGTTGGGGAGCGAAACAAGAGCATGCCTAGCATAAATCCGCCCACCTGAACATGTTGCCATTGATGGTTTGGCTCCACGATGATCAAAATGAAAATTATGCAACATTGTAACTTTTCATTGAATGCACTTTACAACTTTTGCATCACTAGAAAAATTGTCACCATGAACAAATGGGTTTGAGTGTTCAAAAAGTGAGAGGTTATTGTTGAGGGGCCTTACATGACCATGTAGGTTTAAACGGAAAGTTCATATGTGCCATGGATTTCTAGAAACACCCTATAAAAGTTTGGTAGTTTTTTGCACTTAGTGCACTTAAGAGAAAGTGTTAGTAGGGTGTGGTCCGAAACATTTGGGCAAGTTGGGGAGCAAAACAATGGGTGCCTAGCATAAACCCGCCCACTCAGACATCTTGGTGCTATCGGTTTGGCCCCACGACGAACATAATGAAAATTATGCAACATTACAACTTTTTATTGAATGCACTTGACGTTTTTTGCATCACCGGAAAAATTGCTGCCACAAACAAATGGATTCAAGTCTTGAAAAAGTGAGAGAAGTTATTGTAGAGGGGCCTCATGTGACCTTGTAGGTTCAGACAAAATGTTCGTTTGTGTGATGGATTCCAAGAAAAGCTCATCAAAGTTTCAAAGTTTGACCATTTTTTTGCACTTAGGGCGTGGCTAGGAACATTTGGGCAAATTAGTGGGTGAAACAGAAGCATGCCTCGCATAAACCCACCCACTCGGATGTGTTGGTGCTGACAATTTGGCCCCACGATGAACATAATGAAAATTAGGCTAGCATGCAATTTTTCATTGCATGCATTTGATGGTTTTTGGGGCAGCAAAAAAAAATTCCACCATGACCAAATGGTTTTGAATCTTGAAAATTTGAGAGGTTATTGTAGAGGGGCCCTATGAGACCCTGTAGGTTCAAACGGAATGTTTGTATGTGCCACGAATTTCGTGAAACACCTAATCGAAGTTTGACAGTTTTTTGCACCTAGGTTACTTGAAAGAAAGCGTTGGTAGGGTGTGACTTAGAATGTTTGGGCGAGTTGGAGAGCAAAATAGGAGCATGCCTAGAATAAAATTGCCCACCTAGACATGTTGGCATTGATGATTTGACTCCACGATAAATAGAACGAAAATTAGGCTACCTTGCAACTTTTCATTGCATGCATTTGACGATTTTGCATCACATAAAAAGTACGGCCGCAAGAAAATGGGTTTGAATCTTGAAAAAGTGAGATTATTGTAGAGGGGCCTCACGTGACCTTGTAGGTTGGGACAAAATGTTTGTATGTGCCACAGATTTTGAGAAACACCTCGTGAAAGTTTGGCAATTTTTTGCACTTAGGGCACTTAAGAGAAAGCCTCAATAGGGGGTGTCTTAGAACGTTCAGGCAAGTTGGGGAGAGAAATAGGAACATGCCTAGCATAAACTCGCCGACTCAAACATGTCGACGTTGATGGTTTGGCCCCACGAATACAATGATAATTAGGCTACCTCATAACATTTCATTGCATGCATTTGACGATTTTTGGGGTAGTAGGAAAACTTTTGCCACGACCAAATGGCTTTAAGTCTTCAAAATCTAAGAGGTTGTTGTAGAGGGGCCCTACAAGACCTTGTAGGTTCAGACGAAATGTTCGTATGTGCCACAGATTTTGAGAAACACCCCATCAAAGTTTGATAGTTTTTTTTCACCTAGGACACTTAAGAGAACACGTTAGTGGGGTGTGGCTTGGAATGTTTGGGCGAGTTGGAGATTGAAACAAGAGCATACCTAGCATAAAATTGCCCACCCAAAAATTTTGGCGCAAACGGTTCATCCCTACAATGAACATAACGAAAATAAGGCTACCTTGCAACTTTTCATTGGATGCATCTAACGATTTTTGCATCACCAAAAAATGTACTACCTCGAGCAAATGGGTTTGAGTCTTGAAAATGTGAGAGAGGTGACAGTTCATCCCTATGATGAACATAATGAAAATTAGGCTACCTTGCAACTTTCCATTGGATGCATCTAACATTTTTGCATCACCAAAAGAAGTACTACCACAAGCAAATGGGTTTGAGTCTTGAAAAGGTGAGAAAGGTTATTGTAGAGGGGCCTTACGTGACCTTGTAGTTTTAGATGAAATGTTTGTATGTTCCATAGATTCTAAGAAACACCCCGTCAAAGTTTGGTAGTTTTTTTGCACTTAGGGCACTAAAGAGAAAGCATCAATAGGGTGTGGTCCGGAACATTCAAGCGAGTTGGGGAGCGAAACAAGAGTATGCTTAGCATAAAATCACCCACCTGGACATGTTGGCGCTAACGATTTGGCCCCACGACGAATAAAATGAAAATTAGGTTACCCTACAACTTTTTATTGCATGCATTTGACAGTTTTTGGGCAGCAGAAAAACTTTCGCCATGGCCAAATGGTTTTGAGTTTTCAAAATTTGAGAGGTTATTGTAGAGGGGCCCTACGAAAACTAGTAGGTTTAGACGAAATGTTTGTATGTACCACCGATTTCAAGATACAACCCATCAAAGTTTGGTAGTTTTTTGCATTTAGGACGCTTAAGGGAATGTGTTAGTATGGTGTGGCCTAGAACGTTTGGATGAGTTGAAGAGCAAAACATGAACATGCCTAGGATAAACCCACCCACCCGGATGTGTTGATGCTAACAGTTTGGCCCCACGACAAACTAAACAAAAATTAGGCTACCTTGCAACTTTTTATTGCATGCATCTAAACTAAAATAAGTTTTTATTCTGCCACAAAAACCATCAATTGCATGCAATGAAAAGCTGCAAGGTAGCCTAATTTTTTTTCTGTGCATCATGGGGTCGAACCATCAGTACAACACAGATGTAAGGACCTAGGGCATTATAGTGGGTTATTCTTTTAATATGGCATCTAAGAACACAAAATTGTGTAGGCATTGCAAAATTTCATCAACACCTATGGAGAAAGGGCTAAAAATTTTAACCAAAACTGACTCTCAAATATTCAATGAGTCAACATACAAGCAACTAATGGGGAGCTTAATTTATTTTAAAACAACTAGACCTGATTTGAGCTATGTTGTATTCCAAAAAAATCGAATTAAAAAACTTCTGAAGGATTTCTTAAAAAATCATTTAGGATTGCCCGTGAAAAAATTAATCTCGCTCTGATACCATGAAATGTCAATTGGATATTAAATTATGAAAATGAAAATTACATATATAGACAATAAGATATCGATGTTTCTAAACGAAAAAATCGAAGACAGAAGACTGAAATAGAAACTACCTGTTACAACTAAAGAAAACTAAATATTCCTTAATGATCATTAAACAATAAAATATTACTTTAATAGTTGATATATGTGAAAGGGACACAGCTTCAACATTTTATATAGTAGAAGTAAAATCCTAGGCTAAATGGGTTTATAGATTCAGATTGGGCAAGTTTCATAGGTGATAAAAAATCCATTTCTAGTTATGTTTTCAGCCTTCGCATAGGTGCAGCCACATGGACCACCAAGAAACAACAGGAAGAAGCTCTATCCTTAATAGAAGCAAAATATTGAAGCGGAAATAGCAGCATATAAAGCCATATGGCTCAAAAGGATGATTTCAAACATGAAGATGCCTCAAGCAAGACCTTCACCTTTGTTCTATGACAATCAAAAGATGCTAAAGCTTGCCAAGGATCCAGTCTTCCATAAGTGTACCAAAAATATGGAACTTCATTGTCATTTCATACAACTTGTAGAAGATGGATCAGTTATGTTGCAATATTATCCTTCCAAGGATCAAACTAGCATTCTTACCAAGTCTTTGAGTCTTAAGAAATTTGTAAGATTTTGGGATAAGCTTGGTGTAGTTAGTAGATTGACCATTACGGGAACATATTAAAGTAATGTTTTATTAATAATGGTCAAGTATCTTTTAGGATAGACTTTGGGAATATTCTTCATTATTTTTGCTTTATTAGTTGTAAGTCATATCCAATTAGTTGTCACTCTTATCCTAATTGGATAAAGCATTTGTAATCTTATTTAAAGAGAGTTTAGCTCCTTAGTTTAGTATTGAATATCTTGGTAATCATTTTGTGTTTAAATTTTGTAATATGGTGTAAATCTATGCATAGCTTATATTATGTTATGATTTTAGTGTCGCTTCTCTTGGTAAATAGTGAATTTGTAACCGAATGGATTAGGCAACAATCCTAGGAATTAAGGTTGACCATGCATTCAAAATGAATACATCATTGACCAATAGTTTAGGAGAAGGATTAGTAATTCATATGCATCGGATGATTCAACAATTCAACCAAGGAAGCATCTCTAGCAAGCCATAATAGTTATTATCCTAAGAAATCATCTTTTGCACACCTTCATCTTGCCTTTGTGCAATGATGTTTTTATCAACTTCAAAAGAGATTTTATGTGCAGTAGGTTAGTTTTTCACCTGGTGACAGCCTTTAGGGCCAAGTATACATTGGATTCAACTACAACACTTTCGATATGTTTATCCTCAATTGTGAATAATTATGTCGAGAATGTCCCTAGAAACACTCTCTTGGGTCTAGCTAAGCCAAAGTGAAGGAAATACTATCAACTCACAACAATTGGCTTTAAATTGCTCACATTTCGTTGATGAGCTGATTATTCCCCCTTTAGGGCAACATTTCCTTGGCCCTAGAGTGGATTGATTCTTGTTAATGTAGATTTTTTATTCTCCTTATGTTAGGGAATATTTATTTTGCTACACATTAATAAGCTTGTTTAGGTTATATTAGAATGGTTCGTATGAGGACACTTGGCATAATCCATCAATTACATGTGTCACTCTCACCCACCTTTGGGTCGTGGAGTCTCACACCCTCTTTTCAATTTATTTGCCACTTCCCATAACCATTTGTTTGTCTTTACCTAAGCAGGTGCAAACATGTAATCTAGAATTTACCAAGTAGGTAAAACTCTCGCCTATTTTGGGCGATTGGGAATTATTACTCCTCTTGGAATTATGTGCCCTTATTTTGCTATATTTACAGCACTCACCAATCCCCTTGGCTAGTTCACTAGTTCATGCATACTAATTCTGTACAAAGTGTATTTCAATTTTATCATCTCTAGAATTCCAATCTTTCTTTCCTTCAAACTTTTTGATTATGGGTGGCTTCATAGCCAAATCTAAGATGGTATCAGAGCTGGTTGTGAGTTGTGGGTTAGCAATTGTTTAGGAATCTAGGGGTATTTAAAAGTATGCTCTTCTTGCATCTGATGATGACTTGGAAAATTAGAAAATCTTGAAATAACTTACAGTTTCTAAGGTGGTTCCTTGTTTAAGCTTACTAATTCAAATCATTTTGGAGTCCAGAGACATTTTGAGTTCAATGCTACTAAAAAAGTTAGCATCACCTTTTATTTTGTCCAAACTGGACACTAGAGGTGAAATCTGTGAAGGGTTAAAGAACAAAGGTTTTCTGAAACAAAACGTGCTGCTAACAACCGGGCAATTTTGAGGCCATACAAACCTTGCAATTCAGTCAAGGCCGCCTAAAAAACCCTATTTCTATATATAATTTCAATTTGTCAAATTCAGCGAAAGTCGATCTTGAGGCAAAAAATTTAGCGAGAAAAGCCATATGGCCCCACCCACCTATGCAAGGTATGGCACAAATTCCAAGGGATATAATTAATTAATCTTCTATGTTAAATTTTTTATTGTTTTCCTATAAAATATTCACAATTATTTTGTTATTAAAATCTTTTATTCTTTATTAAAAAAAGGTTTTGAAAAAAAAAACTAAAATAATTTTTTTAAAGTACTTCGGTACATGCACAAGCGCAGACCCCAAACCTACGAGCACACAAGGTACCAGAGCTCGAGACCTGCACCCCCTACTTGGGCCTCTTGCGGCCTTTATGTCATGCCCCCATCAAGATTACATTCTTAACTGACATAACCCCAACTATAATACATTCATCGTCACTATCCTAATCAAATGAATTCGGAAAATTGTCTTACTCCATAAGACTTCACAATTTTCGAAGAGAAGAGCCTGATCCACTAATCAGCCTATTGGTTAATAATCATTTGCCTGGGAGGAGAGGAATGAGACTTCAAATTGGTAATACCCTTCATATAATCAGCAATTTGAATAATCAGAGCATATTAGAAAAGCAGCGACATAGGAAGAGGCACAGGATAGTATGAAAGGGCACAGCTTTGGGGAACAGTTGTGTTTTTGGGAGAGGACATGACTCTTCATTCCAATTGAGGAAGTATATAAGGCAAGCCAATACTGGCATCAAAAAGGGAGGAATTAGAAAGGAACATCGATTCAGATCAGAAAAGCGATATGAAGCTGTAAATACGAACAGAAATCAGGCACATATAATCGATCAGATTAAGGCTTATTATACAGAACCGATAATAACATTGTTATCTTTGTGATATATGTTTAATCTATGCACTATAATAGATGTCATTTAGCATATAATCTCTTATACATTGATATAGATCATAATATGAGATGCATATCCTAGAACATCAATCTAATTGTGACCCAATAAGAAATCATGTAGAGAAGGGAAGGAGATGTAAGGAAGGGAAGCAAATATGAAATCTCCATCTAAGTAGGCCACCCCATGATGGATGTCCAATATGCCTACCACTAGGTACCAAGAGCGTGAATGTCCACTCTTGAGCTTAGATAGGAGGATTTCCGGGCACCCTATTGCGATTTCTTCTCGAATCTCTACGATGGTTGATTGTTATAGAAATAAATCATCCCATTATGGAGTGGAGAATGATATACATTATAAGGAAGCAAGTAGCATTGAGCTCCATCAAGTACGCCAACCTCAGGTGGAGCCAAGAGGTTGAATGGCAGGTGTCATTCCATGCTCTTGGGCTCGATGGAAAGGGATAGGATCGAGGGGCCTTATATGATTTCCCAAGTAACTCCATAATGTGGATGGGTTGTTAGGGAAAGTCTTATTGAATCCCACATGCACATTATGTAATTTGCAATGGTGATTAGGATTCTCCTTATAATATTATTGATTATACGTTTTCCAATCTTTCATGGATATTAGAATGATAACTAACTTGGTTGTAGGCTCAAAGTCGGAATTTAAAGTTGGTAATTTTCCATTCCTTAAATATTACTCATTTCTTATTTACTTAATTGACGTTTCTGGGGTAAAATCTGAGGTAATCCCAAAAGGATATATAACACTTTAAGGCCTACATAGAGGGGTAAAACCCCACACAGGATCCCCACAACAAACCTACATGGCCTTCAACACCCTTTGAACTTATCATGCGTTTGTGCTCCTCAACCTTCGTGCGAGTTTAGCAAAATTTGCCAAGTTTAGCAATTAGCAGTTTCCCCAATTTTGGTGATCTCTACATTTAGTAGGAAGTACTCCAACTTTGGCAAAAATTTCTACAATTAGTTGGCACACTTTTCGGTGGTACCTCCATATCTAGTAGCAATTCAGCCAAATTTGACCATAGGTGACTTTTGAAATCTAGACCCCTCACCATTGCACTTCTCACTTTTGCCCCTAATCATTAGAAGGCCATATCTCGATCATGCGGAGACCTTTTTCAGTGATATTTTTTATTTGGGGTATAAATAGTTTTTACTCAAGTGTTCTTGTTTTTCAAGAAAAATAGTTTTCTCATCAGATTTAAAGGCCAATCCTCATTTTTTGAACTTCAAATGATTGTAACTTTCACATACGACCTCAGATCAAGGTGATTTTTTTTTCCAAAATGGATATTTAGCCAAGCACCACACATTGGTGCCAATTTGGGGTTTTCATTTTGAGTCCATTTTTGGCCATTGTAGAACTCTGGAAAACAAATTCAACATTGTAAACGCACTATTTATAAAGTGTCGAATCATTTTTTGGGGTGATATTCTTAATTGAGTGAAAAAGGGGGGGTCTCTTGGTGTGCGCTTTCTAATCTATTTGCTTGTTTTCTTCTTATCCTTCACAGATGGATCTTTTAATAAAGGTGAAGCTATTTTTGCTTGAATCAAAGATATGGCTTCTAGATTTTGTAACTTCTCACCATATAGCTTATTCACATTCTTTGTTCCCTTCTTTTGACCCTTGTCTTATGCCACCTATTTTGATGGGCAATAATACTTGCATGAATGTAGTTGGGAGATGTTTTGTATGTACCTCATTTGTCAAGTAATTTTCTTCTGATTTATCGTATCACCCATGGTGAAGCAAAGAAGGCTGTGGAATTTGCACCTGATTCAATTATCATTCAAGACTTGGAGAGTAGAGAGCTAATTTCTACTAGGATGGTTGATTGTGCATCTCAATTATACACCTTTTCAGACTTTACACCTAATGATGGTTCTAATCCTTTAGTTGTTGATCACAATTCTAGTGTTAACTTTGATTTTGACAAAAAAAATTGGCTGAACCTAGGTATTCTCACATTTGATCTAGTTCTTGAGCCTTGTGTTCCTTCTTCTCTCATTTCTTCAAATATCAGCATTGTAGTTATGCAGAAGGTTCATATTAGTCTTCCTAATCCAGCTCCTTGGGACATATTCCTACCAGACATGTCATCTTTGTTTGTAGAGACACACAATTCAAATCTAGAAGACACCTTTGATTGCATTCATCTTATCTTTGATGAAGTTGATTCTTTTTCAGATGATATGAGGGCACATTTAGACCTTGTTCTCTCTTCACCTTTTCAGCACTCATCATAGTGTGACAATGGCTTGGCAACTTTTGAGCAACATTTGGAGGAGCTATCTTTCTCTTCACATGCAACACATTAATCCTTGAATCCTATTCTACATTCATCTCCACTAGATTCTAAATTGTCACTTGCATTAGTGAGGTTTAGAACTCCTAATTTGTTTGTGGCACCGTTTGGCATTGACATGGAGACACATGAGCAATTTTCAAAGACTTCCTCCATTTGAACTTTGTCCTTTCATATTTCTTTCAAGAATGGGAAGACATTCTTCATACACCTTTGTTTTATTTCTTCCTAAGGGGAGGAACGTTGTTCAACAATTGTGGACCATATTCTACATCTAGTTTGAGTATCAACCATTGGCACAATTGATTGCTTGGGGGGAAGGCTATGTAGTTTTTCTTATCCTCTCTATTTTGGAGGCGATTTCTTCCCTGCATAAAATTCTTTCTTGTAAGGGGAACCTTGTTTCTTTCTCTCTTTTGGGGAGATGTTTTGTCCCACTCAATTTTCTCCTTTTCTTTGTTTGTGAGAGATTATTTTGTACATAGTTACCTAGCATGGCCTTGTAGTCAAGACCCATCTTTGCATATTTGCATCTTTTCACCCACCTAAGCTACACTTAAGGAGGGGTGTTAGTGTAGGTGTTTTATTTTTCTTATGTTAGCGAATATTTATTTTCCCTATACATATTATTAAGCTTGCTAAGGTTGTATTAGAAAGGTTAATATGAGGACACAAGACATAATCCATCAATTACATGTGTCACTCTCACCCACCTTTGGGTAGTTGAGTCTCACACCCTCTTTTGCATTTACTCGCCACCACCCATAACCATTTGTTTGTCTTTACCTAAGCAGGTGCAACCATGTAATCTAGCATTTACCAAGTAGGCAAAACTCTGCCTACTTTGGGAGCTCTAGAGTTACTACTCTTGGAATCATATGCCCTTATTTTGCTATGTATACAGCACTCACCACTCCTCTTGGCTAGTTCACTAGTTCATGTGTGCTAGTTCAATGTTGGGTGCTGATTTTATTCATCTCTAGATTTCCAATCTTGCTTTCCGTCAATCCTTTTGATTTTGGGTGGCTTCATAGCCAAATCTAACAATTTCTCTATAAGTGTGAACAGCAATTTTGGGAACCAACATGCAGATTGTTTGTCTTGTGCACAAGCTCTTGTTCCACACATTGTTTTCTCTTTTCAAAGACTAATTAGTTTGAGAAAATAAACATATGAAAGCAAATGCAAGTTGATTGTCCATGCATACACTTCTGAAGTGCATAGTTTGTTTCTAAACCTGCACACTTTGGGTGGTTACTATTGATGTGTTTTTAGGACACCTTGAACACAATAGAATACTAAGTATGCTATCCTCTCTTGAACAAAGAAACCTCATATGCTAAACGATGTGATCAAATAAGGCAACTCCAAGGTTTACAATGCAAACAATCGACTTTAACATTGGATAGACAGTGCATATCATGTGATCATGCAGATAATCACAAAGGGACTTACATTTTGCTGGAATGTGAAACATTAAATTCACTTGGAAAATAAAAGACAAAAGAATGAAAGATTAAAGAAATCTAAGCTAACACCTAATAATGCAAGAAATTATTGTTGACTTGATTAAACCAAACCAAGCTTTGCTAGGCCATGAGAAAACAACTACACAAAGATGGTGCAATCTCCTAAGGATAAGCGAATGATTTTCATATCACTTATGCGCATCAACACCATGAACAATGAGCATAGAGCAATTGAAGTTAAACTTTCAATCAAGTTCAGTCAAACCATGCACTACAACTTGCAATCAACAAATCACAAATGGTATGAACATGTAGGCTTCACCATGAATCAACAACAATATCTTCCATTCAACTAATCAACTCTATGTAAACAAATCTAAACTTGGGAAGTATGAACCATGATGTTGAAACAACACACAAATCCACCTTATCTTCAATGAAATCATATGTTTATTCCAATCATAGCTTTGGCAACAATTTCTTCTCCTCCTCCTACAATACTTCTACTCTATATTTCTGTTACTGACTGTTATCCTTTACAAATGAGAAGGCAAATCCTTTTATAGAGCTTGGATTACAAATAAAGGGCCAGGATTGACTCTAAATCAATGGCCAAGATTTGGGCAACAAAACCTTAAATAGGTTTAGTTACAACTAACACCTCCTTGACCAATAAGATCATTACAATATTTTGGACACATGTCCCCTTTGAATTCGAACCAATGAGAGATGAGGTTAGGTATATCGAATTTAGCACCCTCCAGATGTGTAGTTGTTGATGAGTCAGGTACATTGAACTTGGACATGTCAAGGTGGCATATCATGATTAGTCGATGATGAATAGGTGCCACCTTAGTGTGCATATCTCTTGATACTCAACCTTATCTTTCCTTTTGGCTGATTGTGATGATTCACATTCCCAAATTGCATCATCTTTGATGATCAAGTTTCTAATTTTGCTCAACTCTTCTGAAACTATCATTCATCCTCGATCACACTTCTCTTTTCCATCTTCATATTCGGGAATTCACCTTTTTGTGATGTTTTGCATTTCATTCTCATATTTGGGGAATTTTCCTCTTTGTAATGTATTTCCTTCTCATGCTTGGGAATTCCTGAACTACATCTCTCCTTGATGCTCCTTGATCTTGAAATTCTTCACCTTGGACTTGGATTCTTTAAAGACTATATCCCTCCTTCCAAGGGCCGACTTGAACTCAACTCCACCCTAGCGTTGTCTAGATGGGATCAAGGGTAGTGATAAGCGCCAATTCATGTGTCTCGAGGATAACAAGGGGCTAATACATGATATAGCTGGAATAGTGGTCGCTAAAACAGGGTGTCCTAGGATTTATGAGCGCTAATCCTTGGTGGAGCTGGAAAAATGAGCACAAATCCTTGGTTCAGTTGGATTTGTGAGCGCTAAATCAAGGTTCAACTGGAATTGAGTTGCTAGGTCAAAGTGGAGCTAGAATTGAGGTCGCCAAATTGATTTGAGTTGGATAAAACGTTGGTGAAGAATTTCCAAGTGGAAACTTGTGGAATTTTCTTAGGAAAAAAAATCTTCTTTAATTTCACAAGTTAACCTTTGAATGTTGAACTACAATTCCACCTTACACAAAGATCATACTTGAAATTTGACAATTTTGTCCAAGAGTTTTACAAAATTTTATCATTGTCCTTCCTGTCAAGGTCAGAAATTTGACCTTGACAAAGAATTTTCCTTGTCCGGGATTGAATTTCATCATCTCTCATCCTTAGCATTTCGCAAATCCTAAGATTGCTTCTGACAACAATTTTGCAATGTTTTTACCACTTCTAGCAACCTTGACAACATTTTACAATGTTGACAACTTTTGACAGTTTCAATAGTTTTGACAAGATTTTGCAACTTTTAACGACCTTTGACAACTTTAACAAGATTGACCTCAATTTCATCCTAATGACTATTCATGAGTCTCGGACTCAAAAGTTGAGTTCTTGACCTAACTTACCCCTTCAAGGACAAACTTTGCATTCTTACCCAATTTCCAAGATTGATCAACAACAAGACAAGAAAAACCCTCTCAGCAACAAAGGCTAAAAGATCAAGAAATTGCCAAGCTAAGCAACTAAGCTAAAAAGCAGAAAGTGGGGTCCCCATTTGCAGTGGGCCGATGTGTGAAAATGTCACAACAGTTACATGCAATCTTGCACATATTTGATGATGTGTTGACAAAGCATAATAATTGTCAACTTGTTAATTCGTTCAATGCTGATATCTATCTTTTATTTATTCAGCTAATGTATTAGAAGTTGAATCAGTTGCTTTGGGAAGTGCACAGTCTCAAGGTTAATAATGAGCTTTCTCTTGGAAGATGTACTAGAGGTAGATGCCACATCTTGCTAATCCACATATATGCAGCACATTGTGAGAAAACAGGGGTTGAAACTAGATACTAACACAGAATTTGAACATCAACGAACAAGGCATTGAGCAGGCGGTTTGCGCCTACATTGGCTTTATGGATAAGTCACTCAACTATGGATTGAACTAGTCAATGGTGATTATTGATCACGAAAGGATTCAAATAAAAAGAATCTTTATACATTTGTATTATAACTTGCTAATTCTTTTGAAACATCTTTGATCATTTGTGTATATATTGTGACAATTATGATGCTAATTCTTTGAGACGCCTTTGTGTCTGTTGTTGTGTACTCTGCATGTGCGATAAGTAGTAGTTCATGTGACTTGTTACCCTTACTATATCAAAGAGGGAGGAAGAGGGGAAGGAAGTATTGTTGTTCTTTGTCTTTTACATTATTTGCTTTGATTTTTTGTTTGTCATGACACATTAGATTTAGTCATTTAGTGTTGTACCAAACTACACCAAAAATTTGGATATGAAAACTCTAAATGTTGAAATAGGTCAAAAGAAGGAAGAAATCAATTTGGTGGCCTTAATAGTCCCATGAAGAGCCTGATTGCTTCTCAAAGGTTTGCAGATAAAAAACTCTAATTTGGGTAATTGGAAAAGATAGCAAGGGGCAATTTAAATCCTATGTAAAACAAAGACACCTCCATCTAATCTCATAAAAGATGAGGTTGAGGTGAAGGTGATCTTTTAGGTCCTAACCTCAATAACATGATAACTTGGTGTATGATGAGATCCCCAGGTGAGTTTGTCGCTTTACCTTATATAATGAGCAAACTTTGTACCTCATGAACAACAACAGATTCCTGATCCTACTGAGGATGAAGCTAGAAGAACCCTCGAAGATCCTATTGCCTTGAGGAATATGGTGATTAGTCTCAACTTTGCATGTGAGATCCTTACGCCATGCTTCCAATGATGTTGAAGAAAATCAAGAGAGAGGGTGGAGAAAATGATTCGCAATCTTCTCAGCAACTAAGAATTTGTGGTACCAAGATCTTTCTCTTTAAGTAGATATGATTTGAAATGGATCACTAATGTTCTAAGATAAATGTGAAAAATGACTATGATTCTCAAATGCACAAGGGAAAAGACGTGCCTGGTATATAGGGATTCAAAGTCAATGTTTGAATCTTGAAGAAGCATAGCTGAGCACGAAGAAGACATCAAGAACAATCCTAGAAATTGTTCGATCAAAATGCTCATAGAAGGAATTTGAAAACTCTGCTGCTTCAACAGCCTTTTGAGGCAGTGTTGCCTGATTTCCAACTGTAACATTCTTGAGATAATAGGTGTTGCATATTCATTACAAGAATATCTAGCAGGAAGGGGGACATAGTAGTCAAGAAAGACCAAGCATCCAGCAACTGAAGCAAGTCGCCATCACATGCACACAAACATATACATCCAAAACAAATTGAGTGACTGAGGTTATATATATCCTTGCAAACCTGTGTGCAAGGGCTGTTTTTGGCAACTTCCAAAAAAGATTTGAGTGTCTGAGGTTTGTGCTTATAAAGGAAAACGAGCACATATTCCAAGAGAATCATCCCATTATACACTGCACTGGTCATTTCTAAAGCAAGAATATAGTCGTGTCTTTCCTTGTGATGGAATTTTTTGACTTCCGGTGGGCTTTCTCCATGTTAATCAGTGTCAAACAGTGCATGG
Source organism: Cryptomeria japonica (assembly GCF_030272615.1). Lineage (NCBI taxonomy): Eukaryota > Viridiplantae > Streptophyta > Pinopsida > Cupressales > Cupressaceae > Cryptomeria > Cryptomeria japonica. The sequence goes on along the minus strand of NC_081410.1, from coordinate 1,454,017 downwards.
TTTTTATGCATTTCCAGCGGATACAGTTTGAATTTTTTATATCTTAGCTTACAATCAGGATAATGAAATAAGAAGGTTTCTATAGTGAGTTTGTAAGAATCATAGATTGCAAAAAGCACAAATCATAATTCTCGAGGGCCAAAAAATAGAATCCTTACCCACATCTTTTAACCAATCCCCTGATCAATTGAGTATGACTGCCCAAATTAATTATAATCAAGTTTTTGAGTAGCATTAGTTTATGCACAAGAAGTCCCTTGCCTCTGTAATTATTTAGCTTCAAAGCATTCTAATCAGTGCCAATGCTTTGTAATATTATTTCTGTTCCATTACTGCTTGATGATGTACTGGCATAAAAAAGCCAACTTTGTTCTATGACAATATCACTCTCTTCATCTCATGTAAAGAACTTGTTGACTAAACAAGATAGATTTAAGCAAGGCATGGTGGATTGAAGACATTATGGATCTTGTAACCTGTTAACAATTCAGGGAATTTAACAACATAATCCACCTTTTTGCTCCATAAGTTACTATATAACCCATAAAATTTGTGGGCCTAACATTTTGTTATACAAAAGGATGTCTATTTTAATTGTTGCAGGCTTACAACCATATACAATCTCAAAAATGCCTTATTGCAATTATATTTCAGGTCAAAAAGAGACTCTAAGTTATTCTATATTCATTTTTCTTCAAGAGCTATTTGAATATGCTTTTTCATCTGATATTTCTCTAAAAATATCTCGTGACAACATGCAACACAGAATATTTCAGATCTTTGCCACATCAAAGCAAAAATACAAATTTATTAACCAGTGTTGATTGACCTTGAAAAAAGCATTACCAGTTCACTGTGGAATTTTCCAACTTAATTTAAATCTGTAGAAAAGTGAAGGAACTTGTGAATATATTGATAAAAGTAATTCAATGCTACCGTATTTGGGTTTACAAAGTTTTTTTGTACCAAACTGGATATAGAACAAATAATTTAAGAAAGCCAACAAAACTAGAACTGTATGTGACAGATCCTTGACAATCGATATTTCATTTTAAACAATTAAATAGAAAGAAGAAAACAGGAAGAGATTTCACATTCTCGATGGATAAAATGTAAACATTCCAAAGGGACATGTCTCCCCATGCATTCTGGAGGTCTGAGAAATCTTCGAGATAGGGAACAAGGATGAAACATCCCACGGCCAAAAAAAATTGATGGTCACTTCGAAAATGTCCCCATCCTTTGGGAAATCTCAAATCCCTGCCACGTCCACCTGACAAATCTGATGATGTCTCCATCGTGAAGGGAACATCTCAGATGCATCTAGATACCCCAGAATGTCTAACAATGTCCCCATGTATATATACATATACATATATATGTACATGTGTGTGTATGTATGTATATGTACATATATGTATATATATGTAGTATATACGTATGTATGTGTATTAGAAGGACACATCTCCAGTACCGGAGACCTTGCCTAAGACGTCTCCAATTGCAGGAGACTTTCAACGGTGGTCTCCCAAAGGCTCTTGTTGTCTCCCACGCAAAAGGTGCCGACTCCCACACAAATAAAACAAAAATCCCTAAAGATTAATACTTAAATGCACCAGGAAGCTGGAAAATAAACACTCCATAGAAGGGAAAACAGGAGACAACACAGGGCAAGAGTCAATGTGGGCTAATAAGACCACAAGTATTTGCCATTTGGCTATTTCCAGTTCGATGCAAAACTCAAAAGGTATTCATATTTTCTATATTCTTGTTGTTGTTCTTTTAATTCCTTTATGTAGACTTTGTGGTATACACAAGGGGGTGAATTATATACATTTTCTTTCTTCATTCTTGTGAGTATGTCTATATTCATATTCTCATATATATAATCTATATTCACATTCTCATATATATAATCACATAGAAGAGCGAAAGGATTTGCAGTATTGAAAGATTCAACTTGTTGGTTTGGGTCATTGCCTTCAATTTCCTTGTACCTTTGTCTATATTCATATTTAGTTTTACAGATATACACCTGTTTCCAGATTTTCTATAAATTATTAAATTATATTAAAAAAATTGGTGTCTCCAACTACCCCCGTCTCCTATTTTGAAAAATAGCCATACTGGTAGGAGTATCAGTCTCCAAAGTCTCCAAGTACCCCCGTTTCAGTGCAACCTGTATGTGTATGTGTATGTCTATATCTATGTATAGAGAGAAAGAGATGTACATTTAAAACAATTTTAAATCTCTCAATATTTTATATAGTTCTGAGTTTTAAATTTATACACATTTTATTAGCTGTCCCACCAATTCCCAATATCTAGGAAATTTTTCGCCTCCTAGTAAAGCATCCCCCAATTCTCCCAATCAAAGAAACTTTAAAAACTTTAATATTTACTGATGGTCCTGATGTCTCCATTGCTCATATCATCATGTCATAAACTAAAAAAAGAAATTAAAACATCGTGTGATAGCCATATCTGTTTGCCACGAGATTCTTTCTTGCAAAAATTAGCCTTCCGAAATGGATTATGTAACTAAGCTAAATAGTGAACGGATATGCATTATAGGTTGTTTTCTCTCATTTTGAACTTACAGTATATGCTTTGCTTTCTTGTCCCTCGGAAGATAAAATTGTGATCATAACCCAGCTCTGTGACAAAAAGAGTTCTATCCAAATTTTACAGCTTTGGCTCTGTCCATGAGAGTTCTAGTTCAATTCTGGGTCCTCAGAGTTGCAGTAAGACCAAACACCAGAGATACAATTTTTTTTATGGGCTTTGGAAATCCCAACAATTTATACCTGGATTCATGACCACGAGGTTTCATTTTCCTTTTTGGCTCATAACTCCTAAAAATTTTCTAGCGATAAATAGACCAACAATAATTAAGCTAATTCCAGTACTTGCCTGTTTATGATGACCTCAGCTACATCTTTACGGCAAAGTAGGATCAACCACTTCCCACCTCTTATGCCAAACAAAGAATGATTTACAGATATAAATCACTCCAGTTCAGTATTGCCAACCCCTTGAACGCTGAATTCTCTTAATCTTATCATTTCTGCGTGCATCTTTAAGTTTGCGAAAGATATTGTACGCCACCTCAGCTTTCCTAGCTCTTATTAACTTGTGAATGAGCTTGGAACATATAATTCGCCCTGGACAAAATCCTTTGCTTAGTGCTTCTCCCATGAAGTAAGCAGCTTCATCTAACTTTCTTCCATTGCAGAACCCATTTACAATATAAGTGTAGACTTCGACATCAGAAGTCCACCCACTTTCCTCCATCTCGTGCCAAAGTTTCATCATTTGATCCCAAAAGCCAAATCTTCCCAGCCTCATTAGCAGCAATTTATAGGTTTTCGAGTTAGGATCGCAACCCACTAGTTTCATTTGTTTGTAGAATTGCAGGGCAGCATCAGGAGGACCAAATTTACACAAAGGTTCAATAAAGGAATTAACTGTTCCAACTTCAGGTATAACGCCACCTTCCAGCATAAGATTGAAAAATTCAAGGGACTCGGCAACTCTACGAGCCTTTATTAAAAACCTAATCAACAAACTGTAAGTTGTATTATTAGGCTTACAACCCTTGGCTAACATTTCATTATAGTATGTAAGCCCCTCATTTAGGCTTCCTCCTAAGCATAAATGTTTAATCACTGTATTATAGGTAGTTGTGGTTGGAGAGCAACCTTTTACTGACATATTTTTCAGAAGCTTGACAGCAGCAATATTTCTTCCAGCCCTGAACAAACCCTCAAGAACATAATTATAGGTTATGCAGTCAGGCTTAAGGTTCAGTTCACTCATATCTTTCAAAGTCCTATATATCTCTTTTATTCTTCCCTGTTTCGCCCAACCACCTATTATTATGCTGTAAGTGATATTATCTGGACGGATTTTTTTTCTCATTTTGTTGAGTAAACAATGTGCGGACCCAGTATGGTTATCCTGGCAAAGCCTATGCAGCAACGTGTTTAAGACTGCTGTATCGGCCATCAAACCGAATTCCTCCATCCTATCAAAAGTTTTAACTGCTTCAGCAATTCGATTTCCCTTGATATACCTGGTCATGACAATGTCTATTGTTTTGAATGTGGGTGAGGGACCCTGTGTATTCATTTGGTGCAGCACTCCCTCCATTTGATCGAAGTACTTCCTTCTTCCTAAGCCACTGAGCATGTCATTGTATGAATTCAAGTTGTGCTGGCAATTGGGCTGCTTACCAGCCCATCTAAAGAAAGTGAGGAGAGCCTGCCCACTTAGACTCGCCCTTTTCACCACTCTTTCAATTGTTTCGGAAGTTAATATCACGCCGGTCTGCGCAAAAGCAGCTTCCACAGCAGCTTTGCCTTTGAGCTTCTGAAGAAACACCCCGCAAATTTTTTCATAATCAGTAAGCTGGTCATCTATACCCGTCACTTTTCTCGATGGGACAGTAGAACTATGCCTTGATAACAATTCGTCATATTGGTTTTGCATTTTTGGGCGTGAATCCATTTCTCTTTCTTCTAATGAAATCAATTTGTCCTCCTCCTCTGCAACAATTGATTGATTAATGTCTGAATTATCTGCAGTGCCTTCTTTAACACTGCTGGATCTGGCAATAGATTGTGGGCATTGGTGCAAATGTGATTTAGGTTCTAATGAACACCATTTCAAAAGCAAACATCTAGATTTTGGTCGCCTCGTCCAATCAACACAGATATCCATAACCCACAAAATCTTACCTCTGGCAGCCATCGCTTGCAATCCTTTACACCATCCCGAGGGTTTAAATAGCAAAAATCGTTATCAAATACATTGAAATATGCGGCACAAGATTCAGAGGTTGGGTTTTGAATATAAAAGAATTAAAGCCTACCCGTTGTGGGTGTTATCTCATTTGAATTTTCATAAAAATTCAGGCAAACTAATTTTAAGACATGATCTTACCTCGTACTTAGTGAAGGTAAAATAAAATGGCGAAGGTCCTGAATATGTTCTTCCACAAATGGAATGGAGAACTCCCATCATTCCTCACGGCGATCTATAGATCTATATCCTGTGATTAAAAAAGGAAAACTAGCTTCCTGTTGTTATATTCCCTCAGCTGGAATAACTTTTCCGAGTTTACACGCGACGATGCAGAGTATAAATAGGGGAAAGGGTCTTCGGGCAGGGCTCATGCGGCCGTTTAGGACAGGTTTCATGGACTATTTAAATTATTTTGGTTAATAGTTATTGTTAAACTTATTTAGAAATTATATGTGGAGCTAGTAATCTATGGATGTAATGCTAATGCATTCATTTAATTTAATTATTTTTTAACAGCATCAATTAATTCATTAATTTAATTATTTTTTAACAGCATCAATTAATAGGGATGAAGAATTAAAATCCATTGATTTTTTTTCTAAAGGTTTTATTCTTTTATATATTAAATTTCAAAAAAAAATAATAATAATTCTCTTGGACAATAGTAATGTGCACTCATATTACATTGATGTCAACATCAATTGTTTTGTCCAATTTTTTATGCATTTTCATATTATTATTGAAATTATATTGAGATGTGGACAAATGTGCAATTGTTGTCAAATACTACTTAATAATTTGCAAACGGTGAACTATTATGTTTGAAATACTAATCCAAGCAGAAAGTCAAAGATTAAAGAATGTTATAATATGTCTACAGTCTTTTGCTTGAATGGCAAGGTTTATCACATTTATTAAGATGGTGATTTCATAGCAATGCTAGCAATTTTCTTGAGATGTGCATTGCATAAAGTATTCTTTTGAAATACTAGTTTAAGTGGAAAAGTCAAACACAAAAAATGTTGATGAGATGTCTTCTAATATTTCTAGAGTTTTCTATTTGAAGGTGGCATGGAAAATTTATAGTGATGCACATGGGAGGAGAAGTGTTTTTGTGTATTTCAATTAAATTTGAGTAGACATAATAGACGTGACAATATTCGTTATAATCTATTAATTTTTACTATTTGTACAAATAATGTGAATTACTCATCGATTTCAAATGAAGAATCAAATAAAACTTTTCTTGTCCAATTATAATATTTTTTTAATATGTTCCATCCAACTATTTAGGTCACTTTTGATGCATTATTGTGGTCATCCATGCAACTTTTTAAGTATCTTCTAGTTGCATTATTGTGATACTGTTTATTTTTTTTTAAACCAAGCAAAAATTACATAGAGAAGGCAACCAGTAGGTTGCCAAAAACAAAGTAACAAAATACTTCTCAACAAATCAGATTACATGGGAACAATAGCATTCTTATAATAACAATGAAATATACATATTTGCTTACAAAAGAGCATCTAATTACAAGGAGAATGTACATCAATAGGACTTTGCATGCACTATATAGTGAATTTACATTGAATGGAACTATGCTCATGATGAATTTGCAAAACCTGTTGCTTGATTTGTTGAAGCTACTCTAAAAACTTAGGATTCTTGTTGCAAAGCTTTTGGGACTGCGAAAAAAGAAAAGCCACCTGAAGAAGTATGTTAGAGTAAAACCTTAGAATGTCAAATTTTTAGTGATATAATTGTTTGAATTCTCTTGTTGTATTATTGTGAGGGATACATCTTTTCTTAGACAAATTCATGTGAGCATATCAGTTCAGGCCATTTGTTTCCTCTGCAGTAGGAAGGTGAGCAGCCACAACCCTTATTTTTATCTTCTTATATTTTCATTGTATTAGAATTCATATTCTAGTTATATGGTAGAATGGGTTAAGCAACAATAAACCCTAGTTTTATCCACTTTTATTTTTATTGTGTTAAAATTTGTATTCTAGTTATATGATGGATTGGGATTTTTGTTTTGATTTTTATTGAGTGTTTTACATTCTCTCAACACTTTATCGTCTCTTGATGATTTGAATATGAGACTTTGTTATGAATCCATGGATTATTTTGTATTCCTCAGTAGTGATATTTTCTAGGTTTAATCCAATTTTGAAGCAAATTAGTTTAAAATTAAGAACCACTGACTTCTGTCAATTCACATGAGATGGACAGTTCTCAAATCTTTATAATTTGGTGACTTTTTTGTGATAGATAACTAGTCTATAAACTATTACAGATACTCCTAATCACTTTGTCAGTTGCATTTTCTTGTGTTCTTTTTATTCAAAACATTCACCCCACAAGAAATTAATATGTTAACAACAATAAAACAAATAAAATATTTTTAATGCTATTTAGTATTTAGTATTTAGTTATGGTTGGTTAATGGAGACGGTTATATTACCAAATGTGTTGTGTCCTTAAGAATATAAACGACATAGGACACTAGTCTAAGGACATGGTAAATGGTGATTGTCGTCAGTTGTACCAAACTAATCATGTTTTAGTTAATGACTTATTGCAAATATTTTTGAAAGAGGAGCTTAATTATTGTGGTGTTTATGGATAACAATGTGTGAGATTTTTATTTTGTGGCTTTGTATTTGCTTCCTGCATGGAAGTTTTGGTGGGATGGTCTTGAAGAGGGAAAAATATAATCTAATGATCAATTGCATAAACCAAACCAAACACTAATAAAAGCATTCAAACAAAGCAAAATGACCTTTATACCTTAGTTTTCACTTCTTCCTCCAATTGAGCTTGATGAAGTGGATGTGCCCAATTGCTCTACTTGATTTTCTCCTTTGATGAGGGATATGTGGATTGCTCTCCACTACACAACAAGATGGATTGGATTCAAATGATGAGTATGGATGAGATGGATTGTGTGAGGCAATAATTTGGCATTATAAGAGTATGATGATGGAATTTTGAGCTCAAATGGGCAGCATAAGATTGCATGAAAGATGAAATTTAGAGCTCAAATGGGCAACATAAGATTGTATGAAAGATGGATGAATTATGAGGATAGGGGATGATGGGGAGGTATCCTCAAACAGAGATAATTCCTTGTTTAAGGGCAGTCAGGTGTTGTCTAAGTGGACTTCATTCATTGTTCATCTAGTCTACTAGTCAATTTAGACACCTCAACTCTCTAAAAGTGCTCCCAATCAAAATGTGCTCACTAGTTGCTTGGGCATGGTTGAGATTCACAAGGGTAAATCCAACCTTCCACTCTTAAAATCCTAAAAAATGCTTGCAGAGGTTGTAGTAGGTGTTTGTTATGTTTTCCAAGGGTAATCAACTGGTTTTGAGTGAATCTCTGATTCATTTCCCCATCTCTCCTTCCTTTTCCTATTTTCTAGGTCTAGTAGCCCTAGAGCCTCAATTAGCCCTACCTAACCAGTGTTTGTGGATTTGATCACAATTTATCCAAAGACCCACACAAAATATTTGATGATCAGGATACCCTTTTGGAAGTACTTTCCAATTTATGAAGTGAGGAATTTCAATATGACCGTACAAGTATGAAACCCGAGAAATGCTTGTTTTAGGTGGTTTTAGGCTTGTTTGGATCTTTTTCCAAGGGTTTGGTGTCTTCCTTGATCTTTCACACCTCCAAACTCACACATATGCTCTTCCACACATCAATTGTTCATTCCAAACACTCTGCAACTCCAGCCCTTCTCATTCCTACAAACACTTGCATAATCTCGTTCATTTCCTAACCGGGCTATGACTGAACTCACCTAGGAAATGATGCTCATTGGACTTTCAATTACCTCCAAAGGAAAATAAAAACTATATACACTATAAAAAGGTTCCATGGCTCGATTCCCAAGGGTTATTGAGAAGAAATCGAAGGACTTTAAGCTGGAACCATGTTTGGGCCTCTCAAACCCTTACTCAGGCTGAGAGCTTGCAAAATTGAAAACTCAATTCAAACCTGCAAATAAAGTAACCAAATTGGTTCCTGAGCACTACAAGAACATGTACAAAACAACAAGAAAAAAATAGCAATGCAATCAATCCATTAAATACAAATTGCTGCTCTAATTCTTGAAAAATATAATGTAAAACTTCAAAATTGGTCTCAAATTGTATTCCAATCAACTCCAGGCGTTCAACAACCTCATTACATTTATTATCAGGGATTTTGTATGCCATTTTTGGCCTAACTAACTCTCCATCGATTTCCTAACCAACCCTTTGCTCAAAAATGCAAAAAGTTGCTCAACATTGCAAAAAGTTGTTAAGCAACTTTGACAACTTTTGCCAAAAAGTGCATTTTTGCCTTACATGCTTTTTTTTCTCCTCCAAACCATCTAGGACGACTAAAAACCATTAAATTAACATTTCCCAATGCCAAACAAGTCTATTCAATGCATTTTTCATCTAAATGCAAGATTTTGCCATTTTAGGCTTACAAAGGCTTACAAGCCAAATTTGAGCAAATGCATTGTCCTAAGGACATTCAACCTACCAAAGCATTTCAAAAACACGAGGACCTAAGAGAAGACTCTTGTTCACCACTCCAAACCAACCTATGAACAAACACACCAAAATGAAGAAATTGGACTCAAAACTAGGTGCTCCTGCACCAGGGGACTCCAATTTATAGATTGGAGGAGGCCAAAATGGAGGGACAAGATTGAATGAGAATGGAAGGTTGGGATTGAAAGAAAGTGGGAGAGGATTGAGAGGACAAAGTGGGAGATTCAAGAGATTTTCCATAGAGACATTTCTTGTCTCCACACTTCTCAAGTACATGGGAAAGAGTTCCCCAAGTACATTGGGAAGAGACAAAGGAATATAAAATTCCTTGGAAGAGGACAAGGGGAATTAAAAATTCCAAAATAGAATATTGTGTGGGGAGAATAAATGGAGAAAGGAATTAAAAATTTCTTAGGAAGAGGAGGCATGAGAATGTGCAAGGATTTGGCATTCCTTGGAAGAGGCAAAGTTGGTGCATTTAATGTTTGGAAGGTGAGATGAGAAAGCCATTTGTGGCAAAGAGTTGGCTCCTCCCTAATCAAGGTGATTAGGAATGTGCAAGTGATTAGGAAGAGTGATTAGGCGTGTTAATGAGGGATTAGAATGTAGATGGAAAGTTAGGAGGATGTGACATAAGGAGAGAGAATGAGAGGAGGAATTTAAAATCGGAGAAAATGATAAGTATGATTAGGATAGGATTAATTAGGCTAGATAGGGTTAGGAAGGGTGATTTGTAGGAATCACATAATTAGCTTAGTTAATTGAAATTAATTAGCTGATAGAGGTTTAGAGGAAATAATGCAGATTTTAAATTATTTTAAAAGGAATGGGGAATAATTAATTTTGATAAATTAATTATAAGGCTATAATGATAAAATTAATTAAATAAGATTTAATTAATTATAAGAGGAAGAGGACTAACACAATTAATTAAATTAATTTTGTGGAAAGGCTTAATTTAAATATTAATTTAATCTATTTTAGACGTCTACAAGTCTATAACAATAATATGTAGAAATGAGGAAAGGGGGCTAATTTGGTTGAAAATTTGTCATCCATTCAAGATATGGTGGTTTATATTTTAGGAAAATACTTAATATAGCTTCAATGGATGTAGTAGAGCAAAACTGCCAAGAACTTGTCAGACCTAAGTGGAAAGATCATGTATCCTTAAAAGAAAAAGCTAGGCTTTGAAGAATTCCAACTGATAATGGTTAGGGGCAAGGTAGAAATTACGAATTCAAAATAGATTTCCTTAAACAAGAATTTGCTAAGATACAGTAATATAAACACAAGATTTAGAAAACATATCTAGAAGTGATGAAGTATTAAATGGTATAAGTCATCCCTGGAAAAGTTGCCACCTTATCTAAATTAAAGGATTTACATATTGAAAATTGCACCCATTTGCCAAACCCAGTAACATAGAATGCTGAAGAAATATTAGATGTAGTTTATCCACAGGGATACATACTAAATAGAAAATACAATACTTGGAAACCTTATAAAATACTCGACTAAACTTATATTAGATGACGAGCACTCTACAAGACTAGAAGGTGATGTCCATAATTGATCTAAAATCTAAATGCAGGCCACCAAAAGTTTAGAATGAATGCTTATATTGTTACATAATTAAACTTTGGGTTTGTTTCAATTTCATTTAGAGGAGCCCTTCCATCTTATGTATAATGTACATCTTGAGTAATGCAATATCTATTAGTGCATTATTTAGTATTAGCAAAGTTTTACTTTTGATTCGAAGAGAAGGCATTGTCTGACTATGGATAACTAAGAGTTACAATGAAAAACATTGTTTTCACTAGAACTCCACAAGACACATGAGCATTGAAGCCTTTGTATGCAGGTGTGCTTACCATGTTATCTTAAGTTGTATTTTATAGTAGTGCAATTACAAAGAGCATATGCAAAGCTATTATGAGTACACTTGATCTACACCTAAATTTACAAATGTTAAGGTTGCAATTTAGGCTTAATTTCATGAATTTGAAGTAATATAATTTTAACTTAAACCGATATTTAGAAATACCTTTGAAGAAAGTACAAAAAAAATTGTGCATTCATTTTTTTGTTGAATCCACAACGCTAACTTTATTGTTCAACTCCCGAGTGAAATATAACACCTTCAACTCTATTGTTAAATAATTAGGCAAAATATAACAATTTATAACAAGTGTTCACTGATTGGCTGAAGTATAACATGTGATGAACTCGGTTCAATTCACACCATCTAAATTCTAATTTTGCCACCAAAATGATACATACTATAGTAATTCTAAAATTAAAAATTTTTGGACTAAGCTTTTTAGCTATATGCAAAATGTTGCCCTGAAAAGAATAAGTGTTCTTCAAAGCTTTGAAAAAACAAAGTGAATTCTTCACTCATGACATGCACATCTTTGAAGCCTGTCAATGCAAGGGTTTTGAGCACCTCACAACCAATGTCGCTCGCACCAACCCATCAATACTTTCACCCCCTACCATGATTATACCAATTCTTAGTCAAATTAAAAACCTAATGCTCACTTGTGGAGCTTCAAATCAACACTATATTTCTTGAGGCAACTGTGTGCTGGAAATGTGGGATCATCTTGCAAATGAAAGAAAACACCTCAAACACACACATGAAACATTGCATTAGAGTTAGTAATCACAAAAACATGTTAGTGAACCAAAAACTTTCAAAATCGTTCCATGATCCTCTATCCCTAGAGATCCTTAAGATTCAAGGTGGCCCTCACTTGGAAGAGCACGATCTCTTGGATGTCAACCTAGAGAACGAGATTTAAATGATGATTATAGGATCAAAATGAATGCAACTAAGATCCTAGTGAATGCTAAGATGATGCTAGGAATGAAAGCTAAGGATGCAAGATGAAAAGCTAGTTATGATCAAGATGGTGGAGATGATATGAGGCTAAGTTAATTCCAAAATGAAGATTATGATGAGCTAATTAAGCTAGATGAAGATGAAAAAGTGTGTAATTGATATGCAATTTAGGCTAAATGATCTAAAACCTAATACAATTAAGATAAGTGTTATGATGCTAATGCTAGAAGACTTAGATGCTTGAAGTTGACAAATGAGCTCCCTGATAACCTGCAAAATTATTATAATTTGAATGCACAAGATTGGGATCCTTGAATTGAAGAAATGAGCTCTATTTATAGGCAAAATAGAGAAATCGATGGTTGAGATTGAGTAATCTCAACAAGGGCTAGGATTGAAAGTTATCAATCTATGGGAGAGATTCAATCCAATCCCAAGTTGACAAATGTCACCTTGAGAGGGCTTGAGAAGATGCTAAACAAGCATTAGATGTTAAGCAAGCAATTAGGGATAACCTCAAGGAGTAACATCGTTGGATAATGTCATTAACCAGCGAGGCATGATATTACCCAAGAGGTAAACTCTTGTGCAACAAGGGAAAATGGTTAAAGGGACAACCATCATGGCTAAGGGGTGTGGGAGAGGCATTAAATGCCTTTTGAAGACTTTGGAGGCTAACTTGCTCAAAGAGGAAAACCACTAGTGGTTTATGTAAGAGCCTTACATGTTTGGAAGACTCAACAAGTTAACTTGTTGAAATAGATAAAGTCTTAAATGCATTTTAAAGACTTTCTTCCAAATTTGGAGAAGTGGCTCCCCCAAATTCAGGGAAAGGACATGATTAGGATGGGATTAGGAGGTTTCTAGAAGGATGATTATGGAGGCAAGTGGGAGATGTAGGATTTTGCAAGTGGTGAGGAAAATAGATATTTTAGCAAATTAAAATGGTTTAATTTAGCCAAAAGGGATGCAACTTGCATTTGTAGGATTTTGCAAGTGGGGAGGACTATTCACAAATAAATAATGGTTTATTTATTTGCAACAGGGATTTTTAATTAAATGTGAATTTAATAAAAAGGGGAAAAGGGGATTTTAATCAAATAAATAAGATTTATTTAATCAAATGGCTAAGGGTACTTAATCAAACCTTAGTTTAATTAATAGGTTAGGCTAGAAGAAGGAGATTTAATCAAATCTTTAATTTGATTAGAAGGTCAATTAGAAGAATAGGGGAATTAATTGGAAGAATTAGGGATAATTAAATGAATAAAATTCACTTAATTCATTATGCAACTGTTAGGTGTCTACAACGACTACCAACAACATTGTAGTATCAAATTGTAACCCAATTGATTGAGAATAGAGTTTATCATATGTTATTTCCTTTGTAAGATTTTGAAAAAAGAGAGGATGGAACTTGAATATAAATTCAAACTCTTTATAGTCTTCTGCTACAAACAATAAATTTTCAAAACTCACAAAATACTTACCTCGAAGAGAAAACCTGCTCAAATAACATGCTTCAATATCATGCTCAACTTGTCTTCCATTCCACAACTATGGAAAACATGAAGACATGTGCATTGTTTTCCATGTGGATTTTGAACGTGTGGAGCAAGAAATAAGTCTTCGCAGCTATTTCCCATGTCGACATTTGGTCACATTTTTGTTACAATAAACTCCACTACAAAGTAGGTAGTCTATTGTGTCGTAGCTTTGCCTTTTGCATAGCATTGGATTGTCATACTTATTTGAACATCTAATTGGTTTTACATAATGTTTTAAATCCTCTGCACTTATAGTGGACTGAAGTTCATTTGTTTTGATATTTAAGAGATTTTATATATTAATGAGATGGGGAAATAATAAGATTGTTTAGAGAACACGTCCTATAAAATAATATAAGTAAACATTATTGTTGCTTGTCTCAAATCCACATATATAATAATATTTGGCTTACACACATTCAAACTACTTTCGAAAGAAAATTTCAAAATATATATTAAAATAATAAAAATATGTTGACTAGTGCAATCACAAAGAGAACAAATCATTGCAAACTTATTTATAAATGATCTCAAAATAAAATATTGTTGTTGAAATTACTATGTATTATGCTCACCTCTTCAATTCCTCACCTTCTTCCCTATTCTGGAGTGTTCGATTGATGTCTTGACGACTAAAATTCCTTCCTTGTTGCACCCTAATACAAACTATTATATAACCTTAGATGTTCGTTTTTTGGACAAATCCCTATTTTTGCCATTTTGTGTTGTTGGAAACAAAAAATGTATACAAAAGTTTTTTCTTAGGGTTTCAACTTGGGGATTCTTTATACTAAATAAATTTTAATAATATTTAAGTTGTCTATTATTGTTTTAATACAATCACACACATAATAATGATGTCTCCTAAAATGCAATATGATTAATACAAAACTTTTACTAGATGAATATTCTTCAAAATTAGAACTGAAGATTTAATTTTTTTATAAATTATTTTATCTTGGTTTATGTGTTTTCCATCTAAAGCATATGAGAAGATGGTGTGAGTTTGAAAAGGTTATAATCTCATAGAAATATTGTGGTGATAGGTTCATCAACAATAATGCAAATTTTAAGGATACAATCATGGAGCATAAGGGCGGGAGCGGGTGTCGTGTAGGCGCTAGGGGTTTCTAGATTTGTAGAGGATGGGGAGGATATGGAAGGAGATGATGATGACCCTTCTTTTTTGGTCATCTAGGGTGAAGGTTCCATGGATCTTCTATTGGGGGTGATGTGTTTGTCGCCAAGCTTTGTCTTCTATGACCCCACACGAAGCGTAAGGGCAGGAGCGAGTGTCGTGCAGGCGCTAGAGTTTTTGGATTTGCAGAGGATAGGGGGGATTCAGAAGGAAATGATGATGGCCCTTCTTTCTTGGTCATTTGGGGTGAAGGTTTCATTGATCTGTTGTTGGGAGGTGATGTGTTTGTCGCCAATCTTTGTCTTCTATGACCCCACATGGAGCGTAAGGGCGGGAGCGGGTGTCTTGTAGGCACTAGGGTAATGGATTTGCAGAGGACGGGGAGGATTCAAAAGGAGATGATGATGACCCTTCTTTCTTGGTCATCTGAGATGAAGGTTTCATTGATATGTTGTTGGGAGGTGATATTTTTGTCACCAAGACTTGTCTTCTATGATCCCTTTTGTTATTGGAGATGTTTCCCCTATTCCATGGGTCGACTTTCTCCTAGGTCACGGTTCAGACTCTATCCAAGGTGGCTTGGCATCCATTCTGATTTTGTTGGCTGCCTTTCCTTCTTCCCGCACTTTCCCCTTTTGAGTCGAAGGATTTTCTGCTTGCCTCGCTTCTTTGTTGCATTCTTTCTCTATGGATGGAGTTTTTAGTGCTAGTTTCGGGTCCTTTGCGGTTGCTACCTCCCTTTGTGGCGGTTTGGAGTGGTCTCTTGTCTGGTTTGTTTGCTTGGGGTCGAGGTCTTTTGGCTCCATAGTTTTTCTGGTGTTTTAGTTGCCTTCCTCTGCCCCTGGTTTGTGGTTTGTTTTTTATCTTTTGTTCTATCTCATCGTTCCTTGGTTGTCTTAGATTATTTGATTAGTTTGTTTTCTATAAGGGATTTTGTTGTCTTCTCTTGGGCTTTCCCCTTTGCTTCTCCTGTGGATTTGGTGTCCTTTCCTATGGAGGTGGATTGGATTATGGTGGAAAAGTTTTGGGTTTGGGTGGCTTTTCAGCATCCTTCTTCGTTCTCTATGGTTGCCAAGCTGGAAGAGTCTCCTATTGAGGTGGAGACATTCTTTGTGGGAAGAGATGGATGTTCCTATTTTGAGCCTTTGTTGATGGGATGAGGTTGTTCTGGAGTTGGGCTGCTTTTGGTTTGGCTTCTCCTTCAGATGGATCCTTTCTTTTATCCCCCTATTGAGGTGGGGGTTGATTCTTTGGAGGTGGAGTTGGTTTTCGCCTATGAAGGGCATGTTTCTTTTGTGTGAACCCTCTGTGCTCTCCTTGCTTGTTCCTTGATGAGGGGTTTTTCTTCTGTTTTTGCCCATTCTCATGGATCTTTGCTTGAGGTGGTTTGCTCTCCTATGGAGGTGGAGTGGTTGCATGGGTTTTGGGTTGAAAAGGGGTTATCTGGACAATTGGTCTGGTCTCCTTCCTTTCATATTGAGGTGGATCTCTCTCCTTTTAAGGTGGAGAGATGGTGCGAGGGAGTTTGTAGGTTGTTGCTTTTCATGTTGTTGTTTGAGGGAGCCTGTTAAAACCCTCATGGAGTTCCCTGTAGAAGGCTTTGGGTGCCTTGTCAAAACCCTATGTCCTAGAATGTGCCTTCAGAACGTATTGTTGTTGTCTGGGCCTTGACTGGTTGTGGAAGCCATGTAAAACCTACTCTAATAGGTTATGGGAGCCTTATAAAACCCACTCTCAAGGTTGAGAGAGCCTGGAAAAACCCTATGTTTTTTGTGCCTCTCAGGGACAAGCTGGATATTAGTAGTTTTCAAGGGCCTAGTTTGGCCAGTGATTGTTTTTGGTTAGGTTCAAGCTTTGTTGTTTTTAGTGGACTAGATATCCTGTTACAGGTTATGGGAGCTTGGAAAAACCCTTCTTGTTGGTCGAGGGTGCTTGATAAATCCCTTGTTCTCTATTTTGAGGTTTATTGTTTGTTGAGTTAGTCTCTGCTTTGGCTAGCCTGATTTATAATGTTTTACATTTGATGTTCGACCGGTGTTAGGTTGATTGTGGGTGCTTAGTCTTTTTGTTTATATTTTTTGCAACCTTTGGGTTTTGGGATATGGACGCTCATAATTCCAAAAGGTTTCAGGCCCTTTCTAAAACTTGTCGTTCGATGCCAGATAGTCTAGTCTATTGTTCAATGGCAGCCCTCTGATTGTAAGGGTTTCGGGGCCCCTTCAAAACCTATTTTATCCCAATCAAAAACAATAATGCAAACTTCTCTAAAAAAATATTGTGTTTTAAATTTTATTGAGTTACATAGGATTTTGTTTATTCACTTGTTTATAGGTTTTCATATTATATCAAAAGAAAATGTTACATAATAAATTTTTAATATGCTCCTTAAGAGATCATTATTTAATTATCTTTCAAGCATATTTCAATTGAAATATTAAAAATTTAATTATATAATTTATAACAATTGTTATATAATCTAACATGGTTTAACATTCATGCCTTGGATATCTTCTAAGAATTCTTATTCCAATTAAGATGGTCTCAATATTGTTATCCTTGTTAACAAGTATAGTATAGTCATATTTTTAGACATTCTTTAGCAAGACGGATACTAATTGAGGAAAAACAAGTTGTATTCAATCACATGATAAATTTAGTAATATGGATCTTCTTAGCTCACCAAGGGAATCTATGACAATAAATATTGAATTAGTTTTCTCTCATTTTCTACATATCTATTTACAAATGTTTAAGAAAATGTTTGGACTAATTACTTTTTTTGTAAGTTCTCAAATTTATATAGTATATGGTCAACTTAAATGTATCTTTTGTATCTTTAAATGGATCATTTATACAAAATTTGTTGTTTTGTGAATACAAATGACTATCTAGCATTCTATTTATTGGTATACATATCTAGAACACTCGACTTGCATTGCTTCTACTCAAATAGGTGCTAAAAGTTGGCTTGCATCAACAAACAAGAGTACTAAGGAATATAATTAATGTATGTAGCGCATTTGATTTTTTGCTCTCATTTATTTAATTAACTATGCTTACTAAATTTTATTACTTTTTTCAAATGCAAAATAGTAGAATAGATATTACAGTTGCATATCAAGATATACGATAGAATTAAATTTATGTACACTTTTGTTGTATAAAATTAGATTAGCATAAGAGATGTAATCTTAGTAGTTGACCAATCAAATGTACTAATTGTTTTTTTATTCAAAAATGAAAATATTGATTATAAAAAGTACAATAAAATACTATTTTATTATAGATGCTTGATATATTCTTAATTATTCAACAATTTTGATTGTCTTGGCTACAAACACAAATATTTTTTTATGAAATCAATAATATAAGTCCAAATGATGATCAATCATGTTACTGACGTACAAATTTCATTTATGATTAATTGATTAATGTGGACTCAATTACTAAAGTACTTCACACACTACAATACATTTTGTAAAGGAAACTAGAATACTAGATGCACAAAATTTGCTTGACAAGATGGATTCTATTCTAACTGATTAAAAATCATTATTTCATATCAAATTTATCAAAATCATATAATAGTCCACCTTACCAAAGAATGGCTACCCTTTTTTATGATAATATAATGCTATTTGGATCTATCATTATATTTGTTGAAATGTGCATCTTTATTTTGTTACTTATCATGTCGACAAGAATACTCCTCAGTTCCTTATATTTTTTATATGCAATGAAGTAGTGTTCTTCTATTTGTTTGCAATGAAGTAGTGTTCAAAAAGATAAAGCCATAATAACCTCAATACCTATCCTAACACAAACATCTATCTAAATCAGGGAATTGAAAAAGGAAATTGATAGATTGCTAAAGCAATCAAGTTTGAAGATTCTAGGCGAGAAAATCAACTAAGTTAGCTTCTAAAATTGAATTTCAAGAAATTCAAATATTATACAGAGAGAAACAACTATAAAAGCATTAAGAAACGTCCATGGGGTCTCTGTGTTGCATAAATTAGGAACCTAAATTCAAGCAACATCGATGGCTTGGGACATTTGATACAGTTGAACAAGTAGCCAACGCTTATGATATAGTTGTTGGATCAATTAATAGAGTTGGAGGAATTACAAATTTTGACTATAGTACTTCAGTGCCATTCAACCTCTTCAAACAAACATTTTTGTCATCTTGCAAACTAGATTTATTTCTAAAGAAAGATTCATCGTCTAATAATATTTGCACAAATTCAGGAGATGTACTACAAAGCAATAATCATTTGGTCAAAGGTAATTGCAAATATTTACAAATGCTATTTTTTGTAGAAACAAATAACAACAACAGGAATGGTGTTGGAACTACAAGTAGCTGGCAGAACTAATATTAGTTCTTCATTTACTTTCAAGTATCTTAATTCTCAAGACTTTTTTCAAAATACTAGTTTCAACAATTACATTAATGCAAGTTCTACTTCATGTTGACATCCCTCATCTAATTTTAATCATCAATCTTCTATATTCACCAAAGGTAATGATATAAATCCTAATTCCCATCCTTCCAATAGCACTTTACCTAATCACATTGGGAGTGATTCAGTTACTCACTTACTTGGCAATCCTACTTGCACAATGTTGAAACTGGTTTTTGTGATCCAATTACATTAGATGCATTTATACCTAAATTCAAAGAAATTGCTACAAAGGTTACTTATCCAAATACAAATTTATTAGATCAAATAGTCCAAGAATACTTTCTAGTTTCAAAACTCATTTATCGTGATGAAGAAAGTGTAAACAATAATGCAACTCATATTAGCTCTTAGTGCATCTTCAATGCAACTATTTCTTCGTGTAATGCTAATATTGGTGCATCTAAACTTTCAATTACAATTATAGGGAACTTGGCAGACACATAGTCTAATTCTCTATCCATGAACGAAATTAGTGGTAAGAACTTAAAAGCCAACTCATCTTTGCATCTTTTATCTATAGCAATTAACTATAATAAGAGTACAAACCAATAGATTATGTCACTAAATATTTAGCTTTCATTGGCATTGTGACAAAAATAAAAATTACTAACAACTTTCTTTGGTAATAAATTGCAGAGAATGCAAAACTTGTTGACATTTTTGTTCTACCTCCTCTTGTGTGCTCTAAAGATAACATGTTCTTTAACATAATGAACACAACTGATTCTGATTAAAAAATGAAGCACATGTCTAACAGTCACCATATGGATACTAAAGATTCCACTAAAAACAACTCCAGTGTCCATAATTTTTTCACCAAGAAAGCATCTAGTGGGGCTATCATAGAACAACTACATTGTAAAATTTATTCCCAAATTGTAGCAAAGGTTCAAAAACTGAAGACTAGACTGCATAACGAAGTATAGAGCTTGCAATGAAGTGTAATGACAAGTTATGCAGAATTTCACACCACCCTAATGATTGTTTAGGGTGTAAAGCTAAAGAGATATATGAAGAGCACTGGTAATCTCAAAAAAATTGAGAATATGTACAAGTTCATCTTTAAGAACTTTGTAGTTTGCATCAGGATTGTAGAGCTACATTTAGAAGACCAAAATAGTTTTCAATATTTACTTCTATTTCAAGTTTCTTGTCTATAGATTTGATTTGACTCCTTTTTTCATTTACCTTATTCAATGATTCAATCTTTAGCTTCTACAAAGTCTTATTTCCTTGTTCTAAGAACTTTAAACCATTACCAAATCAATGAATCTTAGTGGTCAATAAGTCATTATTTAGAAAGTCTACATAATACAGTTACTAAGTTCCCAATAAGTGAAGTGTTTTGAAATGTATGCTTAAATTGGTGAGCTTTTGTAGAATTTTTTTGGAACAAATCAATACATCAAGATAAGAAAATCACATAGTACTATAAGTGTTGATTTGCCCAGTGAGTATGACCATTTGATTTGAATTGGGATTTGCAATAGTCATACTTGAAGTGATTATACTTATTACATTTCTCGTCTTGATCAAGAAGACTTCCCATTTTATAATACTATCCATAAGTAGTGTGATAGTAATTTGTTATTTATTTGGCATTTGACTATTTTCTATGTAAGAATGACAATGATATAAGTACCATGAAGATGATATTTTTAACAATGACAATTGTGAAACAAACTTATAATAAACCTAGGATACTATAACATATTATATTATTTATTTTTACTTATAGTTTTATTCTATGTCACTCATTTACATTGATTTGTATCTATGTTTTCTATTTTCTAAAATGAATTTGAAATTTGTAATAACCATTCATAGCCTAAATCAATTTACTAGTATAAGTGCAAAATGTTTTAACAAAATTGCAACTATGATTTAGAAGAGAAGCAATGGAGAATGGATATAGAGGTGTCCAAAAATGTGAATTAGGTCATCATGCTTGAGAGATTAGAAAACCCAAGTTGAAGAAATATAAGTGCCTTGGAACTTTTGACATAGCGGAAGAGGCATCCTATGAATATGGCATGGTTGCTATATCAATTAGAGGCAATAATGCACACAAATTTTGTGAATGTCAACTCTAAACCACATAATCAATTGTGCAAGGTCCCTCATATTTCATTATGTCAATTTGAAAGTATGTTAAAAAATCAAAGAGAAGAAAGGACAAATTTCTAAAGCAATCTACATTTTAACAATCCATGAAAATGAATCAAGTAAACTAGGAATCAACACTGACTTCTAATAATGTCACTTCTAATAAGTCTAAACATTCTACAAAATATAGGTCATATAGAGGTGTTAAAAAACATTCCTAGGGTCATTGTGTTGTGGAAATTTAGAATTCTAAATAAAGAAAACATCAATGGTTGGGAAGTTTTGATACAACAAAGGAAGTTCTCTTTCCTATGATATGGTTGCAATAACAATCAAAGGGAACAAGGTATTTACAAATTTCATTCATACTAATTCAAACTCATACAACTTTTCCAACAAGCAATCTCCAACCCACTTGTCTGACTTAGAATATAGTTCTCAAGTAGACAAACTATTCCTTGAATCAAGAAACATATTGCAAGGTTCTCTACTTGATAATAGTATAATTGATTAAAAAAAATAAGGTTGCATTTAATCAAATATGATGGACAAAAGTCTACAACTACTAGAAGGCGATTTGACCAATTCAGGACAACCTTTCATTATGCATGAACATAGCAATACCACATCTAGGAACAATGTTGACACTACAAGGTCCTTAGAAAATGATGGGCCACATGATAGTATAAAAGTTGACATGGACTGTCCAACTAAATTTTAATTGCCCAATTTTGAAATCATTTCTCGAAGTATCAATCCTATCAATCTCATTACCTCACGTGCATCTGCATTCTTTGACTCCTCCCTTAGCTCTGTTGATAAACATATTCTTGTTAACAACACCAACATTGATAGAATTTCCTTCATGGAGTCTACTAAACAAGAATATGCAAATAATTTTCAGACCCAAGATCCCCACAGGTTCTTGTATATCCCTATCATCGAGCTTCAAAATATAGGCATAGACAACATGCATAATATTAATTATGACTTTACCATTCCATATGTGCCTACTACTACTCCCAAATATGTTGTTAATACATTTGTTTCGAACATTGATGATGTAAGTATGATCAATCTAGAGGACTGACAAATCTATGAACTTTGATCTGTTAGAGTAAAGTAATTAATTAACTTTACTCTCCTCTTAAGATTTCTCTTTATGCATACATTAGTCATTTAATAATTAATATTTAATTATTAAATGCTCTCACCTTAGGGTTAGGTTTTCCTTTCAGTGTTGATCTCCTTTATAAGGATTGATCTCTTGTATTATTGTGATATTCTTGATTCATTTTTCTCTGATAATAAATCTTTTCACTTTGTCAGAGCCAAAACCCTTGTATTTGTTCTCTCTCTTTCTCTGTGACAGGTTTCTTGCATGCAGGTTTCTTTGGGTTCTATGGATTTGTATTTCTCAAATCCTACATGGTATTAGAGCTAGATCTGCTGCAGCTTGTTCAAACTTTTGAAAGATTTTGAGATCCAGGTTTTGGTTGCATCAGATCTGTGTTTGTCTTCTGTTTTTTATTTTGGAATAGGGGGGTATTTTTTTTCAATGCACTTTGAGCCCAAACGGACCTCACCGTTGAGCTCGTAGCACCCAAAAACCCCTATTTTCATATAAAATTTGTCCGATTTGGACACAGTTGCTCCAGCAGGCAAAAAAAAATTATGCCCCAAGGCCGTACGGCCCCAGGGCACAAAGTTCGAGGCAAAATCAAACAAAAAAATTAAAAAAAATTACAAAAATCATGGTTTTTTTGAAAAATTGGGCGCAACCGTTTTACACAATGCGCGTCGCCGGTGCGCAGCCCGACGGCCACCTCCCGGCCACCGTCGCCGGCGGTATCCACCGGCCGCGGCCAGGCAGCCACCGTCGCGCCGCCGGCGAAACCCACCGCCCCCACTCCGCCAGTGCGCCACCCGCTCCTCACCGGATCCAGCGGCGTCGCCCCTACGCCGCCCCCGCGCCGCCAGCCCCCTGCGCCAGCTCCTAGTCGCCCAGAGGACCAGGGGCCTATTTTTTTAAGCCCTTGAGGGCTCTAAGGGCCCATTTGAGCCTTTTTGGAGCTGTTTTACACAATCGGGCATAAATTGGGCGTCCGATCTCCGTTTTTCAAAAATGAATAGGCGTTGGAAAGCTGACTTTGAGCCCGTTCTAATGGTGTAGGATTTTTTTCATATTTCTCCAGTTTGATTGCATTTTTTCACAGTCAAAGTCCGATGAGCCTTTTTGCACTCCGAGGGGCATAACTTGCTCGTTTTTGCTCCATTTTTTGAAAGCGAATAGGCTCAGAAAGGTGGTTCTGTGCTCTTTCCAGATCTACAATCTATTTCATCAGTAAATTCTTTAGGTGCTCAAAACTTTGTCTCAACCTGTTACTACTTTCTATCATTTTCAGGCTTTCAGTTTGTACTGGGGATTAGTTTTTTGCATTGTGGGGGGGTGTTTTTTCTTGCTTTTTGTTATTTACATCAGAAAACCAGAATCTATAAACACCAAAACAAACAACCAAACCCCCTCTGCATCTTCTGTCTAGTTCTGAAAGACCACTTAATAATAATTAAAAAATTCAGAGCAGTTGAGGCACAGTTCACAGGATGGCCGACAAACCTATTGAATCTCTCACCCCGCATAATTACCACACTTGGAAGGGTCACATGATGACTCTTCTCCAGTCTCGCGGGTTATGGTCCTGTTTGGATGAGATTCAACCTCAGTTGACATGTCCCTTTAAGGTTATGCAGCACAGGAACAATATGGATCAGGCTATGGGATTGATGGCTTTACACATTTCCGACAGTCTCCAGTTTCATCTTGAGGGTTGTCTCACTCCTCGAGCCATTTGGACCAAGTTTGAAGGACTTTTTGGTACTATCAACGAGTTCAGAGCTTTGCAGCTTGAGGCAGAGTTAACTTCCTTGGTACTTGATTCATTTCCCTCTATTGAGGACTTTCTGATGAAGTTCAAACAACACAGATCTATCTTGCAGGGTTGTGGTAAGACTAAGACTGATACAGAGTGCATTTTCCTGATCCTCTCCAAGCTTCAGGGTCCATTTCAGATCTTCTCTTCGACCTTCTATTCCACCATGGATGCCTTGGGTGCTCGACATGTCATTCCTTCTTTTGAAGTCTTTTGTGATCGTCTGACTCGTGAGCAAGCTAAGCTTAAGTAGTTGGATTCACTTTCAGGTTCACAGAACCAAGCATTGGTAGCCCAGTCCTCCAAAGGAAAACAAAAGCAGAAACTGAAGCCTAAGAAAGATTCAGAGGCTAGTGAGAATCCCTCCAAGCCACCACCTAAGTTTGATTCAAAACCACAGTCCAATTCTAAACAGGGCAAATCTTCAAAGTCATGTGAGTCTTCCTCCAAGACTAAGAAGAAATCTGGTGATCCTTGCAGTTTTTGTGGCAAGGAAGGACATCCCGTTTCCAGGTGTTGGAAACGTTTAGAGGCTTTGGAGGAAGCCATGCAGCAGCATAATATCAGTGCACCTCAGCCTCCTTCACAGCCCACAGGGAAAGGTCATGCTCTTTCTGCACGAGCATTGTCCTCGGCATCCACTTGGATTCTAAATTCTGGTGTGCCTCACCATATGACACACACAGAGGATTTGGTCACCGCTCTTGTCCCTACAGGCACTAGACATATTGCAGTTGGTGACTCAGCACAACTTTCCGTTTAGGGTTCCGGTACTGTTTCATTGGATGGTGGTTGTCTACAGGATGTACTTTTGGTTCCTGACATTTCGACAAACCTTCTATCCATTTATCAGATTTGCCATTCTGGCTCTGGTAAAACAGTTGAGTTCTCACCTCATGATGTGGTTATTCGAGATCTTCATGATCCTGACTTGGTTGTGGCTACTGGGAGTGTGGATTCTACATCTCACTTATATAGTTTTGATGGCTTTGAGAGTTCAGACACTGTTGGTTCCTCTCTTATAGCACATGCAGATTCAGTGAGCAGGCTTTGGCATGAGCATTTTGGCCATGTCAATTATAGATATCTACAGCAGATGAGTACACAGGCACTTGTGATTGGGCTTCCACAGATTTCTTGTACGGATGGTGTATGTCGTGGTTGTGTCATTGGCAAACATCATCGAGATCCTTTTCCTAAAGGTCGAGCCTCTCATGCTAGGGCAGCCCTAGAGTTGGTACACAGTGATCTTATGTCCTTTCCGACTCCTTCCTTTTCAGGGGCCCGTTATGTGCTCACTTTTATTGATGACTTCTCCAAACGTACATGGGTGTACTTTCTTAAGTACAAGTCTGATGTCTTTGACTCATTCAGGATTTTTAAGACATTTGTGGAGAAGCAATTTGGACTTTCTATCAGGAGGATACGCACAGATAATGGGGGGGAGTATGTAAATCAGGCTTTCAGAGATTTTTGCACTGAGCATGGTTTACAGCATCAGTTTACAGTTCCTTACACCCCTCAGCAGAATGGTGTTGCTGAGAGAAAGAACAGAACCTTACGGGAGATGGCAAATTGTATGATACGGTCACGAGCTATGAGTTCTTCATTTTGGGCTGAGGCAATCAATTGTGCCAATTATATTCAGAATCGGATGCCTCATAAGGCATTGCGACATATGACTCCTGAGGAGGCTTGGACCCATGTCAAGCCTGATGTTTCTACATTCTGAGTTTTTGGTAGTGAGGCTTGGGCATTTATTCCTGATGCTCAGCGGAAAGCCATGGAGAGGAAAAGCCGACCACTCATATTTGTTGGCTACTGTGAGGATATTAAGGCATATAGGTTGTTTGATCCTGATTCCAGAGAGGTCCTGTTTCGGCGGGATGTCCAGTTTGATGAGTGTTATCCTCAGATGGATTCTCCATCCCCAGCTTCTCCCTCATTGCCTACTCCTTCCTCTTCATCTCTTGAGGATTACTTATCTCTTGAGGATGATGTAGATGATGATCCACCATCTCCACCACCACCAGTTGCTCCGTCTTTGCCGAGGTGGGCCCGTGATACTGTTGAGGCAGCTGGTTCTTTGGCAGGTGATCCTTCCGATACTCGTCGCACTCGTGCTCAGACATCTGGTTCTAGTCTTTTGATTCATGCCATTTCAGATGATCCTCAAAAGTTTTCAAAGGCGACAGGACACCTTGAGTGGGATAGGGCCATGGATGAGGAGTATTCTTCTTTAATGAAGAATCATACTTGGGATCTTTGTCCTCTTCCTAAGGGAAGAAAGTTGGTTCGGTGCAAGTGGGTGTATCGTACCAAGTATGTTGCAGATGGTTCTGTTGATAAGTATAAGGCCCATCTTGTTGCGAAGGGGTTTTCTTAGGTAGAGGGTATTGACTACTCTGAGACCTTTGCTCCTGTCGCCAAGATGAATTCTATACGCCTGGTACTTTCACTTGCAGCTTCACAGGGATGGATAGTGTTTCAGATGGATGTGAAGAGTGCCTTCTTGCATGGAGACCTACATGAGGAGATCTATATGGAATAGCCTCAAGGATTTGTGTAGGACACTTCTTTGGTTTGCAGACTTCGTCGTTCATTGTATGGTCTCAAACAAGCCCCTATGGCTTGGTACGAGAAGATGGACTCTTTCCTACTTTCCTCTCACTTCACACGCTGTCATTCCAATCACACAGTGTATATTCAGCGTCAGGAGGGTGATCTTTTGATTCTTGTGCTATATGTAGATGATCTCATCCTTACAGGTAGCTCATCTTCCATGATTCAGAGTGTTCAGAGATCTTTGATGGAGCAGTTTGAGATGACAGATCTTGGTCTCTTGCACTTCTTTCTGGGTCTACAGGTTATTCAGTCTTCGGATGGGATTTCCATATTTCAGGAGAAGTATGCTCTTGATATGCTTCAGTGATTTGGCATGCTTGATTGCAAGTCTGCCCCCACTCCATTTCAGTCAGGTGTTGTTTTGTCTTCCACTTGCTCTACTCCTTCAGTAGACCCCACTTTATACAGGCAGTTGGTTGGCAGTTTGTTGTACCTAACACATTCTCATCCTGATCTTTCCTTTGCGGTTGGCCTTGTCTCTTGGTTCTCCCATGATTCTCATGAGAGCCATTGGCAAGTAGCCAAATGTATTTTGAGGTACATTCAGGGCACCACACATTATGGCATTCACTACACTTCATGATCCCCTCACATCATTGGCTTCGCTGACTCCGATTAGGCTGGTGATGTCAATGATCGGAAGTCTACTTCTAGCTTCGTTTTTTGCCTTAGTTCTGGTCCTATTACATGGTCTTGCAAGAAGCAGTCTGCTATTGCATTATCATCTACAGAGGCTGAGTACCGTGCAACAGTGTTAGCCAGTCAGGAGGTTTTATGGCTTCGGCAGTTGATGACAGAGTTTGGGTTTCCTCCAGATTGTCCCACTATTCTTTGGTGTGACAATCAGAGTGCCATTCACATTTCTCGCAACCCAGTGGAGCATCGGCGGACAAAGCACATTGAAATCCACATGCACTTCATTAGGCAGTTGATTCAGGATGGTTCACTCATCTTGGAGTACATTCCTACAGAGGAGCAGGTTGCAGACATCTTCACTAAACCTTTGGCATCTCCGTGCTATCTTCAGTTGCGCTCCATGCTTGGGGTGAAGGAAGTTGTCCTTGGGGGGTCTCAGTGAGGCCTTCCTTCCTTCATGTTTTCTTTTCAGCATGATTCTTTATCTCTTTTTGGAGAGGAGTTTTTTCCCACTGGGTTTTCTCCTTTACTCTGCTTTATAGAGATTTTCTTGTATTCGGGTACCTGATCAGGCCTTGTTGCCGGGACCCTCTTTTGCATTGTAGTTCCTTTGCTTTCTTCTGCATTGTTTGTAGCTACATTGTAGCTCATCTTAAGGGGGGGTGTTAGAGTAAAGTAATTAATTAACTTTACTCTCCTCTTAAGATTTCTCTTTATGCATACATTAGTCATTTAATAATGAATATTTAATTATTAAATGCTCTCACCTTAGAGTTAGGTTTTCCTTTCGGTGTTGATCTCCTTTATAAGGATTGATCTCTTGTATTATTGTGATATTCTTGATTCATTTTTCTCTGATAATAAATCTTTTCACTTTGTCAGAGCCAAAACCCTTGTATTTGTTCTCTCTCTTTCTCCGTGACAGGTTTCTTGCATGCAGGTTTCTTTGGGTTCTGTGGATTTGTATTTCTCAAATCCTACATGATCATTAGTAATGGATGCATTTGAAGCAGTTTGCAATTGTTGTCAAATTTATTGTCCAGTAGCATTTACAAACAATTGCAAAAATAATTGATATTTTCTTTGAAGAATTTTAATTACTTGAAATAATATCATTTGTTTGGTTCATCAAGTAATATAAATTACATCAAACAGAATGTCATTCTATTTGTATTAATTTTTTCTTTATAGTTATTTCTTTCAAGGTTCATACCTTATTTATATGTAAAAAGATATTTTTTACAACCACTATATAATGCTATTTACAAATATATGGATGAAACAAAACTATTGAATCTGATTATTGTGTCTCCAATTGTTGTACTTTCTTTATTGTTATTAATTCCATATTTATTGTTCTACTTGCTTGCTTATTGTGTTTCATATTTATCACATTATAATTTCTATATCCTATCAAAATGTGCAAGGTGGCGACAAATAAACATATCTACATTCCACCACAAAAATGGGATTTCCCCATTCTAGGGCCAATAGATTTTACCACACTTGCACACATTTTCACTTTTGATTGACTATGTGCTAAACAATCCTTCAAATTCATATTAGGTGAAGACTTTCTTAAGAATAGTTGTAGCACAAAACAGATGAAAGTAAAGGGATGATATTCAAGATTTACCAGGAATGTGTGACTAAAATGATTACTAATTGCTAAAAGCTAATGATTGATTTGACAGAATAACATTATCTAAGCTAGATGATTACTCAAAAATGCAACATAATGAAATTGCTATGAAATTACATTTTTAAATAAACTGACGGAATGAAATTGCTCAAAAGTTAAAGATGATTTGATTGAAAGAGAGGCCTCAATTTATCATGGACCAGAGACTCGACGAACGGATAGGATCAAAAAGATTTTTTATCAGGTGGATGGACTAGATTGAATGCACAATAGATCTTCCATTCGAGGAAGGGTGAAGGAGAGGAGGGAAAAAGTAGAGAAAAAGCAAAAACCAAATTTCGAGGATGCATACCTCATTTTCAAATTTAAAATTGAAATATAATGAGATATTTCCACAAATCATGACTTTCAAAAATCAAAGATAAATCCCAAGATATAATTGCCATTTTCGAAATTCTGGAGGATATTGGGCAATTAAAAATTGAAAAAAGCAGATATTTTCCTCATATGAGAAGATATTTAAAAAATGAAATAAATAAAGATATTTATTTAATTTCGATGACATAATTAGATAATTGAATAGTTTGAATAAATTATCCAACTATAGGTTATGAGAAATTAACCTTTAATTAAATAATTAAAATTATTTAATAAAGGGGATAAATTGAAATTAATTAAATAATGCAATATTATTTAATTAATATTAAAAGGGGAAGGGTTTGATGAAATGATTGAAGAATAATAATTAGTAAAAAGGGAAGTTTAATTAATTAAAGAATTAATTAAACCTAAAAGGGCAAGTTAGTCGAACTGATGTCTGAAGACCTTAAGGGGGTCAAAATAAGTGAAATTGGAAAGAATTGCGAAATTTCAGATGGAAAATGGGAAGATTCAAGCAAAAATAAAAAATTTAGAGGAAACCAGGTAAAACTGAGCAACAACAAGTAAACTAGGTCAAAATGGGTTATCAAACAGAGAAGGGACGAATGTGACATCCTGGGGCTGAAGAAGAGGTCAGAATGCAACCTCAAAATAGGAATGGAAGGAAAGGGAAGCCAACAGAACTAAAAGTGGAAAGTGGGAAGCGACAAAACCCTAAAAAAAGGCAAAAAAAAGTAAAATCAAGACAAGGATTTTGGTTGAAAAAATTGGCATCACCAAAATGAGAGGGTAATGATCTGACGCAAAGGGGTTGAAGGAGAGGTCAAAATGCAACCTCATATCTAAAATGCGAAAACAAGGGAAATATTTGGACAAGAAATTGAAAAGGCAAAACAGGAGGACCAAATCAGGAGCAAAAAACCCTAATCAAGATGCAATTAGGCAAAACATCACTGTAAAAGCGACAAGGAAAAGATATGACCCAAGAGGGAGGAATTTAAGGGTAAAATTCAACCCCTAACCTGAAATGGGAAGACAAGGGAAAGATCTAGACTAAAAAATGGAAAAGGAGAAGCAGGGCAAGATCGTGTGAATAAGGAAGATTATTCATGCAATTGGGTTCAAAATGGAGAATGCAGGTGATATGGATTTTTAATGTCTACATTTTGCCCCTCTTTGAGACAATGTGATTTATAACATTGTTTCAAAGAAGGTACGAATAAAAAATTACATTAAACATGCCCCGAACATGACAAGATATAAGGGTGCCCCCTCAAGAAATTGATTGAAAAAATTAAAAAAAGAGAGGTTAATTTGTCAACAATGACGCCATGATTCCAAATAATCAAATGAAAGAAAAATCGGAGTTAGGATGCAAAAGATACAAGCTCAAGAAGGTGTAAACTACCACGACTAGTGAAAATGGGGGTGCATACACATCCATTTAGGCAAAAAGAGGGGTATAAAAGGGGGTTGGGTGGGTGAAAAGATCTCATTTTCACTCTCTCATTTGGAAGATTTGGATCTCTGAATTTTGCAGGAAGGAGCAAGGATGGTGTTGATTTTGATCAAGAATCATCATGGGGAGCATGTGTGGAGCTACCGACAACCAAAGGGTGCAGGACTAGAGGTATGTATTCAGATGCCAACTTGTCAATTTGGAATTTTTTCACACTTTTATAGGTTAATTTTCTTTCTTTTTGATGCATGCAGGAGGGTTAGGGTTAGGTGTTGTGTAGGTGGTTGTGCCATCTACGCAATCGGTCACACTATTGCGCAATTGGTCCAACTGCCTGCGAAGGTGGTCAAACTACCTACGCAATTGGCTAGGAAAAACTACTGAGTGGATGAAAAGAGGATGTTGGAATGGTTAGGGTTTGACCTAGGTGGATTAAGGTTTAGAACATACCAAGATGCTCAATTTAGGGTTAGGTTTGAGCAGATTAGGGTTGAATGGATTTTTCCCCTATCATCTTGTAGGTCAAGTTACCAGCTTTGTAGACTCATGAGGGTCGTCCTTCGTGTCTTGCTTTATGTAATGGGCTAAACGGGTGGGAGAGGGATTGGCCATTACATATAGGGTTACATCATATCCATATATGTGTGAGATAAGGGCAAATAGGGAATTGATTTCGACACTAGTAGAGTAGTGGCACTTAGAGATTAACTCATTTCATCTATCCACTGGGGAGGTGACAGTTACATTAGAGGATGTGTGACATATCCTGAGGATTCCTATTCATGGAGAGTTAGTAGTGTATGAGCCATCTACAGGTAGAGAGGCTTTGAGTCAAATTTTTGAGGTGGACGAGGATGAGTTATGCATTGTGGACTATGAGATTAGATGGGAGACAATGGTAGCTCAACATCTTAGGTTAGTAACTATTATCAACATGGTCATAGTAGGTTTGATAGCACCAGACAAGAGAGGGCATGGATTTCCTATTGGATGGGGACGAGTGTTAGAGTGCATGGTGTCAGAGGGGACATTTTTTTCTTAGGGACCATGCATGTTAGGCATGTTATATTTTCATCTACATCAAATAGTATATAGAGAGACTTTGACACTCAGTTGTGGGATGACGCTACTAAAGGTGTGGGCATTTGAGCACATTGCGATATGTCAGCCTATACCAGAGAGATGGGTACAACCTGGATTACCATATATATATATTGCTATGATGGGGCCTTAGTACAGGGACCGATGAGATACACTATATTATGGAGACATTAGTTAGACTACTTAAGAGATTCCACTTCGAGACTGTACAAGGATTGCGAGGGTTGGTCAAATGATGATGGGCATCTTCCTTATTGCAGACAAGAGAGTTTCTTGATAGGGAGAGTGATGATGAGATAGAGGGTATTTGAGATGCAACTACCAGATAGGGTGCAAAGGTAGTTCAGGGGGAGACAGGATATACCTACAGGTATGGCCTACTATGCATGATCTAAGAGAGAGATAGGAGATTGGGGTCTATTTATATCATACGACATGTAACTTTTACAGAGTTTGACTAGCTGCAGCCTAAGCAGTGGGGTGCGGGTGTGGATGTGATAGATGCAGGTGTCATAGAGGCATATGACATATGGTTTTTAGAGCATAGACCTATTCTAAGGGTTCCATTTTGAGGTGGTCGAAGGAGGAGACAAGGTCGCATAATTAATGTGGAGAAGGGAGATGTGCTAGGAGATGATGATGACAAGGACTATGATGGGGCAAATGATGACAAGGATGAGGATGACAAGGGCGATGAGGAGGAGCCAAATGAGTAGTATGATGACATGCCAACAGTGTAGGATGATTCTACGTAGGACGTAGCAATAGGGGATGATGTCGAGCATATTCTGGATGATGGGGTTGTGAGGGGAGATATTAGATATTAGAGGGAGCATATTGCAAGATTGGATAGAATCTCTTCAGCAGAATAGGGCAGCTTGGGATGTCGAGAGGAAATTTATGACAGCAGACATGGAGAGATTAACAGCAGAGAGGGATCAATTGAGTGTTGATAGAGAGTTTCATTGTTAGCTTCTTGAGATATGGTGATATATAGGGCATAAACAACAAATGATAAATTATGGGAGTTCATTTATGGGGTACAAGATATGACTATGGTGAGGCCTTTGATCAAATGAGAGATTATTGCGAGGAGATATGTTATTGGGGGTTCTTATATGAGGGGGTGGTACCATTAGATCATAGAGCACCATCCTTTGCAGCGGTTTAGAGCCAAGGGAGATCATGGAGCGGGACTCATTCTTGAAGGACACAGAGCAGTGCGAGAGTGGTAGAACCAGCTAGATAGATATGATAGGGCACATAAGGATCTTCATCCTTAGGATAGGAGCGACATCAAGAGGACTGTAGGAGAACCCTACGATACTTCTAGTTAGAGACTAGATGTTCTTGTTGTACACACTTTTTGATGTTATATCGAGCCTGCAAGCTCCATTTAGGATAGACACTGGGATTATGTATTCTGATACATTTGGATGATATATATGATATACCTAGATTCTATATGTGTGTGATGTGATGGTGGATGTATGTCATTTCTTTATGATGCATTACTAATATATGAAGGCAACGTGAAATAATGAGTGAATGATATATGATATGCATATGTACTAACATGTTGTGAATGCAAGAGTGCATATTTTTGGGTACCATAGTAAAAGATTGAGAGACAAACTGGATTGATGGAAGAAAAAGATTAGTGAAAAAGGAAATTAGATGAAGAGATTTAGTAACCTTGCTTTCTTTCGTGCACCTTTAGTAATAGATAGCTTTGTTTTAATATGGAAAAAATGGATACATCGCATCGTGACATATATATGACCTCAGAGTGATAATACTATCCTTTTTCAAAAGAGATAGATAAATTGCAGACAAGGAATGTGTTCATGGTGTGTTTTGAAAAATTGGTTTGTATGTCAAGAGTCGAGGTATGTGCAATAGTCACAAAGTGATCGAACTAGCATTGACACCCAAGAGATACACATTTTAGAATATCGTGAACAACATTCCACAAATAGAAGACAATTAGAATAAAGATCATGAGCCATCCTAGCCACTCTCATCACTCGGCGATATCCTCGAGTAGCATAGGAACATGACCAAAGATAAATCAAGAAAATATAAGACTCACTAGACCAAGCGAGCCAACAACCATTCTGATCTTGTTGTCAAAGTTGATAGTTTGTGATTGTGATTGATAGGACAATCATGGTGTTTAGTTTTAGGAATGAAATGCCTTGTATACGATAGACACAGTTTGGTTTTAAGTAAACTGCACTTTGTATAAGATAGATGATAATCAGACTAAAGACAAGTTGATAGGTTGATTGATTGATAGATGCAACAAGTTGATTTGTCTGACATGTTGATTTTATTGATAGTTTTTCTATTGATACATGATTTGATAAGTGCAATGTTATGAGTTTTTCATCTGTGTCTGCTCAAATATCTATCTGTTGTAAGGGACAAGTCTATTGATGAAAGAATGATTATTGCTTTGGAATTTTTTAGAGTTTTCGATGTTTTTGGAGAGTTTCTTCATGACATGTTTTGAATATTTTTGGAATTTGTTCAAGACCTTTTACAATTTTTTTAGCACATTTATTCAATTTTTAGGGATTTTTTTCAAGACATTTTACCAATTTTAGGATTTTTTTAGGACATTTTACAAATTTTAGGATTTTTCTAGGATATTTTACAATTTTTAGGATTTTTTCGTGACATTTTATAATCCTTTAGGATTTTTTGGGATATTTTGTCCATGTGCATGTGTCATTTTCCATTCAAGAAATGATAAAGACTCCATTTATTGATCAGGATAAAGAAGATGCCCCCAATCCTCCCAAAACAATTTACAATGGTTGAAAGGGGTTATATACGAGACTGATTCATGCATCAAGAAAGACAATGAATATTGACCAGTTCCAGGCCATGACAACGAGATTTGAGGAGGTTTAATGACAAGATGGACGAAAAATCTATTTTAGATATGAATAAGATTCAGATAGAATGACAATAGATGATGGAGCAATGACTTGACTTACCTAGAGTGCCTATTTGCCAGGTTTTCTCAAGTGGGCAAATGATTTTTCTTCTCTTTTTTTTAAATAATTTTTTTGTTCTTTTTTCAAGATCATATTGACTTAAGCATAGTACTTGCAGTGGTACATGCTATTGAGTGTTTCTAATAATGGTTTCCCTTTTGATGTAGCTAGCTAATAAGCACCAAACCCATACATTGCAGTGACCACATAGGGACCTAGCCAATTAGGCTCAAATTTGCCTAGATTCTCCCTTTCTTGTTGATTCTTAGTATTCATTTTGAGGACCAAGTCTCCAATTTCAAAATGCCTACCTTTCACTTTCTTGTTATAATTTTTACGGAGATGATTCTGATATGCTTGTAGATGAACTAGAGCAGTCTAACATTGCTCATCCAATATTTTTAAGTCATGCAATCTGGATATCTTGTATTCTTCATCATCAATGATATTGCACAAGGAGACTCTTAATGAAGGGATCTCGACCTCAAGGGGAAGAATAGCTTCAATACCATAAACTAGTGAAGAGGGTGTAGCATCAATAGGGGTATGAATATTAGTTCGATATGCCCATAATGTAGGATTCAATTGTACATGCCAATTGCGGCAAACATCATTGACAATTTTTTGAAGGATTTTGATGATGGTTTTGTTAGATATCTCATCTTGACCATTGCTCTGAAGATAATATGGAGAGGAAAAGCGGCGTTGGATATGAAACTTTGCACATATTTCTTTTACATCTTGGTTTTTGAAAGGGTGACCATTGTCAATAATAATAGCCAAAGGGATTCCATAACAATATGTGATGTAATTGAGTATAAACTTGGAAATTCGGAGGTCGATAATATAGGCCATAAGAATGGCCTGAATCCATTTGGTAAAGTACTCAAAATTTGTGATAATGAACTTATGTCCATTGGCAGAAGTATGGTGAATCTTACCTATAAGGTCAAGTTCCCACTAAGAAAAGGGCCAAGGAGATATGATAGGTCAAAGCTTTTGTGTGTCATGTATGAATCGGGTCTCCATGAATCTAACATTTTCAACATTTCTTTGCAAAAGCGTGAGCTTCCCGTTCCATTGTAGGTCAATAGTATCCTGCTCTTGTCAATTTCTTAGCAAGGCTTAAACCGTTGAAATGACCTCCACAAATACCATTATGTACCTCTTGTAAAATAGTTTGTGCTCTATTAGAGTCAAAGCACCTGAGGAGGGTTTGGTCAAAAGAGCGATGATGTAGTTTGTCACCAGTGATAACATATATAGTGGTTTGATGGATGAAGGAGCGACTTTAGTTTTTGGATAAGTCAGGAAGTAATGCTTGGGTTTTCAAATAGTTGTATATGGCTTGGTACCAAGGAGAATTGGGACCAAAATTTTTGCACACGAGTTCAAAATATTAAATATCATAGGTCGGGATCAATAGTTTTTTTTACCAAGAACTCGCATTTAGCAACATTCTAAGGATATCAAACATAGAAGCAATAGCAACCATGGCATTTGGTGGCTTGTTTTGTAGCCATGGTACTTAACTGAAAGTTATTACATGACAAACTTGGTTTTATAGAAACCAACCAACTTTTTGTAAGGAACAAGTTTCTCATCCTTTGTTTCATATTCCTCATTTTATTTGTCGGATAACTAACTAAGAATCACCATAGACTTCAAATTGTTTATGTTGGCAACAAGGCAGCAAACTGAGAGGGGGAGGGGTGAATCAGTTTGCACACAAACTCTACACAACTCAAATTTAAATTTAATTTTGATAATTAATAGTTAAAGCACAAATCAACACCACATCAATAACACACATAACAATAAGATTTTTGACATGGAAAACCGAGTTAAGGGAAAACCACGGTGGGAAGCTACCCACAATTAGATAATACCCTGTTAGGAGTAAATGAAATATTACAATGGGGAATGCACATGCATTCGGGCACACTGCCTAGAGCTCATTGCTCAAACACTATAACAAAGAGGACTACAACCCTTAGGAAGCCTCATTGTCTTACAAAAATATTCAAATTACATGTGAAAGATCACGAACTGATAATCCTCATGCCTGGTTATGGTTCCGGTTAAGCTCGTATACTGCTCTGTTACACTTCTTCATACTTATTTTTTGTTATCGAAATATTAAAGCATTATTCACACATTACACACACTCACTGATATCGCAGATGCAACAGATACATCCGCAACAAGATATTACATCAATTTATACATATCATTAACCTAAATTTCAAGGTCGGTTCAACCCACAACATAAATTACAAAATATAACCATACACGCCACAATAACACACGCGGACCAAAATAATGTTGGCTAAGACATAGTCTCGACCCAAATCAACTCCTCGAACACAAAACACCTCCAAGAATTATGCCTGGGACATCTGTAACATGCTACAATCACCATGAATGTTGCATAACATGAAGAACACCACCGAATCAAAAAAATGATCAACAATGCACACAACGATCAATGCATACCATCAACACGAATAGAACACGATCTAGAAACATCCACAAGCAACATGAGTTACCACAAAAACAATCACAACATCACAACTTACTAGAATCTTCATCAAAATTATACTGAACCTCAAGGACACTCACTGAACTGATTGTCAAACTGAAAAATTCACTTGCGGACCTCCAAATCATGAACCATCTGAATTGAGGACACATTAGAACGTCCCAAACACTCTGCCAAATCCGCAAACCAAGATATTATAATTTTGGAGCAATGCAATGCAAAAACCATTACACTAAACACCAAAAATAGTTGAACAACCAACCTCAATACCAGATCTCATAACTCGAACAAATCATCATGCGAACCACAAAAACTTCTGTTGAACCAACTAGAGATACTTATCTCAAAACCCTTTAATCCACAACTTCTCAATTGCAACACACTGACCAAACTAACTCACATAATCTGGCTGCAACACTGGAACAGACAAAGGAATATGTTGACATCAATGAAAAAACATTGTTTCAGCAAACTTCTCAACAATATCGAACAATATCCCGCTTTGGCATTGATGACAACATATAAATGTGAAAAACAATCAATACAAAAAAAAAAAAAAAAAACCAATAATCTCCATATATAAATACGTATATACTCTCTTTCCCCCTGAGAACAACACAAGATATGACAATTTTTCACATGACTATCTCCCCCTTTGACATCAATACTAAACGCACATGTGACACAAATCTTACTCTCTTAGCCAATCACTCTCTACCCCCACAAAAAAAAAATTGAACATACAATAGTGATTGCTCCCCCTGAGTAGCAGCCACCACTCATCAATCTGGATCACATGACATCTCTATGAAATCCACCAAACCTATGCAACTCAATGCATCTTAGTTTTCATCAGGAGAGGCAATCACCTTGATAGCTCTGAAAATTGATTGCATGTAATTTTCAATTTTGAGCTCTAATATTGATTTTCTAGTTTTATTTTTATCCTATGTAAATGATCTGAGGTCTAGGGTTTAGGGTTTATCAAGATTCCTTATGTTTTATCAAGAAAACCCTAACAATGATATATTTTGTTGTTACTTTTTCCCACTTAAAGCCAAGGGTTGTTTACCATGGGTGGGGCCATTTCATTTCCTAAGTTTTAAGTGATGGTTAATCGGTTTATGAAAAATGATTTTTTATGAGTCACAATTTTTTTCCTTATGACCGGTTTTCCTTTTAAATATACGCGCCCATGATTTCCCTCAGCTCGAAAGTCCTCAATATTTCGACCATTTGCTAAAGACAAGATGGATCCAACGGTTTGCGCTTCCCCATGACCAAAGATGTGAGGGTTTTAAAGACCACGACATCGCGAGATTATGCCACGTGTTCTCAGTGGAAATCGGTGATGTTGGCAGTATAACCGGTTGAAGCATTATGTTACTGGTTCTCAGGTGGTAAAGGTCGATCTACTAACAGTCCCATCAATTTGCACATGTTCAAAATGAACAGAGATGTTTTGTCTTGAGGTAAAAGTTGCTTGAGTGTTTAACTCTGGAGTTAACGGGCATTGTACAAAGCGGTAAAGTTTGAACAGATCTGATGACCCTCGTATTCCCATAATGGAAGTTACAAGGAAGTTACGGACCACGACATCACGAGATGATGCCATGTGTCCCAGGGTGACCAGGAAGACCTATGGTGGGGCCATTGATAGAATTTGATTGAAAGATGATATGGTACTGTTTAGTTGAGATTTGATGGGTTTGTCGATACAGATGGAAAGTCAAGTGTTGAGTCGGCATAAAATGACTGTTAGATTTGCCAAGCTGGGTGAGATTTGCAGCTGAGTTTCAAATAAGAAATTAGGAGGGATCATAGAAGGCATCGGTCGTAGCTTGTGTGGGAAAGGCAAAATAAATTGGATATAGGCTTGTTGACTCAGAATTGATTAGACAACCAAAGATGATAGCTCAGAGATGTGAAAGGATCAAGAAAAGCTTCAGGTTTTGATATGATGGATAACGAGTTCTTTGATAAACTCAGAGATTTTCCTATTGATAGGAATCCTAAAGCAGGAGACTGTACACTGAGAAAGGAATAAGATCAGAATAAAATCATTCACGTAAGGTGAACACATACATGTGGAAATGGAGTGATGGCCTAGAAGATGGCGATGTCTTGTGTTGTAGGAATGATTGCTAAAATCCATAGCTGACAAGGTGAGCAGAAGATATCAGGATGATGATTCTTCACACGGATTAGCACTGCCACATTGAAAGGAATTTTGATTATAAATTCACTAGGGAGATGACAAAATGGGTAGAAACAAATACAAGCTTTTTGATTTCTCTAAGAACAGTTCTTCATCAGTGAGAGGATGATGTTCGGACAGAACTATGAATGGCGTCGTTGCATATTTTGTGACATTGGATGGATATTTTTTCTCTGGTATAAGGTTGCTCATTGTCAAAGGGGTTGTGAAAGATCAGAGGATTGTCAGAGGGGGTGTGAAAGCCTTTTCTTATCAGGAAAAGCCACCCATGGCATGTCCTCAACTCTTACTTTGTATTTAGTTGGTAGAGTGTTCCAAGAAGGAGCTCACAAGGAGCTGAAAGAAAGATTTTTTCGAGGGAGGATTTGTTCCATTTTCTCTTATCCGGGGTATAGAGGCTGGAGATTTTCCCCTATTTCAGTGGGAAAGTTTTGTTTCATGCCGGGATCTGTTTTCCTTTTCAGGAAGAGAAATGCTATTGAGCAGACTAAGCATCTAAGGGTCCATCTGGAGGTGTTTGGGTGATATCGGCGCAGCTCAAGTGTTTTTGTTTCTACCAATAATCGTTTAAAGATTTTGGTTCCACCTCATCACAAGCACTAGCATGTGGATAAGGAATATTTTGTAACAGAACTGTGTACATTCTTCGAGGCTTGGTTTTGATGACAAGTGTCTTTTGGCCTGAAACTTGTCACTCCCTTGTTTTTTATAAAAGGGAAATCAAGGCCATTAGTTAGGGTTTTGAATTTTCTGAGAAGGATCTCTATAAAATAGATCTTTTCTGCATGGTTAGGTTCCATATTGTTCTAGAGAGTCATAGGAAGTAGTAGGGACTGTAATGTTATTTTGCAGAGCAAAAAGTAATAGAATAGTTGCGAGTTTCCTTTTCAAGTGGGTTATCTTGTACTCAAATTTGTTGATAGTTATCTGATAAAAGATAGATTGTGATATTAATGCAAATGTATTTTCTAATCTTTACTCTCCTGTGTGCGATTTTATCTTCTTTTAAGCAAATGGAATCAAGGGTTTCGTTTGTTTGTTGCATTGTTATGATGTATGTAATTTTCCATTCAATGCATTAGTCCAAGGGGTTAATTAAAATGTTTGAATGAGATTACAGAGAAATAAGACTTGTCATAGGATTTGATAAGCAATTCAGGTGAAGGATTGTAAGCAGAACAATATTGTAAGGCAGTATTGTTCTGGGATAGACCACCTATTAGACGAATTTTTATGAGATT
Source organism: Cryptomeria japonica (assembly GCF_030272615.1). Lineage (NCBI taxonomy): Eukaryota > Viridiplantae > Streptophyta > Pinopsida > Cupressales > Cupressaceae > Cryptomeria > Cryptomeria japonica. Next base: position 1,412,762 of record NC_081410.1, on the reverse strand, counting down.
TTAGTAATGCTTTTCAAAGACTCTGTAAGTCCAATGAATAAGGCACTGGTATTTGCTAACAAATGTCATTAGGTTTTCATTTTTTGGTTTATCTTCTTTATGATTTCTCAGAACAAATCTAATAAATATCAGAATATCATTTGTTAAGTTTTATGTATTTTTCTGAGAGTTGTCCCGCCCCTTCTCATACTCCAGCTTAAGGTTGAGGATCACTGAAGGATTTTCCATCCTTGAGCATTCTCCCTTTTTGTTGAGTCTTTTTCATGAGATAATCTGATTTATTTTCAGCAAATTCCTGAGTATCGTTGTAGAGTGCAGGAAATTTACTAAAGGGATCACCCTCTCTGGTTTTGCAGAGCCTAAAGTACAGAAGGACTTTGTGTCCTTGTTAATGTTGGTCCAAGCCTGACAGATATTGATAGTTGGAGGTGGCTCTCCATAGATATTTGGAGGAATTAGCTTGGTCTCTACCGAGTGGCAGTGTAAACTCGTCCATTTTTGGGAACCAACAAATATGACAACTCTACTGGGGAAAATAAGAATTATAAAGAATCTTTGGTAAAATGATTTGCCTAAATATATAGTCGAGATTATCACATCCGAGTCACCAACAAAAATGGTGACTCTGCTGGGGATGTTGCATAAAGTTGTCCGGGACTTTTGTGATTTGATGGTTGAGTGTTGCTCCCGCGTCGCAGGACTAAAACTTTTGCCCACATAGTGAAAAGCTTCTTAAATTGTCCCTTGTCGGTTTGAGTTAATTCTCATAAATGTCGCTAGAAAGTTTGTTGTAGTTCATTTTTTATAAAGAAGTTTGGTCCAAACCCGTCAGTATTTCAAGATTATATGTAATACCTCACAAGTTATGAGTGGCGACTCTGAGACTCTGAGATCTATGCACCAGTGTGTGTTTGCTTGAAGATGAACCAAGAAATTTGTAGAAAAGATGAAGCAGATTTGAGCTCTTATGATGAAGTACCCTGACAAGTTGAGGATGGAATCAATAATGCCATTTGATGATAAGGAAGTGTTGCAGTGTTGTGTTGAAACAAATCTAACCTGTGAAGGAATTCCAGTTGTTTGAGTATTTGTCCTCTACAAGGAGGTGGCGACTCTGTAAAAAGATCAGTGTTAAAGATTTGAAGGATTGAAGGTGATTTTGCAAGTCCCAACTTAAAGAAGGCAGCAACAGCTTCAGCATTTCCAGGTATTTACATTTTCATGAGTCAAGTGTATTTTCATGAAAATTGTGTAAAAAAAAAATGTTCCCTAAAGAGTGAAAAAATTACTAAGGGAATGGTAGTGACTATTTTACATACTCTTGTGATTGAATTTCCATTTTATGTATGAGATTAGATGGAGTATGTTTTGATCCTTTGGAATGTAATAGTTTAAGATTTGTGGAAAAAGGAAAGAAATAGGGAAATGAATGAAAATATGTATCATATGCATGTGCTTCCCTATGAAATGTCAAATACAAATGTGCAACCTCAACCAAATCACCATAGAGATTTCTTTATGGAAAGATATAAGCCATTGAATTTTGATGGTATCCAAGGTTTCCCAAATCCTGTTCCTATAGGAGTTAGGGAACAATTACTAGGATTCGGTGGGAAAAAGGTCAGAATCAACACTACAACATTTGCAGGACTTTTCAGAATTAATGGAAGATTCTGAGATAAATCAGGAGGATGTTTTCATGAAGTTGTTTGTTTAGTCTTTGAAGGAAAATGCCAGAGACTGGTATTCCTACATGCCAATATGTTCTATCTCATCATGGGATGAGTTGAAGGTAGCATTCATGGAACAATTTGGTGAAAGAATTAATCCAAGATCAGTTATAAAAACATTCATGGGTATCCAAAAAGAAGAAGATGAGTTAGTACTTGCTTTTAATCTCAAGTTTGCTAGGGCATTGGATGATATTCCTAGAAGTTACAGACCAAATGATGCAGTGTGCTTAGTTGTTTATTTGGTTGCATTTGATGAGGAAGAGAGTTATTTGTTGAGAGATAAGGATCCTAAAACCTTGCATCAAGCTTATAGGATAGCAATGGATATTGAGAAAAGCTTGAAATATGGAATCCCTAAGGGTTATCTATTTGCAAGGATATGCTATCCCACAACACTAGAGGTTAAAGAAAAGCATAAATCAAAAGATAGAAATCTGTATCAAAACCCTTATATCCCTACTAATCACATTAGCCCTGTTTTTTATTATGATTTAAACAAAAATATGAGTGAAGAGAACTTGTCCTAGACAATGGTTATTCCTCATATTGATGAAGAAGAGGTTAATGAGAAAGTATCTGACATATTAGATGTAGAGATGGATGTGGTGTCAATCACTTTACTGAAAGACAACAGTAATTGCTCCAAGAAGAGCATCTCACAGGAAATTTGTTAGCAGTATTGTTTTTCAGATAGATCCGACAGTAAGTATGAATAATTGGGAAGTTTTGTGTCTGAAATGGATGCAAGTCTGCAGGATTTTGATAATATGAATTCAGTCTCTCGGGAATTAGTTGTGTATGATAATGAAAATTTAGATGATGAGATGCCATCAACATTAGTTGATGAGATTAGTATGATAGATAGTTGTGTGGTATGTTAAATATTGAGGAAGTCATATTAAACCAGTCTAGGGATCGACCTTATAATAGACTGGTTTTGTGCAAGGAGTTAACTTCATTTGAAAAGTGGGAGTTTGAAGAAGATGAAAAAGATTATGATAAAAGCAGTTGTCCTGATCTTCCGAGGGATTTATATAAAATTGATCTGGAAACATTTATGACTAGTAAATGTGAGGATGATTTCCTCTTTGATGTCACAAATACTGACATTGAATATGAGAGTGTGGAGTTCGTTGATATTGACCAAATAGATGAAGGAGATTGTTGTCTTGTTGCCCCGCATGACATTTTGAAGCCAGAATGGGATGTTTTTGTGTTACATGAAGATATCATTGTTGAAAGGGTAAATGATGATGTTTTTTCATCATGCAGTGATTTGAATGTACACACAGTTGATTAAGACACATTGGCCACAATAATAAAAAATGGAAGTGAATTAGAATGGTTTTTCAAGTATTGATTGTTCAAGTATGGATGTTTGTAAAATTGTTACCATATTGGATGAGCCAACATATGAGAGATTTCCTTTTGACCTTTACAATGAGTTTGCATCGTGTTTGCAAAAACGATTTAGTGATAAGCATGTTATAGGGGTGCAAACAGATGAAGAAAGCAATTTTTATGATGGCAGTTGCATAACAGAGTATGAAGTTTTTAACTTCTCTTTTCAGCTTGTTGAGGCAAACATGAAACATGTTGAATGTTGTTATCAACTCATCTCCATTTTGGATAATGAGTTTGGGTTCTGTATATGTCATGCAAAGCTAGATTGCAAGGTTCGGGTGAATGGACATTGCACTTAGATAAAGGTTTTTTATAACATACCGAGGAAGAAAAAAATCTATACTTATGATATTTTTAGATTGTTCAATATGCAACGTGATCATAGCTATATTTTTTACAGAGGAAAGTATTGGTTGACATTGGCAGATGGCATTGGGCCATCATATGTGGTTTGACCCTACAGGCCACAATTATTTGGGGTGGAGTAAGTTTTTCTAACTCTATGCCCAATAAAATTGTAAATAAATTCCCTCTTAAATTGCCTGTTCATGGACAATTACCAAGGTTCTATTTTTCTAAAAGTAGCTGTTATCCACGAGCATTAGTTATGTTTTCTTTGGTAGTGTAGTTTCTTTTCTATTGAAGTTACCTTGTCCAGGTAATTTCATTTTGGTCTGCCCTGTGGTTGGTCTAATTCCCTCAAAGATTATGGTCTCTCAGCTCAATCCTGTGAAATGAGCATCCCCAACTAGAGCCATTGATAGCTCTGAAAATTGATTGCATGTAATTTTCAATTTTGAGCTCTGATATTGATTTTCTGGTTTTATTTTTATCCTCTGTAAATGATCTGAGGTCTAGGGTTTAGGGTTTATCAAGATTCCTTATGTTTTATGAAGAAAACCCTAGCAATAATATATTTTGTTGTTACTTTTTCCCACTTAAAGCCAAGGGTTGTTTACCATGGTGATGGGGAGGATTCTCACAAAGAGTTACACCTCACTCAATAGGTAGATAAAGGATGTTTTAGTGGGCATCCATCACCCTTCGCTTCTCTATTAACAAGTAAAACAATTAAACTCCTTTGGAGAGCTCCCTATCAACTTGTTTGCTCCTATTACTCATAAGCTTGGCTGGAATTCACTAGAGTAAATCCAACCATCCAGTTATCTAAACCTCCAACATACACTTGCAGGGGTCTCAGGGGGTGTATAGTAGGTGTTTCAATTCCACTCATGTGGTCCTTTTTATTGGCTACACTCCATTTTTCCATCGCTTCCTCTTATTCCTATTTTCTAGGTCTAGTAGCCCTAGAGCCCCTAATAGCCCTACCTTATCGATTTTTGTGCAATTACTCATAAAACCTCCAAAGGAACCCCCAAAATCCTTGGTGATTTGAGTACCCTTTTGGACAAACTGTTAGATTTACTAGGGTAGGTTGTTTGGTCTGTCTGTACCAGTACGGATCCCAAAAATGGCACTTTTGAGGGTTTTAGAGTTAACAGTCTTCTCCAATGGGGTTTATTGGTTTCTACACACTATCACACCTCCATCTGTTCTCTGAGACTCTTCTATGCTTCATACTTCCATTTCAAAAACTTGGCACATTCACATTTCTTCATCCCTGCAAGTAAAGACAAAAATGATAGTCATATCCCTAACAGGGCTATGGCAGAGCTCGTCTAGGATATGATGGAAAGTAGCTTCCAAACAACCTCTAGGACATTCCAAGGAATATTTAAACTATACAAAGGTTCCATGACTTAAATCCGAAGGGCCATTGAACAAACACAATGGGGTTTCAAGTTGGAACCATGTCTAGGGTCTTAAACCCTTGCTCAGACCGAGAGCAGTGCAGTATAAGACAAATTGTAATCACACACAAAACCTACACTAAGAAAAGATACAAACATTTCCTGATAAATAAAATATAATTTATTAAACCACTAAGGAAGGACAGTAATAAGATCAATCCATTTGGTATGGATTGTTGCTACCAAAATAACAACTTATGCAAAAAAATCTAGAAATTGTCTTCAAATGTTATTCAAGCTTGCTCCTGCATATTCCAACCTGTGTACAATCATTGAAAAAGAATTTTATATGCCTCCTTGGTCATAACCAACCCCTCATTAGTTTCCTAACCACCAATTTTCTCAATTTTACAAAGTTGCTCAAAAAGTTGCAAAAAGTTGTCGAGCAATAATAACAACTTTTGCTCCCATTTGCATTTTTGCCATTTATGCATTTCTATTCATTCTAAACCCCCTAGGATGGTTCCCTAATATCAAATAAACATGACCAAATTCCTAATAAGGCCTTACAATGAGTTTTACCCTACTTTACAAAATAATGGCATTTTAGCCTTATAAGGGCACATTGGCCAAAACTGAGAAAACAAACAAACTTTGATCACAAATGCACTTAAAATAACTATAAACCACACTTGTGGACCTAAACACAATCCATTATTCATTAATTAATCCCAAACATGATCAATCACTCCAAAATGTGAAAATGCATCAAAACTAGGTAGAACTAGGTGCTCCTGCACCATACTCCCCCGATGAGAAAGAAGTCAAGTGACTCCTTTAGGAAACAAAGAGAGGGGAATTATAAGCTTAGGAAAGTCTTCTTTAGGTACCCAAGTGGCTTAAGATTCTGTAAGATGCTGTGACTTGACCAAATGTTCCATATAGGCGGTTTGCCTAGTCTTCTTGAGGATTCTTGAATCCAATACCTTCTCGGCTTGTAGCAAGGATGTAGGTGGCAAGGGCAGGTCTGAAAGTGATTGGGAGACCTCTGAGACTCTACTACATTCCTCTGGAAGTGTGCCTTTATAATACACCAAGTCTGCAACATTAAATATAGGAGATAAATCCATGTCTCTAGGTAGATCAAGTTTGTAAGCATTTTACCCACACTTAGCCAAGACCTTACAAGGTCCAATCCTCCTCATCTGAAGCTTGCTAGGGAAACCTTTCTGAAGCCTTTCTTTGTTCAACTGAACCATGACCAATTCCCCAATAGCAAATTGAATATCCATCCTCTTTTCATCCAATTTATCTTTGATTCTTTGAGAGGTGTCTAGTAAGGCCTGCCTAACTTGCTCATGAATCACTTTCATGGATTGAGCCATGTCGATAGTATGCCCACTATTTTTTTCCATCTTCCCAATATCTCTGAGCTCCAACACACCTCTCGGATGAAGGCCATAAACTACCTCAGAAGGACTCTTACCGGTTGATCTATTCACCCTATCATTGTAGGCAAATTCAACTTGATGGATGATATGATCCCATGCTTGTCCATACTCCTTAGTTAAACACTAAGAAGGTTCCCAAGTTTTCTATTTACCCCCTCTGTTTGGCCATCTCTTTGGGGATGGCAGGCTGAGCTGAAAGACAAGTTAGTGCCCAAACTCTGCCATAAAGTCTTCCAAAAATGACCAATGAATTTTGCATCTCTATCTGATACTATACTGATAGGTAAGCCATGAATCTTAATGACTTCCTTGAAAAACAAGTGAGAAACATGGCTAGCATCATGAGTCACCTTACATGGAATAAAATGGGTCATTTGGCTAAATCTATCTACCACAACATAGATGCTATAAAATCCTGATTTGGTCTTGGGCAAACCAACAACAAAGTCCATACTTACACATTCCCATGGCCGGTTTGGGATAGGTAAAGGCTGATAGAGTCCAGCATTAGAAGAGGTACCCTTTGCCTTTTGACAAACCATACATTGTTCCACATACTTTCTGATATCCCTTTGCATCTTTGGCCAATAGTAGAATCTTTGGACAAGTTCCAAAGTCTTGTTCAACACAAAATGTCCACTTAAAAAACCATTCAGCTTCTCTTGCATCAAATTTTCTCTCATGGACCCTCTCATGAATCCACCACCACTCTACACACTTTATCCTAAACAAGGATCTTCTTTGGCTAGGTCCATCCTCGACTGGTTCTTTGATCAAAACTCTTCTCATCATGATATTCTCTCCAACCTCGAAATCTAAACTCACTTCTAGTGCCTTCACATTTGCTGCATCTTCTTGAATAAAATTTAGTCTCCTCTCACCTCCTTGGGATGAAGAAGACTTCTCATGACATCTATAGGCCGGTTGCCCAAGTTGATGGCAATTGTAGCACTTCATTATGGTGAAATAGGACCCTCTTCCTGATCCACTAGACCTTCCTCTACTAGAGTTGCTAGATCCCCTTCCTCTATAACTGCTATTGCTATTGGAATCTCCACTCTTCTCTACCAACTTGGATTCCTGTTGGGATATTTGGTCTATAATTATTCCACCATATCTACCTCTATGACCTCTGCCATCTCTTCCCCTACCTCTACCTTTGTTGCTTTGCTCTTGTTTCTTTTTACTCTTCTCTTCCAACTTGAGTGCCAATTGATAGCACTTGTGGACAGTACTAGGACACAACAAACTTAACTCTTCTTGTATATTCCATCTCAAACCATTCAAGTACCTGGATACCTTGATGCTTTCATCTTCCACCACCTTATATCTCAGACACAACTTCTAAAATTCCTCAGCGTAGCTAATCACATCTAGTTCTCTTTGTCTCAAGTTTTGTCTCCTCTTGTGTAATTGAATTTCATAGTCTTCAAGGATATAGGCTTCTCTCACCTTGGCTAGCATTCCTTTCCAAGTGGAAATTGAGTTCTTACCCTCCTTTTGCCTCTCCTCTTGGATGAACTTCCACCAAGTCAAGGCTGCTCCTCTCAATATAGATTTGGCTACCTTCACATTTTGTGCTTCGCTAATTCCATCACATTCAAAGTGATTCTCCAATCCTTCAATCCACTCCATGACCACTTCTGGTTCCATTTTTCCACAAAAAAGTGGCACTCCTTCTAGGGACTTCCCTCTTAAGGCTTTGCTGGCTCTAAGGAAAGGCTCGTCAGGTAGAATAGGATGGTTCAGGTGTGCCATCCTCTTCTACTACTTCTTTACCCTTCCCTTCATTGATTTTGATTGTTACCTTCTCAGTCTTGTCTTCAACTTTGTCTAGTTTGCTCTCCAACTGTTGCAATCTTACCTTGAGGAGTCTATTCTCTTCCTCTTGATCTTCTACCTTTTTGGCTAAATCTGCATTGGTCACCATCATGAGGCTATTTTCTCCCACTAACTCAATCTCTAACATCAACTGGTTTCTTCCCAAATCTTAACTTGCTCTGATACCGCTTTGATGGGGAGGATTCCCACAAAAGAGTTACACCTTGCTCAATAGGTAGGCAAAGGATGTTTTGGTGGGCTTCCATCACCCTTTGCTTGTCCATTAAAAATTCAAACAATTAAACTCCTTTGGAGTGCTCCCTATCAACTTGTTTGCTCCTATTACTCACAAGCCTGGCTGGGATTCACTAGAGTGAATCCAACCATCCAGTTATCCAAACCTCCAACATACACTTGCAGGGGTCTCAGGAGGTGTATAGTAGGTGTTTCAATTCCACTCATGTGACCCTTTGATTGGCTACACTCCATTTTTCCACTGCTTCCTCTTATTCCTATTTTCTAGGCCTAGTAGCCCTAGAGCCCCTATTAGCCCTACCTTCAACATTTTTTGTGCAATTACTCATAAAACCTCCAAAGGAACCCCAAAAATCCTTGGTGATCCGAGTACCCTTTTGGACAAACTTTTAGATTTACTAGGGTAGGCTTTCTGGTATGACCGTACCGGTATGGATCCCAAAAATGGCACTTTTGAGGGTTTTAGAGTTAACAGTCTTCTCCAATAGGGTTTATTGGTTTCTACACCTTGTCACACATCCATCTCTTCTCCAAGACTCTGCTATGCTTCATACTTCCATGCCAAACACTTGGCACATTCACATTTGTTCATCCCTGCAAGTAAACACAAAAATGCCAGTCATATCTCTAGCCGGGCTATGGCAGAGCTCGCCTAGGATATGATGGAAAGTGGCTTCCAAAAAACCTCCAAGACATTCCAAGGAATATTTAAACTATACAAAGGTTCCATGAATTTAATCCCAAGGGCCATTGAACAAACATAATGGGGTTTCAAGTTGGAACCGTGTCTAGGGTCTTAAACCCTTGCTCAAACCGAGAGCAGTGCAGTATAAGACAAATTGTAATCACACACCAAACCTACACTAAGAAATGATAAAAAAACTTCCCAATGAACACAATATCATTTACTAAACCACCAAGGAAGGACACTAATAAGATCAATCCATTTGGTATAGACTGCTGCTACCAAAATAACAACTTATGCAAAAAAATCTAGAAATTGTCTTCAAATGTTATTCAAACTTGCTATTGGATCTTATACCCATGTACAATCATTGAAAAAGCACGTTATATTCCTCCTTGGTCATAACCAACCCCTCATCGGTTTCCTAACCACCGATTTGCTCAATTTTGCAAAGTTGCTCAAAAAGATGCAAAAAGTTGTCGAGCAACAATAACAACTTTTGCTCTCATTTGCATTTTTGCCATTTATGCATTTCTATTCATTCTAAAGCCCCTAGGATGGTTCCCTAATATCAAACAAACATGACCAAATGCCTGACAAGGCCTTATAATGAGTTTTACCCTATTTTGCAAAATAATGCCATTTTAGGCTTATAAGGGCACATTGGCCAAAAATGAGAAAACAAACAAACTTTGATGACAAATACACTTCAAATAACTCTAAACCATACTTGTGGACCTAACCACAATCCATTATTCATTCATTGATCCCAAACATGATCAATCACTCCAAAATGTGAAAATGCATCAAAACTAGGTAGAACTAGGTGCTCCTGCACCACATGGGTGAGGCCATTTCATTTCCTTAGTGTTAAGTGATGGTTAACTGGTTTATGAAAAATGATTTTTTATAAGTCGCAAATTTTTTTCTTATGACCGGTTTTCCTTTTAAATATCCGTGCCCATGATTTCCCTAAGCCCGAAAGTCCTAATTATTTTGACTATTTGCTAAAGATAGGATGGATCCAACGGTTTGCGGTTCCCCGTGATCAAAGATGTGAGGGTTTTAAAGATTGCGGCACTACGAGATTATTCCACATGTTCTCAATGGAAACCAGTGATGTTGGTAGTATAACCGGTCAAAGCATTGTGTTACCGATTGTCAGGTGGTAAAGGTCGGTCTACTAACAGTCCCATCAATTTGCACGTGTTCAAAATGAACGGAGATGTTTTAACTTGAGGTAAAAGTTACTCGATTTTTTAATCCTAAAGGAGTTAATGGGCATTGTGCAAAGCGATAAAGTTTGAATAGATCTGACAACCCTCGTATTCCCGCGATAGAAGTTGCAAGAAATTTTTGGACCACGGTATCACAAGATGATGCCACGTGTCCCAGGGTGACCAGGAAGACCTACGATGGCGCCGCTAACAGAGTTTGATTGAAAGATGATATGGCACCATTTAGTCGAGATTTGGTGGGTCTATCGATATGGATGGAAAGTCAAGCACTGAGTCGACATAAAATGACCATTAGATTTTCCAAGCTAGGTGAGATCAGTGTATGAGTTTCAAATAAGAAATTAGGAGGGATCATAGAAGGCACTGGTCGTAGCTTGCACGAAAAATGAAGAATAAATGGAACACAGACCTGTTGACTCAAAATTGATTAGACAGTCAAAGATGATAGCTTTGAGATGTGAAAGGGTCAAGAAAAGCTTCAGGTTTTGATATGATAGATTACAAGTTCTCTGATAAACTCAAAGAATTGCCTCTTGACAAGAATCCTGAAGCAGGAGACTGTACACTGAGAAAGGAATAAGATCAGAATAAAGTCATTCACGTAAGGTGAACACATGCAAGTGGCAATGTATTGATGTCCTAGAAGATGGCAGTGTCTTATGTTGTAGGCATGATTGCTGAAATCCAAAGCTGACAAGGTGAGCAGAAGATATCAGGATGATGATTCTTCACATGGATTAGCACCGCCACATTGAAAGGAATTATGATTACAAATTCAGTAGGCAGATGATGGAATGGGTAGAAACAAATACCAAATTTTTCATTTCTCTAAGAATAGTTCTTCATCACTGAGAGGATGGTGTTTGGACAGAACTATGAATGGAGTCGTTGCATATTTTGTGACACTAGATGGATATTTTTTCTTTGGTATAAGGTTTCTCATTGTCAGAGGAGTTGTGAAAAATCAAAGGATTGTCAGAGGGGGAGTGAAAGCCTTTTCTTATCAGTAAAATCCACCCATGACATATCCTCTGCTCTTACTCTGCATTTCATTGGTAGAGTGTTCCAAGAAGGAGCTCACAAGGAGCTGAAAGAAGGATTTGTTCAAGGGAGGATTTGTTCTATTTTCTCTGATCCGGGGCATAAAGGTTGGAGATTTTCCCCTATTTTGGTGGGAAAGTTTTGTTTCATGATGAAATCTCTTTTCCTTTTCAGGAAGAAAAATACTACTGAGCAGATCAAGCATCTAAGGGTCCATTTGGAGGTGTCTGGGTGATATCGACATGACTCAAGTATTTATGTTTCTACCAGTAATCAGTTGAAGATTTTGGTTCCACCTCATCACGAGCACCAACATGTGGATAAGGAATATTTTGTAACAGAATTGTGTACATCCTCTGAGGCTTGGTTTTGATGACAAGTGTCTTTTGGCCTGAAGCTTGTTGCTCCCTTGTTTTCTATAAAAGGAAAATCAAGGCCATTAGTTAGGGTTCCCAATTTTCTAAGTATGATCTCTGTAAAATAGATCTTTTTTGTAGGGTTAGGTTCCATATTGTTCTAGAGAGTCATAGGAAGTAGTAGGGATTGCAATGTTATTTTGAAGAGCAAAAAGTAATAGAATAGTTGCGAGTTTCCTTTTCAAGTGGGTTATTTTGTACTCGGATTTGTTGACTGTTATTTGATAAAAAATGGTTTATGATATCAATACAAATGTATTTTCTAATCTTTACTCTCCTGTGTGTGATTTTATCTTCTTTTAAGAAAATGGGATCAAGGGTTTCATTTTTTTATTGCATTGTTATAATGTATGTAATTTTCCATTCAATGTGTTAGTCTAAGGGGTTAATTAAAATGCTTGAATGAGATTACAGAGAAATAAGACTTGTCATAGGATTTGATAAGTAGTTCAGGTGAAGGATTGTAAGCAGAACAATATTGTAAGGCAATATTGTTCTAGGGTAGACCAATTGTTAGATGAATTTTTGTCAGATTTTAGTAACGCTTTTCAAAGACTTTGTAAGTCCAAGGAATAAGGCACTGGTATTTGCTAACGAATGTCATTAGGTTTTTAGTTTCCTATTTATCTTCTTTATGATTTCTCAGAACAAATCTAATAAATATCATAATATCATTTTTTAAGTTTTATGTATTTTCTAAAAGTTGTCTCACCCCTTCTCATACTCAAGCTTAAGGTTGAGGATCACTGAAGGATTTTCCATCCTTGAGCATTCTCCCTTTATGTTGAGTCTTTTTCATGAGATAATCTGCTTTGTTTTCAGCAAATTCCTGAGTATCGTTGCAGAGAGCAGGAAATTTGCTGAACGGATCACCCTCCCTAGTTCTACAAAGCCTAAAGTGTAGAAGGAATTTGTGTCCTTGTTAATGTTGGTCCAAGTCTGATGGATATTGATAGTTGGAGGTGGCTCTCCATAGATATTTAGAGGAATCAGCTTAGGCTCTGCCCAGTGGCAGTGTAAACCCATCCATTTTTGGCAACAATGCATTCATCTTTTGCAGTAGATAAAGAAATGACACTGCTTCTTAGTCATCCATGAAACCAATCTCTTACCCAAGGAAAATGCACCACCACTAGTATTCTTTCTATCATCAACATCACCTGCCCAATCAACATCAATAAAAGCACTCAAAGTAAATTCATCATCTTTAGGATACCACAAACCAAAATCAAATGTCCCTTTCAAATATCTGAAAAATTATTTTCACAACTACAGCATGAGATTATTTGGGATCAACTTGAAATCCAGCAACAAGACAAACAACAATCACAATATTTGGTCTAGTCTTAGTGAAATAAAGTAATACACCAATCATAGACATGTATCTAGTCTGATTTGCTTTCGAAGAATCATCATCCTTTGTCAACTTACATCCGATCACCATAGGAGTACCAAGAGGCTTAGCATCATCCAAACCAAACTTATTCAAAAATTCCTATACATAATGAGCTATGAACCTTCTGATAAACTACAATTTTCCTCTTAGAGTTCTTGACTGTTTTAGATTTTATGGGGGAGGCACATCCTTGATTGCTTTCACTTTTGTTGGATCTACTTCAATGCCAAAATTGGAGACAATGAATCCTAAGAGTTTTTATGATGTAACCCCAAAAACACATTTCTTAGGATTGAGTTTAAGCTTATACTTCTCCATTCTTTCAAATATCAAAGTCAGGATGCCTAGATGACTATCTCTGGTGAGTGATTTACAAAGTAAGTCATCTACATAATCTTCCATTAATGTATGCTTGAAATCACAAAAGATAGGAGTCATAGCTCTCTGATAGGTTGCTCCAGCATTTTGAGGCCAGAGGGCATTACATTCCAACAATAGGTTCCCTAAACACATGTGAGAGTTGTTTTAGGCTGATCTTCAGGAGATATCCTAATTTAATTGTATCCAAAAAATCCATCCACTAGGGATATCATTTAATAACCAACAGTTAAGTCTACAATTATGTCAATGTTTGGCGAAGGGAAATCATCTTTTGGAAATGCTTCATTTAAATCACAGAAATCGATAAAAATGTTGATGCCCCTGCAGGTTTGCTCACTGGAACTAAGTTATATATCCATTTTTTATAATTAATAGGCTTGATGAAACCAACATCTAACAATTTCTTTAACATAGCTTTCACAAGTAATGCAATATGTGGATGCATTTTTCTCAATTTCTATTTGACTGGCTTTGCATCTGGTTGCAACGACAAATGATGAAGTACCAATTCTGGATCTAGTCCTAGCATATCTGCATAAGACCATGCAAATTTGATTTGTCTTTATAGAAATAATGTGATAAAGTATGTCTTTTCTTGCTCGGACAATGAAGCTGCAAAGTGAATGACCTTAGGATTATCTAATCTTCCCAGATTGATTTCTTTTGTCATCTCCACCGAGAGAGGAGATTTCACATATTGTGCTAGGGGTTTGTTCATTCTTCCATCCTTGGGTGCCTTGGAAAGGATTTCACCCTCAGATATGTCATTTAGTTTTGCTTTTTTTTACGTCTAGAGGTGCCTTGCAGTTTTCACCAAGAGACTCATTATTTTCAATTTTTTTCTTGACTAGAAGAAGGAGTTGATTCCCCAAATTGTGTTGATATTGTTAGTTAAGATGAGAGGAGGGGGGGGGGGGGGTGAATCATAAAAACTCACAATACAATATATTCACCAGATTCAACCTCAATGGCCTTTACTGATATGCAACTATGACTGTAAATCATTCAATACTCATAAATAGATACACTTAAAACATCATAACAAATTTAACACCATATTTAACGTGGAAACCCAAATAGGGAAAAACCACTGTGGGATTTCGGACCCACTAAGAAATATACCCTTCTAGAGTATGCTTGGTTAAAAGCTAATCCAATTACAGATTACAAAAACACATTGCTAGATGTGACCCAGTTAAGGGATTTCCCTCAGACTTGTTAGAGTCTTGCACTTTGTTAGAAGTGACCTTGTCAAAGGATTTCAAACACTCATTTAGAATGTTACCTTGCCAGAGGGTTTACAAATAAGACTGTTAAGTCCACTCGATTAAGAGATTTCCTGTCACTTACAAAATAAATAATAGTAATAAAATATATCTGCAACTTCACATCTGAAATGCTAAAGCAGATTCTATATGCTCAAAATAATCTTGTCTTAAGACTTATCTTGCTTCTTGTTGGGCCTCTCAATCTGTTCTTCAATCTTCTATGCTCGGTGATCACTACTATCGTGTCACTGTTCTTCTATTTTGCCCGCATACATTGTTCATCAACAGTTTCTTATTTATGAACAATACCTAACCACTTAATCTCCTTGATCACATTTCCCATGATCAATCTTAGCCATCAGATCTTAAAACGTGACTAGGTTCATTGTATCCTTTGATCTGAAAATGTTTTACCTTGCCTTGGAACTTGTGCTAGGTTATGACCATTCAATCTGTGTTGTAGATATATCTCTTGTATTTTTGATGTCATAGATCCTCAACAAACTTCTTGCACGACATACCAATCATCTGATCAACTCCAGCTCATTGGTATTCTACATTTAATAATGTATTTATCCATCCAATGCGTTCTGTTATTACTCGGTTGTTACTTGGTAGATATTTTGCCTTCTTTAACCGATAGTGATAACCTTAGGGTTTACCGCTAGCATCTTGCTCGGTAACATAGAACAATATCAAGCCTTAACTAATTCTATAGCTTGAAATCTTTTCTCCTTCTTGTTCAGTCTTTGAATACTCATATATAGGATATCAAAACAATCAAAACAACATAATCTCATCACTGTCTAACTCGGTAATAGTTGCCCATTGAATAACTTATTCCCCTTTTATTTTCACATTCATTCTGTGTCTCTTACCGACATCTTTATACTTATCAAAACACACTCATTAAGATATGACAACATCATACTGAATCAGAAAATCAATTGCTTGACATCAATGACAAAATAATATTATTAAGATAGTAATCATCCTTTCTCAATTATATCAACAATCTCCAACAACCTTCTCAATATCCTTATACCAACAAACTTACTGAGATGCTAAAAATCTCCTTTTGTGAAAATGCTAACAATCTCCCCCTTTGGCATTGATGGCAAAACCAACTTTAATGGCAATACCAACATGATTTATTTCAATTGATTCAGATTCGAATTGTTGTTTAAACTTCTCTGAAATTTTCTGGAATACTCCCCCAGTCATTAGTCTTCTCCCAGCTTCTTCTGTTAGTTCCTTATAGATTAGTCTTCTCCCCCTTTGACAACAATGCCAAAAGGAAAAAACTAATTCATGAGATCTTCCTTTGTGAAGTAATTTCCTTGCAGTCTCATTCACGGTCAGAGCATCTGTGTCTTCAATCACTTTATCTTGTACAACTTTAGGCAACCTCCTAAAGTGTGTAAAGCAACATCAACTCATAAATAGTCATCCTTTAGATTCATAGAATTGATGCTTTCACCGAACTCTGTCAGTGAGTACTAGATAGGGGTAGGACCCCTAACTGACTTCTGAGATACTCAAAAGTGTCCCTTGGCAATGGCTTTGTGAAAATCTATGCTACTTGTTCCTTTGAACTGATATATTCCAACACAACTTTCTTCTCTTGAACTTCTTCTCTGAGATAATGATACTTTATAGAGATATGCTTTGTCTTAGAGTGCAATATTGGATTCTTTGAAATGTTAATGGCACTAGTATTATCACAGAATATAATTATTGGCTCGGTAACTTTCTCATTCATACCTTCCAATAATTGTTTGATCCATGCTATATTGGTACAATTCAATGCTGCAACAACATATTCAACTTTAGCTGTTGACTGTGAAATGCATCCTTGTTTCTTGCTAAGCCAACTTACTAGTCTATCTCCCAAAAAGAAAGCTCCACTGCTTGTGCTTTTCCTGTCATTAATGTTTCCTACCCAATCGGCATCAGTATAGACTTTAAGTCAAAAACATTTTTCTTTTGATATACTAAGCCATAATCTTCAGTGCCTTTCAGGTATCTGAAAATTCTCTTGATTGCTGTCAAATGAGTTTCTTTGGGATCTGCAGAAAATCTTGCAACTATACCTACTGCATGTGCTATATCTAGCCTACTGTGAACCACATATTGCAACTTTCCAATCATAGATCGGTAAAGTGTCTCATCAACAGATGCAGATTCATCACTCTTTGATAGTTTACAATTGGTAGTCATAGGAGTACTTACAGGTTTAGAATCTTCCATTCCAAATTTCTTTAGGATTTCCTTTATATACTTGGATTGAGTAATGAAAATCTCATTTTTTATTTGTAGTATCTGCAAACCTATAAAATACTTTATTTCACCGATTAATGACATCTCAAATTCTTTGCACATTTCATTTCCAAAGTTCTTGCATAAGGAGTCATTTCCACAAAAAATAATATCATCAACAAATATGGCTGAAAGTAGTATAGCATTGTTTTCATCATTTTTCATATACATGTTGTTTTCACTTGTCCTTATAAATCCAATCTTGATCAAATAAGAGTGCAGTCTTTCATACCATGCTCTAGGTGCTTGCTTTAAACCATATAATGCTTTGTTCAACTTACATACCTAATCTTTATTCTTGTCTTCAATAAATCCTTCAGGCTGTTCAATATAAACTTCTTCTTCTAGTATACCATTCAAAAATGCAAATTTAACATCCATTTGATATACCTTGAAATTTTTCTAAGCAGCATATGCCAACAATGCTCTCACTCCTTCAAGTCTTGCCACAGGTGCAAAAGTCTCACCATAATCAATTCATTCTTCTTGAGAATATCCTTTAAAAACTAGTCTTGCTTTGTTCCAAATGACCTCTCCTTTTTCATTTAGCTTGTTTCTGAAAATCCACTTTGTACCGATTACATTTTTCTCTTTTGGTCTTGGGACCAGTGTCCATGTTTCATTCTTCTTGATTTGTTCAATTTCTTCTGTCATAGCATTTATCCAATCTTCATTACTAAATGCCTCTTTTACTATCCTCGGTTCAAATTCAGATATCAGACATGTGTTTTGTCTCAGTTTGTTACTTGTCATCACTGGATCATCCTTATCTCCTATAATCTGACTTGATGCATGATTTTTTTGACATACTTGGCTAATATGGGCTCGGTATGCTCTATTTGATCTTCTTGATCACTCAGTAACTGAGTATTTTCTTCATTTTCTTCATCAACTTTCTCGGTAGGATTTCTCGGTTGAACATAAACAAATTCTTCATAATTTTCTAATTCTTTGGAATTTTTCTCATCATTTCTTTCTGCAAATTCATCAATTTTCACATTTGCACTTTCTACTATTTTGTTAGATGATTTGATCAGACATTTAAATGCTTTACTTCTAGAAGAATAGCCAAGGAATGTTCCTTCCTCACTTTTCTGATCAAACTTTCCATTTCCGTCATCTTTGTGAACATAACATCTACTTCCAAATATTTTAAAATAACTTACATTGGGTTACTTATCATACCAGATTTCATATGGTTTCTTCAAAGTTCCTTTCTTCAGTTATACTCGATTCAGGGTGTAAACTGCAGTGCTGATTGCTTCTCTCCAAAATGTTTGAGGTACCCTCTTTTCTATCATCAGGGTTCTGGCACAATCTACAATTGATCTGTTTCTTCTTTCAGCTATCCCATTTTGCTGAGGTGTTCTCAGTGCAGACACTTGTCTCTTTATACCATGATCATTGCAAAATAGGTTAAATTCATCAGAAATAAATTCTCCTCCTCTATCAGATCTTAGATATTTCAACTGTCTTCCTGTTTCTTTTTCAACTCTAGCCTTATACCATTTGAACATTTGGAAGGCTTCTGATTTTTCTTTTAAAATCATAACTGACATCATTCTTGAGTAATCATCCACAAATAATATGAAGTATTTATCTCCATAATAACTTTGAACTTTCATAGGACCACAAAGATCAGTGTGCACTAGATCTAAAATTCCTTTAGAAGTGTAGGACTTACTTTTAAAGCTTGAATTTGTCATCTTACCCATCTGCCATCCTCGACATATTGCATTCTCATGTTTTTCCAAGCTCGGTAGACCTCTTACTCGGTGCTTCTTACTTATTTTGATCAGGTTATCAAAATTTACATGACAAAACCTTTTTATGCCATAACCAGGTATCTTCTAGTTTAGCATACAGGCAATTGTTCCGAGTTGAGTCAAGATGAAATGTATTACCTTTTGTTTGTGTCCCGGTAGCAGCCAGCTTTCCATGTTTGTCATGAACTTTGACACATCCCTTCTGGAATTCTATTTGGTATCCTGTATTGTTTAGCTATGCTACACTCAACAAATTGTATTTCAAACCTTCAACCCAGTATACATCATCACATTTAGCATTGTCAAGAAGTGTTATAGATCCTTTACCTTTCACCGGACATGGTGCATCATTACCAAATCTTACATATCCTCCATCATAGTCTTCTAATTTAACAAACTTGTGTTTATCACTTGTCATGTGATGTGAGCATCCACTATCTATAATCCAAGAATCATTTTTATTTATGTGAGATATTAGGGCTTTTTCTTCATACCTTTCTTCATCTTATCCATCTTTGATAGCCACATAAACAACTTCCTCTGTATCAGTCCCATCAGATTTATCATCGTTGGATTCCTCATCAGCTACTAGGCATGTCTTTCTATCTTTCCTTCTGAAGTCTCGGTGTCCTCTGTATTGGTTGTCTTTCTGTCTATCATCTCAGTATTCTCTCTTTTCACTAGATTCTTTGTCAGGACAGTTAGAAGCCATATGTCCTATTCTATCACAGTTAAAACATTTTAAAGGTAACTTTCCTTTATACTTACCTTTGCCTCTCAGTAACCTTCTGGCTAATAATGCTTCAAACTCTTCTTGCTTTCTGATTTCTTCATATAGTTTGTGTACCTCTTCCATGTTATTGTGAAATATTTCACTTGCTCCACTGTGATTACCTTCAATATACTTATACATTCTATCATTGTAATCATCAGATTCACCAATATGAAAAGAACTGAATGCAGATTCAACTTTATTTACCGAGGACCCACTGTTATCAAAATTACTTAACTCAAATGCATGTAGCTTACCGATAGTAGCATCCAAAGAGACTGGCATGTTTGGCACGTACCTTAATTCATTGATTGCAGAGACTCGAATGGCATAAGCAGGTAGAAGTGTTCTAAGCAACTTACATGTTACATCCTTTTCTTCAATAGTTCCTCTTGCTCCTTTGATTTGATTGACAGTTTCCTTTACCCTTGTATTATATTGGGTTATGTTCTCACCATCATTCATTCTCATGGATTCAAGTTGAACTCTTACAGTGTCTACTTTTGCTCTCTGAACATGTTCATCACCACCATACACAGATATAAGCTTGGTCCACATCGCTTTGGCATCATTGCAGCCTTCTAGATCATTAAAATTTGAGTCGGTTAATGCAAATGTTATTTCAATCATAGCTTGTGTAGACACCCAAAATTGTCCAGTCTATTTAATTATCTAAGCCTAATTCTTCTATTAATTAAATAAATATTTATTTATTTAATTAATTCATTTATCCTCTTCTAGCCTTATTTCTCATTTAAATAAATACATTTATTTATTTAAATTATCCTTTTCCTAAATTAAATAAATATCTTATTTATTTAATTGATCCCACTTCTTCTATTAATTAAATAAATCTTTATTTATTTAATTAATTCATTAACCTTTTCTACCCATGACACATGTCATTCATCTCTTAATTCATACACTACCTACCCCTTTCATTATTTTATTATTTCTTCTACCTACCCTCTAATCATAGCCGACCTCCTTTTACACCTCTCAATCTTATCCCTCCATTTCATATTGTGTCTTCTATATAAGGAGATGCTTCCTTCATTATCAAACCCTAATCATTCTATGCATCCTAATCAATCATTCTAACTACTTGATCAATTGACTACACTACGATCCTACTTGCAACCACATTCTGTTCTTTGTTGAGCTCTTGTGCACATAAAATCTGAGAGCAATTATATCAAGCAAGATCAATGGAGATAGGAAGAATGGAGATCCAAACCCTATTGGACATGTGATGGTATAATCTTTGTGATTTCATTTGATTTGCATTGTCTTAGGTAATCTTCATATGTTATGGTGGATCTTTGTTGTTGTTAGGCTAGGGTTTTGTGGTTGAATTCATTTACCCTTTCAATATTGTTATTATTGTTATCCATTTTCACCATATTGAGCTCTTTTTGTTTAATCTTTAGAGGGTCTGTCTTCCCATGTGGTCATTAGGACTACTATTGAGAAGAGAACAACCCAAGTGGTAGCAAAAGAAAAGCCATCTTCTTCCAAACCACTATAAATAACTGTATTCGTGGTGAAAACTATGAATAACGTGTGCTGATTAGTTCATACCGACACTATGTCTCCCCATAAACCCGTTTGATCAAATTTATTTGATCAATTGTAGGGCATAACCCCTACCGGCAGGGAGCCTTCTGTATTTACAGAGCTGAAAGTGTCGCATGTATGGCCACATGAGCGGATGCCCTTACTAGCACCTTTTTGTTTTAGAAGCTCAAATCCTTCTAGTTATTGGTGCAGGAGGTCGGACCTCTAGTAGCGGCCCACACACATACGGTTCTTAGTAGAGATACAAAGTTCGCCACGGGGAGTTTTTGTGGGGACTGATGCTTGGCTGACCCGAGAAGTGAGTGCCGAGGGTGGAGCCAATGAGGTCAAGCATCTAAGTATCCGCTCTGAATAGCGTAGCCTCGGGGGTAAAACCCCATGTGGGATCAACAACTATTGTCTTGGCCAGCCATAAGAATTGTGCTTGACTTATTCTAAACATTCAAAACATTCAAGACCAAACAGCAAAACATTGTGTCTTTTGTGTCTTCAAGTGTATGCAAAAGATTTTTTACATCAAACAACACACTTTTTATTGGAGTCATTTTGGAGTCTAGACACTTGCAAACATTGGGTCTTCATCAACACTGTGTCCTCTTGTCACGAAAAAAATGGTCAAACAATTAGATTTGGTCACAACAAAAATGACTTCACAGATTGGAAAAGATTGCACAAATTTTGCAGAAACGCGTCTGTGTCTGACATAATAGCGTTTGTGTTTTATAACCGCGTCTGTGAAGGGTAGAAACGCGTATGTGTTTCCAGAATCAACAGTACATTTTACAAAAATCCCAGAAACGCGTCTGTGTTAAACAGAACCACGTCTGTGTCGGGAAATTGCGTCTGTGAAGTATACAGGCGCGTCTGTGTTCAGAATTGAAAAACTGTTATAGTCCAGCAAACAAACATAATCAGTTTCAGTATTCTTGAGCTTCCTAGGTCCTTTCTCCAGGGTTTCATCTAGCATTCAACCTGTCTTTGGGTCTCACAAAGTCCATCATTGCTTCACACCGCACATTACATTCACATTTGTCTAAACTTGAGTCAAAAGGTCACTTGCTTGTCCTCATCATACTTTGTCAACACACTACATACAACAACACTTTGCTAAGTGGTCCCTCATCAAGGTTTCTTACCTTTGGGTTTCATTTGGTCTTACTTAGAGTCAAGGTCAACTTACCTCATCAAGAGAAACTATCCTCTCTTTGGAAGTCACACCTACTCTACTACATACATACTTGGTCTTACACTTTGGACACTGCAAGTACACTTCAGATTCATTTACATTCCATCCAACTCTTAGTCTTCCATACTTTTTCCACTTTCCTCTAGTCTCACACATCTCGGTCAATACCTAGTTCATGGTTGAAACTCGTCTTCAAAGATCTAGGAGAGAAACTAAAGAGGCTCAAGAGTCCGCAAACATGAGTTCTTATGAGTATGACAATGATATCTTTTTCAATTCCGATCATACTACATTACCTGACATGGATGCCTATAGAAACATTCCAAATGTTGAGAACATGGACACTACAAACAACAATGCTACACATAATGACAACATGGACAACTTTTCTATACATTCAGCAGATGTGGAAGAATCCATCATGAATCCCCATTTCAATCAATTGGTTGAGGAAATAATGAGGAAGGATAGACAATACTTCTTACAAATGATGGCACAAAGTGGAGCCAAGATACCTCATGATTTTGACATGTCTCAAATAATGGAACATAGACCTTTGCAACAACCTCACTCCAACATGGATCAAAGGAGACCTAATAGTGGAGGCAATAGAGGACCACATATGGTACCAGAATCACCATCATCTTTGTTTCAAAAACCAAAGGTCCCATACACACATGGTCAAGCATATGATACTCACCTTCACAGACCATTATGGAAGTCTTATGGAGAGAAATATGTTCAATCACATATCAACGCTAATGATCAACCACCAAAGCAATTGGATATTCAAAGACATGCTCAAAATTTGGACACAAGGAAATCCCGTGTCAAATTTGGGGGCAACACATTAGAACATGACATGCCTGTAGAGTATGGTATACATGCACAAAATAGATATGGCGTTCCTCAACATGAATCTATACCAAGTGGTCCATATACGCAGCATCATTATAGACCTCCTCCATATGAACATCTGTATGATCAATATCATCCATATATGCAACATGCTCCTCCTCCAATTGGTGTCTCAAACATGGGGTATGGTCCAAGAAGTCAATCTCCACCTAAGAGCAATTTGGAACAACAAATCAGGGACTTACAAAAGAAAATGGAGGACATAAATACACTGAAGCCAACATACACAATGAGAGACATATGTCCTTATCCATTTGACAAGAGCATTCCAATGCCTCCTTTTCCTACACACTTTGTGACACCTAAATTCGATAAGTATAGAGGAAAAGGGGATCCTAAGGCACACATAAGACAGTTTTTCACAGCTTGCATTGAGGTAGCAGCAGAAGAGACATATTTGATGAGATTATTCCCACAAAGCTTAGGTGATCAAGCTATGGAATGGTTCTCCCAACTTCCACCTGGTATTAAGTCATGGGGTGACTTAGCAGAGACATTTATTCAACATTTCTCCTACAACATAGAGACAGACATATCAGTCACTACTTTGTGCAACACCAAGCAAAAAGAGGGAGAGTCTTTTGCATCATTTTTACAGAGATGGAGGAATCTGGCCAGTAGATGCTCTTGTGAAATTCCACAAAAACAAATGGTAGAAATGTTCACCCAGAATGTTAACAAAGAGATTGGTTATGACTTAAGAAAGGCTTGTTTGTCCACCTTCAAGGACGTCATTGAAAAAGGCTTAACGACATAAAAGGTCCTAATTGAACAAGGAGTCATTAAGATATTCAAGGAAAACAAAGATGACTTTAAGGGAAAAGACAAGTCGAGATATTGGAATAAAAACAAGAACATAGTCAATGATGGCGTTGTTGATGCCAACACAGTATGACCCAAATTCATCTTTTCAGGATCAAGTTCCTCAAACAATCAAGTGAATACTCAAACAACTTCCAGATCACGAAGGAAGTACACTCCATTGGGAGAACCACTTGAGTCAGTCTTCAGGAAGCTAGTGACAAATAAAGTAATCACAGTTCTAGATTTTCCTCCATATGAACCAAAGGTCAAACCAAATTGGTGGAATGATGATGAGTATTGTGAATTCCATAAGAGCAAGGGTCATAAGACAGGAAATTGTCATCGACTGAAGAACATCATACAAGATCTCATTGATAGAGGTGATATTGAAATTGAAGGACACTCATATAATCAAGAACATGAGATGTTTAAGGAACCATTCCCAAAACATAACAAGGGAAAAGCTAAAGCCACAGATGACCAAACCAACTATACCAGAGCATCCTACAACTATGATTCAACCATCAATCATATCTCGATGGACAATTGTGTCTCTACCATTATCATCAAGGACAAAACGTCTGAGAATTCTACCCAGAGACTCAGGATTGTCCTAAAAGGTGTTGGATCTTCTTCCGAACCTACCTCTGAATGTAATGTTACAACTCGTCGAGGTAAAATCACTTTGCAAGGTGCTCCAGCCAAGAACACTGCCTCCTCATCAACCAAACCTGAGTATGACCTTGTAGAACAGTTAGGGAAGACACCCGCACTCATCTCCATCCTTGAGCTATTACGCATATCCCCCGCACATAAAGCTATTGTTAACAAAATCTTGAGAGAAACTACCATCCCTACTGATCTGAACGTGGACCAGTTTCAAGCCATGGTGGGATACCTTTCCGTTCCACATTCCCTTACATTCACAGAAGTCGATGATGCCTCTGTAAGTCAGCCACATAATGCACCGTTACACGTTGAAGCCTTCATACACAAACATCAAATAAAAAGAGTCCTGATAGATGGAGGAGCAGGTCTAAACATTTGTACATTGAGCACTATTAAACAATTGGGATATTCTGATAAGGCTGTGAATTCTACAAATCAAATCACCATCAAGGCATATGATGACGAAGAGCGTTCATCCAAGGGCACAGTCACCTTACCTCTCAGAGTTGGGCCAGTTACAAAGGATGTGGTTTGTCAAGTCTTGGATTTGGATCTCACTTATAACATATTACTAGGACGTCCTTGGATTCATGAAATGAGGGCAGTCCCATCCACATATCACCAATGCATTAAGTTTCCTCACAATGGAATAGAAGTAACAGTTAACGGTGATCCTAATCTGTTCATATACTGCAATAATCTTAGATCAAAGACTGAGACCATCATTCCCAGTAATTGTGAAGTTGTTCTTTCCTCGGCATACATTGATCCCGAGTCATTAAAACCTTCGACATCAAAACAAGGTGAGCTTAAGGGCAAGTTTCAAGGCAAGGGTATGGGGGAATACACTTTAAATCAGACCATGTACTTACGACAAGTCATGAGTTCCCCAAAAGAATATGGAAGACCACATCCTAACAAGCAAGTATCCATCATGATACTCAAATGGGACCCTACTACCTTTCAAAGATGGGGTGAACTGGAAGAGAAAGACTTGTACAAAATGCTTTACAAAGACATTGAAGATGACACACAAGATCACATCAGTCTACCATGTGAGAAATATGGCAAACGCTTCAAAATTCTACAAAAATTTGGGTATGATGGAAAAAGCGCTCTTGGGTTATGAAAGGAAGGCATCATTGAACCTTTACAACTTGAATTGACTTTCAAAAAGGAACGCTCAAAAGGACTTGGTTTCTTAACTTCCAAGGTCCACACCCAAAGGACAGAAGAAGCCTTACAAATCAAAGCTGCCAAAATTCAACAAGAGGATCGCTATTCCACAGATTCCAACGAATGGGAATGGGGTTCAGACAAGTCTTCCAGTGACTACGAGCTCACCGAGATATTTAGAGAGCTAGAAGAACCCACAGAAGAAGAGGAATTTTATAACAAGTTCAGAGTTGGTCAAGAAACAACCCATGACGATTTCACACAGTCCTTGTCTCAAGGTCCTAGGTTGATCACATAGGATGAGAACACCTGTCCCAGAATGCGCTACTAGTAATGATAATTTGGATTCATTTGCGATCGAGACTGATGAGGAGAGTGCCATTGATGACCTCGATAATTACCTTGACATACCCGAATATAATTGCATCTTCACTCTTAGCCCTACTAACTTCGAAGACAGTAACGGCCTTCCCATTGTCCACCACCAACTCATTGACTGGGATCATGAAGGACCTGCACAGTTTGACACATTCCAAAATGATGAAGCTTTTATTGACTATCTTGGTGTATGAGATGATCTTCCTCCAGGGGACCATAAAGCGGGATACACTATAGAACTCAATAGCGTGGCATATTTTGGTGAGGGTGTCGGACCTTCCAATCGCAAAAATGTGAAAATAAGAACAAATCAAGGGTCTTATGGCGAAAACCACACTGTGGCGCTGTCTGACCCCAAAAAAGTAAAAAGAAAGGATGTATCTGAGGCGAAAACCTCTCAGAGGCACCTAAAGATGGAAGGCTCGACATTCTCTCAGCATCATATGAGGAAAAGTCATCCATGTTGGTAGAGGAGACTATCAAGACAAACATTGGTACAAAAGAGGTTCCACACAACATATTCCTAGCTCAATCGTTGACAGAGTCAGAAAGGTCAAAATTCATAAGTTTCTTCAAAGAACGACAAATCAACTTTGCCTGGTCATATGCTGATATGCCTGGTTGGACTCGGATTTGGTAATGCATCATTTGATAGTTAAATAGGGGGCAAAACTAGTGAAACAGAAATTAAGAAAGATGCATCCACAAGTGGCATTACTAGTCAAAGCAGAACTTGAGAAATTATTGCATATCGGATTCATACGCCCAATTGATTATCCTGAATGGATCTCTAACTCAGTGCCTGTTAGTAAACCAGATCGCAACATCAGAATTTGTACAGCTTTCAGAGACATCAATAAAGCTTGTCCAAAGGATGACTTCCCATTACCAAATATTGACTTGATTGTTGATCTCACAGCAGGTCATGAAATGTTATCATTGATGGATGGATTCTCTGGTTATAATCAAATAAGGATCACGCCCAAGGATCAACACAAAACATCATTCACTTGTCCATGGGGAACTTTCTGCTGGAACGTCATGCCCTTCGGGCTAAAGAATGCAGGTGCTACATATCAAAGAGCCATCACTACTATCTTTCATGATCTCATGCATGTAACCATGGAAGATTATGTCGATGACCTCTTGGGAAAATCAATAGATAGAAATACATATTTGGACATACTTTCAGTCGTCTTTGATCGGTTGGAAAAATACAAAGTAAGATTAAACCCCAAGAAATGTGTCTTCGGAGTAACCTCCGGGAAGCTCCTAGGATTCATTGTATCCAAAAGAGGAATTGAAGCTAATCCAGCAAAATTCAAGGCCATCTTGGAGATGCAACCACCAAGAAATATCAGTCAACTTTGATCCTTACAAGGTAGACTCCAATCCATCCGAAGATTCATAGCACAACTTGCAGATAAGTGTAATCCTTTTCAGCACCTGCTACATAAAAACATCAAATTCAAATGGGATGATAACTATCAACAGGCTTTCCAGATGCTCAAAGATTATCTTCTAAATCTGCCAGTTCTGATGCCACCAATTCCAGATCAACCACTGTTACTATACATATCAACTACTCCAACAGCACTGGGGGCACTCTTAGCACAACAAATTGCTGAGGGCAAAGAAAAAGTAGTATACTATATCAGTCGCACACTGGTAGGATATGAGCTAAACTACGCACCAATTGAGCGTGCATGTCTCGCCGTGGTCTTTGCTTCGCAGAAATTATGACATTACATGCTCACTCATAAGACTGAGTTAGTTGCAAGGATCGATCCATTGAAATATCTTCAACACTTACTGGGCGACTAGCCAAGTGGGTAATGATCCTAAGTGAATTCGACATCGAGTATGTGGATAGAAAAGCAATAAAAGGACAAGCCATCGCAGATCAATTAGTAGATGCTCCTATGATAGATGATGTTCCTCTAAGTTCAGAATTTTCAGATGAATCTATTTTGACAATGTCACATGCAAAGCCATGGCAACTGTACTTCGACGACTCATACACACAGCATGGGGTAGGAGCTGGCATCCTCTTTATAACTCCTCAAGGGGATTCTATACCAAAATCATACTGCTTATCATTTCCTTGTACTAACAATATAGCGGAATATGAGGCATTAACAACAGGATTACGAATTGCAGTTCAATGGAAGATCCAAGAACTTCATGTTTTTGGGGACTCCCAACTTGTCATCCATCAAGCAACTGATGATTACCAAACAAAAGATGAAAAACTAATGCCTTATAAACAAATGGTGGATGACCTGAAGCAACACTTCACCAAGATAGACTTTGAGCAGATACCAAGAGAGCAGAATCATGTCGCAGATGCCATGGCTACAATTGCTTCACTGATTGATCTACCTCCAAACGAGACCCGCTATGAGTTCTTGGTGGATAACCTTTTGGTTCCTTCATATGAGATCATGCCTACTGAGATGATATGTGTTGTCGGTCCCGAGTCCCAGTTATATGGTTCCATTTTCACATACCTACGTGACAATATCCTACCTCCTGATCTATCAAATAACCAACGTCGCACTTTCATTCGCCAATCCTCTCGATATGTCATTTTAGCTGATATCCTATACCGGTGAGGTCTAGATGGCACTCTTCTTAGATGTTTAGAAAGTGATGAAGCTCAGATTGCGTTACGTGAAATGCATGAAGGGATATGTGGTCCACATGCTAGTGGTCCTACCTTGGCTAAGAAACTCATCAGGACTGGATATTACTGGCCCAATATGGAAAAAGACTCATATCAGTTTGTCAAGAAATGTAAGCAATGTCAAATTCATGGAGACCTCATACATGTGCCGGCACAAGAGCTTCAACCACTTGCGTCTCCTTGGCCCTTTTTGTCAGTGGGGACTCGATCTTATAGGCAAGATTCACCCTCCTTCTTCCAATGGTCATAAATTCATCATCACTGCCACAAAGTATTTTACAAAATGGATTGAAGCCATGCCTCTCACACACGTCACTGGAAAACAAATTGCTACATTCATCCTCAACTATATCATTTGCCGATACGGTATTCCTGTTTCCATTATCACTGATAACGGACGTCCCTTCAAAAATCAGGATGTTCGTGAACTCTGTGACCGCTTCCATATTTCCCATCGTTTCTCCACACCA
The DNA here is from genome assembly GCF_030272615.1 of Cryptomeria japonica. Classification (NCBI taxonomy): domain Eukaryota; kingdom Viridiplantae; phylum Streptophyta; class Pinopsida; order Cupressales; family Cupressaceae; genus Cryptomeria; species Cryptomeria japonica. The sequence continues at coordinate 1,383,200 of NC_081410.1, read as the reverse complement.
TATTACTCCCAAGGTAATGGCCAAGCTGAGGCGTCTAATAAAACAATCCTTAAAATCCTAAAGAAGACAGTCGACGATGCTGGCCGTAATTGGCATATCCAACTTAATCCTTTACTTTGGGCTTACCGCACAAGTGTCTACACACCTACAGGAGCTACACCCTATTCACTTGTCTATGGCGCTGAAGCCATCTTGCCTATTGAGGTCGAGCTACCCTCTTTATGGGTTTCTTTGCAAAATATCATCAGTGATGAAGACTATAGGGTCTCCCGCTTACAAGAACTGGAATTACTGGATGAACGAAGACAAACTGCTTTTAATCATCTCAAGGCTTACCAACAACGAATGAGTCATAGCTACAATCACAAGGTCAAGCCTCGCACATTTGAGGTAGGTGATTTGGTTCTCAGAGAAACCCCCAAAAATCAGCAAGACAGAGAGAAGAAGGGTAAGTTCGAACCAAATTGGCTTGGTCCTTACATCATTACAACAACATATGGATCTGGGGCATATCAGCTCTCAACTACAGAAGGTGAACCTTTGGAGGATCCTATCAACAGCATGCACCTTCACAGGTTCTACACATAGCTCTTTGGAGTATCCTAATTCAAAAAATACAAAAAAATAAAAAAAATTCAAAAATACAAAAAAATCTTAAAATATAAAAATTGTTACTTGGTGAAAACCTGGCAGACAGGCGCCTTGTAACACAAAAAACATTGAAAAATCGAAAAAAAGTAAAAAGTAAATAATTTCATCCAACGGTGAAAACCACTTTGGTGGCGCCCTGGGCACGTACCATGGTGAAAACTGGGTCACCAGCGCCATGCGTAGAGACATTGCTCCTCCCTCTTTCAGGATTCATTTTCATCCTCCACTTTGCACACACTCACAACCTATCCATTCATAATAAACTTACCCATTCCCATCATGGCTTGTTATTGATCTACCTAAGATTGGTTAGCCATTCATAATAAACCTCCCTTTTCACCTCCCTTTCCATCCATAATAAATCAGCTCCTATCTGTGGCTAAGGCAAATCCTACGTCTAGTGATGGGTGTGGAACTGAGAACATCACATGTTTCGAGGAGCACAGTTTCTTCCAGCTTCCTTCAGTCTATCCGCGCACAATCCGCAATAAAGCAACATTTGCATCGCAGATCCGCAATAAAGTTTCATCTTCTCCGCAATAAAGTATCAGTTTCATGGATTCAGTCAGTTTCAGATGAGACACAGCAGCAACAATGGGCTTCAACAAATCAAATCTTTCAACAGACTCAGACAACATTATGGTTTAGTGCTATCTATCCTTTTTGTGAAAGTAAACATTGTGACCACAATCAAATCAGACTTATACAAGTGACAAGAGACACTAAACTTGAGGACTACAGTGGATGTTGGTGTCGAGTCTTGGTTTTCTTTTGATTTATTCTTTTGGTGACATGTCTTTTAGCTTTTCCAGGATGTCTCTGACTAGAGATTTTATCTCCAGGATGTCTTTGACTAGAAAGGCGAGGATGGGGTATCGTCACCTATTTGTATTTGCTGTCTGTGGATTGTCTCTTAGTAATGCTATGACTTGTCCAAGGATATGAGGACACTGTGAGTCTAGTGTGAACTAGGGCATTCCTTGTTTGTGACTGTCTTATCTCCATGCAAACAGGTACAATGACTTTCTAGGTCGAACATATGCCTCGATTGTCATAACCTACTTGCCATAATAAAGCTCAATGATGATAAAGCATAAGAAGCTCTTTCACTTTCATATCTTCTGTCTTACATCCCCATTTCTTGATTGACTTCCATCGTCCTTCTCGAGTCCACATAGCCTGCTATCACATGACTGAGTATAATGACACACCAAAAACATTTGCATCTCATGTAGTTTCACCTGCACTATCATATGTTAGCATTTCATACATACATGTAGATATCACAACTGCATCACATCCTGCACACAACATCTGTTAGCACAATTTACATTTGCATTATCATATTCATCTGCATTATATACATTTACATTTGCATCATGCATACACATATAAAACATAAAAGAACAAAAATACTGCATTGCATCATATACATATTTGCATCCATAACATAAAATAAACATCACATAAGAACATCTCATCATATAGGTACGCATGCATATAGTTGCCGCAAAGATGAATCATCTCATATATAATCATAAAGTGTCATGATACAATGATGTCAAAAAAATCATATGGCTACAAAGCACCCGCAGGTGTCTACATCATCATACAAAAATGGTACAATATTGATACATAGGGAGCCCTCTACGGCTATGATGAACTCCCTCCCTCGGAGCCACCTGGCCTCGATGAAATCTAAGCCCCTGAAGGACCCACCCCATGATCATCCCCTCTGTCTCCTCTATCTGGTGGTGGTGGAGGACCCATAACCCCACCACTCGATGCTTGTCTCCTCCGGCTCCCTCCCGTAGCTATCGCTGTACGCGACGGTCTATGGAAGCTCCTCGCCCACTGATCTACTGGCACTGCACCGTAATAGAGATCTCGCCAGTAGGCAATCTTCTCCCCTGCCCGCAGGACATAAGCATATCCTGCCCCTGTGTCCTCTACTGCCTGCCTCCCAGCCCTCAGTGCAGTCTCAGCCTTTGTATAGCGCTGAATAGCCTGAACCCGCTCCCGCTCAGTATCTCTGAGCCTCCTCCTGAGCCTATCCCTCTCCCTCTCCAAGTCCTGGATCTCATCTGCCTGTCCCTGGTAGATCTCCCTCAGCTCTATCAGCTCATCCTCCTTTACATCCACCCCCTCCGACTCTGCCTGTGGCTCCCCCTGTACGGGTACCTACCCCTGTGCCTGTGCCTGTACCTGTACTGGTGCCTGTACCTGCCTGTACCTGTCTCTTTCCCTGTCCCTGTACCTGTACATGTCTGGGACCCTGTGCTGCTGGCACCTGTAGTGGCAATCCACCGCGACCCCTCACCACCCAAGCCTGCCTCTCCTCTCCACCCTCCCTCCGTGGTGCAACCCTCCTCTCTCCAACTGCTCCCCTCCTCCTTCGTCGGCCTCTGCCCCCATCACCTCCACCATCATCATCATCCCCACCCCCATCTCCATCCAATAGCTCTCCCGGATCCGTCAGGCGTGGGAATGGATGCTCCGCCCAGTATGCTGTATACTCGGCATCCATGCCGGCATCCTCAATCTTTGGCCACATGTCCCAGGGTAGTGGCATCATCTCTACCAGCTGCGTAACAGCCTGATCATATGATAACAGGGGCCCAAACTATGCCTGATCTCTCACAGTCCGTGCATACATGCCTGAACCCCGTGGCATCCGTTGAATCTTGCCAAACTGTCTGCCGACCCTGTCCACTAGCTGCCTCTCCAACACATAGGGCGTCCGCACAATCAGATACCTGCTCCGGAAGGTGTAAAGAAGCTCAACTACATCATCCTCCCACTGCTCACATCCGAGATATGGCCTCCATATGACCACATCAATATCATCTATCACCCGCCGCCAGTACTCTAACCTGCCAATCCATGGTTGTGACGTGATCATGTCATACAAGTGAACAAAACTGCGTCCATGACCTCTGCCTCTGAAGTGTATCGGCCTCGTCACTGGCAGATGCTCATAAGCCCACACCTGCAACAATGTCACTCCGTAGCCCAATCCCACTGATCCATGATACACAAACTGATGCAACTCATAATAGAGGTGTGCCAGCACACACGGTCCCCAAGCATATCTGGTGTGCTGTGTCACCAGTGTCTCTAGTGCTCCTCCCCAACCCACATCCAACCCCCGTGTCGCTCTATCTGGACATAGGCACCCACTGATCGCTCCTCCTACCACTGCTGGTAGTGCTAGCCCTATGGCTGTCATCATATCCCACGCCACGTGTCCAACCCTCATCTCTAGTCCTAGGTCCTGGAACACTCATCTCAGGGCCTCCCTATCTCCATCTCAATCGTATGGGATCAGCTCCCCATCGATCGGTATCCACAGGATCCTGTATACATCCTCAAGGGTGACTGTCATCTCACCCATCGGCAAATGAAAAGTACATGTCTCAGAGTGCCATCTCTCCGCCAGCGTAGTCAACAATCCCATGTTCGCTTGAAACTCAGGCACATATAGCACATGTCTCAGACCCATAGCCTCAATAGTCACTCAGTCCTCGAAGGTCAGCTCAGGTCGCAACCTCTGAGTAGACGGGAATCTCTCCCGTGACTCCAGCATCGGCAAATACTTCTGCAGTCAAGCAAATCAATCATGTCAGTCATAGTGGCATTCCCTGTTTATCACAAAATGCTACTTTTTATCTAAATGCATATGGCATTCTATCCTAGTGACACTCACTGTTCATCACAAAGTGTTGCTTCTATCCTAGTGACACTCACTGTTCATCACAAAGTACTACGTGTGTGACACTCACTGTTCATCACAAAGTGTTACTCACATTTGCACTCCCTGTTCATCACAAAGTGCTGCTTACATTACTACTCCCTGTTCATCACAAAGTACTCTATCTTGGTACTCACTGTTCATCATAAAGTGCCTAGATCTATCCTAGTTTTCCCTAGAGGACCTGCTTGAGTGTATCCTCTCAGCAGCTTATCCAATCGACAGCGTATGTTCATCACATAACTGTCGATTTGACCTAGAAGACACAAATTCACATTTTTTAAACACAAACGCGCTTACCTAACATAAACGCGCTTAAAGACTACACAGACGTGCCTATGCTCTGCACAGAAGCGCCTGGGAGACATAGACGTGCCTTTTTGGCACAGACGCGCCTAAACATCACAAACGCGGCCGCATTTGACGTAGACGCGGTTTCAAGCACAGACGCGCCTGGCACAAACACAGACGCGCCTCGCGAGCATAGATGTGCCTGACACCAACGCAGACGCGCCTAGACATTTTTGGATATTTTTTGGACCCTAGTCTAAGAGCATTTATTGCCCTATCTACCATGCATTAATGACAACAATAAATGCATTGAAGTACGAGGAGGTTTGGCGGTACTTACCGACTCTCCTGCCTCTGCTGGCCTCTGAAATTGGCGAACGCGGTCGAATCTATGAATGAAGGCCATCGCTGCTGCTCTATTTTCGCTCTGCACTCTGCTCTTGTGAATGTGTAGATGACAATGAGGATGTATTTCCCCCGTGGTCTATCTTATAGACTACCCCTAGCCCTCGTCTCCTGAGTCAATCTTCCTTATCCCGTGACTTTGTCACTTTATCCGGTCAGTCCATTCTATCCCGTCTTTCTTATCGAGAGATTGTCTGTGATCTTTTCAGACATTTTTTCATCCAATCTCTCGAGGGGGCATATCATTCCCATCTTGGGGCAACTTTGTATCAGTTCATCTTATCTTCTTTGAAACAACGCGACAAGCCGCATTGTCTCAAAGAGGAGCAAAATGAAGACACCCAAAATTGTCCAATCTAATTAAATAAATATTTTATTTATTTAATTATCTAAGCCTAATTCTTCTATTCATTAAATAAATATTTATTTATTTAATTAATTCATTTATCCTCTTCTATCCTTATTTCTCATTTAAATAAATACATTTATTTATTTAAATTATCCTTTTCCTAAATTAAATAAATATCTTATTTATTTAATTGATCCCACTTCTTCTATTAATTAAATAAATCTTTATTTATTTAATTAATTCATTAACCTTTTCTACCCATGACACATGTCATTCATCTCTTAATTCATATACTACCTACCCCTTTCATTATTTTATTATTTCTTCTACCTACCCTCTAATCATAACCGACCTCCTTTTACACCTCTCAATCTTATCCCTCCATTTCATATTGTGTCTTCTATATAAGGAGATACTTCCTTCATTATCAAACCCTAATCATTCTATGCATCCTAATCAATCATTCTAACTACTTGATCAATTGACTACACTACGATCCTACTTGCAACCACATTCCGTTCTTTGTTGAGCTCTTGTGCACATAAAATCTGAGAGCAATCATATCAAGCAAGATCAATGGAGATAGGAAGAATGGAGATCCAAACCCTATTGGACATGTGTTGGTATAATCTTTGTGATTTCATTTGATTTGCATTGTCTTAGGTAATCTTCATATGTTATGGTGGATCTTTGTTGTTGTTAGGCTAGGGTTTTGTGGTTGAATTCATTTAGCCTTTCAATATTGTTATCATTGTTATCCATTTTCACCATATACAACTTGAATATGTTCTTGCTTTGCATTTATCTCTTTCATTGTCATCGGGTTGGTGCTAGGTGCTATGTAATCATTCTCCAGATAATATGTTGCATATTCTCCAATTCCTGATAAATGCAGCTTCATCCTTTTCTGCCATGTGGAGAAACTTGACTTGTTCAGCTTTGGTGCATCCCTTTTATACATCTTCAGATCTTGCCTCAAGTGCCTATAAACTTTTCTTCCGGAGTCCAAAGCTCTGATACCAATTATTAGTTAAGATGAGAGGGGGGGGTGAATCATAAAAACTCACAATACAATATATTCACCAGATTCAACCTCGGTAGCCTTTACTGATATGCAACTATGACTGTAAATCATTCAATACTCATAAACAGATACACTTAAAACATCATAACACATTTAACAACAGATTTAACATGGAAACCCAAATAGGGAAAAACCATTATGGGATTTTGGACCCACTAAGAAATATACCCTTCTAGAGTATGCTCAGTTAAAAGCTAATCCAGTTACAGAATACAAAAACACATTGCTAGATGTGACACGGTTAAGGGATTCCCCTTAGACTTGTTAGAGTCTTGCACTTTGTTAGAAGTGACCTTGTCAAAGGATTTCAAACACTCATTTAGAATGTTACCTTGCCAGAGGGTTTACAAATAAGACTGTTAAGTCCACTCGGTTAAGAGATTTCCTGTCACTTACAAAATAAATAATAGTAATAAAATATATCTGCAACTTCACATCTGAAATGCTAAAGCAGATTCTATATGCTCAAAATAATCTTGTCTTAAGACTTATCTTGCTTCTTGTTGGGCCTCTCAATCTATTCTTCAATCTTTTGTGCTCGGTGATCACTACTGTCGTGTCACTGTTCTTCTATTTTCCCTGCATACATTGTTCATCAACAGTTTCTTATTTATAAACAATACTTAACCACTTAATCTCCTTGATCACATTTCCCATGATCAATCTTAGCCATTAGATCTTAAAACGTGACTAGGTTCATTGTATCCTTCGATCTGAAAATGTTTTACCTTGCCTTGGAACTTGTGCTAGGTTATGACCGTTCAATCTGCATTGTAGATCTATCTCTTATATTTTCGATGTCGTAGATCCTCAACAAACTTCTTGCATGACATACCAATCATCTGATCAACTCCAGCTCATTGGTATTCTACATTTAATAATGTATTTATCCATCCAATGCATTTTGTTATTACTCGGTAAATACTGAACTTCACTCGGTAGATATTCTGCCTTCTTTAATCGATAGTGATAACCTTAGGGTTTACCAACTAGCATCTTGCTCGGTAACATAGAATAGTATCAAGCCTTAACAAATTCTATAGCTTGAAATCTTTTCTCCTTCTTGTTCAGTCTTTGAATACTCATATATAGGATATCAAAACAATCAAAACAACATAATCTCATCACTGTCTAACTCGGTAATAGTTGCCCATTGAATAACTTATTCCCCTTTTATTTTCACATTCATTGTGTCTCTTACCGACATCTTTATACTTATCAAAACATACTCATTAAGATATGACAACATCATACTGAATCAGAAAATCAATTGCTTGACATCAATGACAAAATAATATTATTAAGATAGTAATCATCCTTTCTCAATTATATCAACAATCTCCAACAACCTTCTCAATATCCTCATACCAACAAACTTACTGAGATGCTAACAATCTCCTTTTGTGAAAATACAAACAGATATTTCCTCATGAGATTCAAGGAATGCTACTATGGCGAGATCATTTTCAAAATAGTCTAAACTTGGTGGTCCTTGTTGGTCCCAATCAATAAGTTCAAGATGGACTAGGGGGATGCTATCATAGATATTATAAAGGTCAGGTGTAGCAAAGGTAAAAGTCATGATTTGGATATTGGTAGTGTAGCGTCCTAAAATTGCGACACTTGCAATTTCGACTGCATTTCGGTCTTCACGATGGCGACGCAACACGCAACCTGAATGGAGACCCTGAAACCTGATTATGACACTGAAAACTGCATTTTCTTGCACCCTGGCCTGAACCTCCTTTGCACCCTGCTGTCCCGGGAGGTGGGACCAGAGCGCCCAGCGCCCTGGTCCTCCAGGACCATGGCGCCCAGCGCCCTGGTCCCTGGGTCCTATTTTGGGCCCGGTCTCTTTTGGATTTCGGGTCTTTATGTTTGCAAATTGGAAAATTATCTTTCCTGGTCGGCCTAAGGTCGGGAAAATCAGTCTATCAGCCCTAAATGACAAGTATATAAACTACATTTTCCTCTCTCATTTGGGGAGAGAGATACATACATGAGGGAAAAAGCATGGAAACTATACTCAAGCATTCAAGCATTCAAGCATTCCTTCAAGCAATTGATCATTTCAAGTCTCCATTCAAGGCTAAGTGTTGCATTCAAGACAAGGATTCAACCATTGAAGAGGAGATCACTTACAACATACTACTACAACATACAACATACAACATCTATACCTTCGCACATAAGGATACAAACATCCTTACAACAAGGTATTAGTACTTGTTTTACATTACAGACATTTACATTTACAGCATTGCTCATTTCTTGGTTAATTCCAAAACCGGGGTTTGACCTAAAGGCAAACCCCTAATCCCTAACCCCCCAATCGTCTTCACTTTTCTGTGTGTAGGTTGCAGGTACGCGGCTGAAATTGAAGATCTGGAATCCTTGTACAGAGACGAACAGATCCCCCTTCGTTTCGCGGATTTTTCGGAGGACCGTGGCGCTCGGGCGCCATCGTCCCGACAACTTTCGCTCAAATTTGCAGGACAGTGTCGTATCGACATTTTACTGCTAATTCCAGGTCCACAGCTTCATACTGTATTCCTATCTCAGTTTATAAGCGAATCTTTCTCACTTTCTATGCATTCCTAGCTTAATTCTTCTATGCACATTCTTTACAAAAGAGGGTAGCCTTGCTGTCATAACCCTTGAAACTCATTTAGCATCCAATCTTGTATTGCGTGGGATTGGATCTTGTGGGTTTTCAACCCCTCTTTTGAATGTAAAGTCTCTCCCCTAAGTGAAAACCATCAACCCTAGTGAATCTCCCTTCTCTCTCCTTGGAGTTGGAAGAGGGGAGAGCAACTAGGGTTCGATCACGATTTTCCGCTTTACAGGTAGTATCACTGTCAATATTGATTTCATTATGGTCTCCTTTATAAGAGGAGCTAGGATCCCAAAAGTCTAAAATCCAAGTTTTATGACAAGGTTGTTCTGGAAGGGAGTGTTGACATGTTTCTCTTCAATGGGTAGGTCACCTGGATCAATGAAAATGTTGTTGAGGGGATAAGAACAAGAGGAAGAGGAATCAGGTTCTCCAAGGTGTTCCTTAGGTGACTTTTCATCATCAGGAATATATTTTATTTCAATGAGGTTAACTTGGCATTAGAAGGACCAATTCACAATGGTTTAAATTCAAGTCCTTTAGTGTGTTGTTGTTCTCTTGGTTGGATAGGTTCTACAATTCTTTGTTTGTTTGTGCCAAGACCACTATGTCCATCATAACCTTTTAATTGCATGATGGTGAATCCTTTACCATAGTTTTCCATAGGCAAATGTACAGGTGAAACATCTTCCTCATCTTTGTAGAGCCTCTTGGATACATCTTTGATTTTTTCTTCGTTATGGTCTCCCATTTTGTGAAAGTGGTGGGAGGCTGATATTAAATGATAACTTTTGGTTCCTTATGCATGAGATGTGGCTTTCCATAGGATTTAGGAGAAGAGGGTAATTTTACAATTTGGAATGCCTACACCATAGTGTATTCTCCACATCCCCGATCTTCAACTTTTAGTTTACCTTTAGACAATTTAGCCAATGTTTGAGGATTTGTGTTCCAATAAGTATCATTAGATGATGAAGCTTCTCTATTTACAGGCATTTATTATTCAAAAGTTCCTTTTAGGTTAGCACAAAATTGAAAAGGGTATGGCTCTCATGGAATGGTGATCTTTATTCTGTTGTATGGTAATTTTATGCACTAGCAGTATGTATATGGGACTTCTTTCATGGCATGTATCCAAGGGTGACCTAGAATCATGTTGTAAGGAAGATCAAGGTTGAAGACTTGCAGTGTTATATTTTCATTAGCAGGTCCAACTCTAATAGGCAGTATAATAACACCTATTCAAAGGCATTCTACATCATCATATGCTTTGATAGTTATTTTCCTAGAGGGATCAATGTCAATTTTAGAGTAGTCAAGAGCTATGATAACTCTGAATGTACAATTGTTTAGTCCTGCTCCACCATCTATCAAGACTCGTCTTATCTTGGTATTGTGTGTATACACCTAAAAATGGCCTGAAGATAGTTAATTAAATAACCAACTATTTAATTAATCCCCCTCCCCAATTTAATTGAATTCATTAGCAATTTGATTAAATTCTTCCACTCATCTACGTATTAATAAATCTAAGGATCTATTTAATATGTTCATTTCAATAGTCCCCTTTGATTAATTAATTCAAATTAATTAATCCCTCCCCATTTAAATTCATTCTTCTAATCCCTTAATTAATTAAAATGAATCAATTAATGAGTTGTTGAGAATTAATTAGTCTTTTCTTATTATTTGAATTTTTAAATTCAAATTACCCACATGCCTCCTAACTTCTAACCACCTAACCTAACCCATTCCATCTAACCCTGGGTTTAATTAAACATATCTTAGCTTGCACATCCTAACCTCCTATGTTGTGGATACTATTCCCTTGAGACACATGGCATTCTTGGGCCACATGTCCCCTTTCCTTGGACACTTGCCCTCTCACAAGCAAAGCTTCTTGACACTTATCACCATAGAGATGACAAATGTTCCCTTTCCACCAACCTCTTTTCCAACCTCCTCCAATTTCACCATTGATATCTTCAGACTCAATCTTGACCATTGATTCCTGCCACCTCACCCCTAGCCTTGGAAATCCTATAAATATCTCCCATTTTGGAGCACTAATCATCCCATCTCATTTGCATTTTAGGCATTGTTACTATAGGCATAATATCTCTTAGCATGTTATTTGAGCATTGTTATATGGGCAATTGCATCTTAGATCTAACTTAATTTGATCATTTTCTAGCATAATTGTTGAATCATGTAGCTTAATCATTCTCTTTTCTAGCTTAATTGCATCATTATCATTTCAAATCCTCCATCTAGGTGTAGTCAAGTCACTAGAATTTGCTTATCCAGATCTGAGAGCAAATCCACACTCTCATCTCTTAGGAGGCGATAGATCCCTTTGCTATGATTTTATCTTTCTTTGTTATAAATTTGCTAACCATGCTTGTAATGATCTATTGAGTGTTTTGTGTTGCAGCTGCAGGTATCACACTTCATAGACACGACATTTTGGCACCTGGTCGGAAATCTGATTTTTGGCCTCTCAAGCATCATTAAATCTTCATTTTTGGTCGGGTTGGAATCAGAATCTCGTACAAGTTCCTTTTCTAGCTCGTACAAGTTCCTTTTCTAGCTCGTACGAGCTCCTTTGTGAACTAAAACGACAATCCATCCTGACTCGTACAAGCTTCTGATTTGTCGTACGAGCCTACTTCTGCACTCATACGATCTCAAAAAGATTCTCATATGAACAGGTAAATCGTGTCGTATGACATTCTGCTTCTGTGTTTTTAAAATAGACTACTTTTTTGGGGTTTCATACTTTGATTTGATTATTACTAATGCCAACCTTGATCTGTTTGTGAGTTCTTCGGCAACCTAACTGGATTTTGTAGGACGATTGTCAAAGATTATGCTTGTCAAAGCTTCATTTCAACAAAACACATCATGATTACTAATGCATTTATTTTGCAGGTTGCCTAGGAGGACTCAACTAAACTCTATGTCTTCTTTAATCTTTCTAGGCACACTTGATTTTGCTAATGGAAATGAACAATCATGTTTTATGTGTTTTGATGATAGGCGAGTATGCTCTCACCTTTCTTAGGTGATCAGAAAGCTAGACTCATCCTTTACTTTCATTAGTGCATTTCTTTAGTGGGCCTGCCCTCCCGAGGAGCTAATAACTCTTAGCCATTAAGGTCGGTGAGAGGGGAACGACCTAAGTGGGAATGGCTAACGCCAAGTAATCCAACCCACTATGAAATAAATGTGATTTGATGAAAATCAAGTCAACGACAATGCTCGGGAATAGCTCTCCTCCGTACCTTCGGGTATATCAAACCTTGGTTTTCAAGGCTGGGAGACATCTTAATTGAGTTTATACCTCAACGCGTCGAACGGATCCCTTACTAGTTTCGGTTAAATCAGAAGCTACCTAATTCACCTCGGAAAGGGTGATAATATTTGTGCAAGAGAGATAATAACTCTCCCAAGACACTTTCCATATCGTTCCCCCATTAGCATTTGGAGTCGGATAATACGACGTTGAGAATCCATTGCGTGAGACTCAGCGGTCGTATTCTGATTAGCTATTGGGTGTGTACCTAAGTTTGCAAGCAAAGGTTTTCTCTCTCAGCCAACTTCCTTGGGTAGTGTAATGTGCTTGAAGGTCACTAATCATATCACGTGTTTGTTGTGTATTCATCCCTAAATCTGAAAATCAGACATTCAAAACTGGAAAACATAAGCAAAACATCAAAGTTCACTAATCAAAATTTTTCCAAACAAACATATTTTTCTTTGTTCTGTTATCTATCGTACAAGGAATATAGTTTGTCGGATGAGCCAGTGAAAGTTGTCATACGAGCCTGTTAGCATAAAATCTTTTGTCGTATGGCTTATTAAGTTTTGTCATACAAGGTCTTTTGTTTATCGTTTGGCTTAGGGGGAATTGTTGTACGAGCTTGTGCTTTTTCATATGAAATTTATGATTTGTCATATGGGCTTATATGTATTGTCATCTGAGGCTGCTTAAACTGTCATACAAATTTATGTCTCTGTTGGTCTAGAGTTGTCTTCTTGAACATCTTTTTCAGATCTGTCAAATTTGCTTGGTCAATTTATAGTAATCATAAACACTTGATCTCTATCATTTTGTGCTTGGATTGTCTCCTTCGTTCACTTGGTCAAGTTATCATCTATCAAATCAGACTTTAGAAATAAACACCTCAAGGTTTTCAAGTGCTCACATTCAACGAGTTCAAGATCTAAACATCTCAAAGTGCATCATCAACCTCTTTGATAAACTAATCACCCAAAACATAGTTTCTCATCAGGATCTATCATCCTTTATCATGAAACTAAAACATTTGGTCAAAATAATCTTGTCCCACATCGTAGGATATATCGTTCCTATTGGACTTGATTTTTATCAAATCATCATCATTGCACTCCAAAACCAAAGATCGAAAAACTTGCAAACTTTTAAACACTTGAATCATCTTTTCATGTCATATCACTCTATCACATTTACATTGACAATTGATCACCTATCAAAACAACTTTTTGGACAATCGAATCCTAGCAAAATATCTAACACACGTGTATGCCCGTTCTAACTAGAGCTCAAAGATGAAGAATCGCAGAGATAAAAATTGAAACATTGGAAATAACTAAAGAGCATAGAACCATGGAACATGAAGATGAAATACAAGTTGAAGGATAAATAACAGAACAAAATATCAGAGACATCAAGAAAGATTCTCAATTCGATAAATTTATGCATAAATTATTAGAGGGAGAAAAAGGAAAATATTTCCTATTGCTAGCAAAATCTGGTGCTACACTCCCCCAAGATTTTGATGTGAATAAATTGACACAAAATAAAAGTGATACTCCCCCTAATAATGAACAATATGAGGACATTTTTGGTGTTAAAATGAATGACACGTCAATTCCTAGTAACACCAAAACCAATGAAGAAACTTACATTCCCAAAAGAGATGAAGTAGAAAATCTGAATAACAGTCAATTCAATGAAGATACAAGAAGGGCTAGAGATGAAACAAGAAGAAATCCAGATCCTCCTAGAATACAAAATCATGGTTATGCATGAAAAAATCATGTTGATAATCCTATCACAACTCTCACACAACAAATACAAACACTGCAAACACAAATTCGAGATATGCAGAGAGGAAATGTTAGAAGATACTCACTTCAAGAAATTTGTCCTTATCCATTCGACAGAAATCTAAACATGATACCATTTCCTATAGGCTATAAAACTCCTAGATACAAAAATTATAATGGAAGCACTAACCCTCAAGATCATATACGAGAATTTTGCACAATGAGCATGGAATTTGCACATGAGGATACCTACTTGATGAGATTATTTCCAAAAAGCTTAACTGGACTAGCTATGGAATGGTTCTCCAAACTTCCACCTGGAATCAGATCATTCTCAAAGTTGGTGGATAAGTTTGTTTCACAATACTCTTACAACATAAACATGAGGTAACAATGCTAGACCTATGTAATGCCAAACAAAAGAGTGGAGAACCTTTCATGACATTTTTACAATGATGGAGACGGTTAGCTTCGCGATATCCTCATACAGTGACAGAGTATGAAAAAATGGACATATCCATCGACAACCTAAATGATCAAATGAGTTATTATTTAAAAATGCAAGGAAATTAAAGTTTTGGAAAAATGATTGATAATGGAATCAGAATGGAGGAAGCCATGATAAAGAAAGGTGAGTTGAAAATATACAAAGACAAAGTTCATCCTCCTAACAACAACAATAACAACAACCATAATGATAAGCCACGGTTTTGGAATAGAAATCGAAATATTGTCAACGGTGGAATAGTGGATAACAACAATGTGAAACCAAAGCAACTGGTTTTTAATTTATCCACTCACTCAGCAGCGGCTCAGCAAAACAACCATCACCAAAAAGCAACTATTAAAAACTTCTTTTGAGGGCAATTTACAAACATTGGTGAACCCCTTGGATCTGCACTAAAGACACTTATTGCAAACAAATTGATTACTTTACCAAAAGAAAGGAACTATGAACCTCATATAAAACCACCTTGGTGGAATGATAACCATTATTGCGATTTCCATCGAAACAAGGGACATCACACAGATAATTGTCAGGGGTTGAAACATGTCATCCAAGATTTGATTGATAATGGAGTAATAACTGTGGATGGACATACAACAAATGAATCTCATACATCGTTTAAAACTCTGCTTCCAAACTATGAGAAAGGTGAATCATGAACAACAAATAATGGTAAGGGTAAAGCAAAGGTAAACTACGATCATACATATGATAATGTGGTAAACGTGATTGTAGTTAAATAAAAGCAAAATCAAGAACCTGCTCATGCTATCACAAGAAGCAAATCCAAAGTTATTTTGTCAGGTCCTAGGACAAACACATCATCCACTACCAAACAATACAATCTAGTGGATCAATTACAGAAAACACCCACACAAATATCCATCTTAGAACTTTTAAAGCTTTCACCTGCACATAAAGAAATTCTTGAACGAGCATTAGTAGATACAACAGTGTCCAAAGATCTTGATATCGATCAATTCCAAACCATGGTGGGACACCTCACAACCCCTCACTGCTTATCATTCACCGAAGAAGACGACATGTCCTTGCAACATCCCCATAATTCTCCCTTGCATATCAAAGTCATCATTCATAAGACACAAGTTAAACGTGTCCTAATAGATGGAGGAGCTAGCTTAAACATTTTCTCTTTGAGTCTTGTCCATGCTCTAGGTTATTCAGAAGATGCAGTTGATCTCCCCCCCCAAAAAAAAGATCACTATTAAAGCCTATGATGAAGAAGAACTTTCCTCTAAAGGAATTGTGATGTTACCCATCAGAGTGGGACCTTTGCAGAAAGACATAGCATGCAAAGTTCTAGACTTAGATTTATCATACAACATACTCTTGGGAAGACCCTGGATAAATGACATACAAGTTGTTGCAGTTGATCCCCCCCCCCCAAAAAAAAAGATCACTATTAAAGCCTATGATGAAGAAGAATGTTCCTCTAAAGGAATTGTGATGTTACCCATCAGAGTGGGACCTTTGCAGAAAGACATAGCATGCAAAGTTCTAGACTTAGATTTATCATACAACATACTCTTGGGAAGACCCTGGATAAATGACATACAAGTTGTTCCATCAACATACCATCAGTGCTTAAAGTTTCCCTACAGTGGGCAGGAAATCATGATCTCAGCAAATTCAAAACCATTTCAGTATTGTAATAATCTTAAACAAGTTCAAGAAGTCATTGTTCCTCATAATAGGGAGGCATCATCTTCAAACACACAATCCAAGGAACAATCATTTGCCTCTATTTTGTCAAGTATGGAAAAACAAATGTAGCTAAGAGATCGAGGGAATGAAGAATATTCAATATCACAATTACCACTTTCTCCTAAATCTTTTGGAAAACCATCAAACTCTAAACAACAACCAATTGTAAAACATCTTCTGGTATTTGATGGAGCATTTGTTAGTGCTAGAACCTTATCAGAGGAAACATAAGACAGATATGTGCTACAGTGGCTATACAAGGATGAAGAATTTCAACAAAAGATCAACAATGTCCGCATACCTACAAAAAAGTATGGAAAAGGATTTAACAATCTCAGAAAAATGGGATACACTAGAACATGTCCTAAAGGAAAAAGAAAAGAAGTTATCTCAGAACCTATTCAACCTCATACTCAGCAAGCTATTGACAAAACATGCTTAGGGTATGGACAAGTCACTCTACAAGAACATACATCTTTTAGCCAACAACAAGAGGAATATGAAAACAAACAAGAACAACTGGCAATTGAAAGAGAAGAAACATCAGATAAGCAACAAACACCAGCAAACATGAAATGGGAAAAGAAGCAAGCTTCAAATCAACAAGAGAAACAAACTAAAACCACCTCTCAAACAACATTAAATCTCAATCAAAATAAGAAAGAAGCTAATATAAGTCAAGGAGAGGTCATAGCAAAGTTGAAAGAACTCAATCTCAGTCTTGAAGAAGTTGAATATGAAAGAAGAAAAGATATAGCAATAAAATCTGACGAAACAAATCAAATACTATATGAACAAATCTGTAGATTGCAGCCTACAAGTGATACAAATTCTAATGAATGGGAATGGGATTCCTATCACTCTGAAGAATCAACTGAAGAAAATTGTTTTGAAGGAGACGTAGGAGTCGATGTAGTTCACACGTATGCAGGACAAACATCAGGAACTAGTTCACTTGAATCAGAATCACATTCGGCTGACTTGGACTTAACCGAGGACGATCAAGAGTTTCTTATGAGAGGTCATTCTAATGAGGGTACCGTTCTAGACATCGACATACGTATTGAAAACTTTGATACATCTATCATGACCCTTGATATCCTCGAAACATCCCAACTTGAAGACCCCCTACCTCTAATCCACCCTGAGCTTATTGATTGGGAAAATGAAGGACATACTGCCATTGATACCTTTCTGAATGACCATGCCATATCCGTATATCTTAAGGCAATCGAACCTATAACAACTCTCACCAGGAATTTCAATGACGCATCTTCCAGTCGGGAGGGTGCCAAATCTCCCAGTCGCAAAAGTGAAAATAATGAAAAGAATATCAAGTCTAATGCTAAAAACCATTTCTTGGCAACATTAGATCAGGAAAAGTAAAAAGAAAGGACAAATCTAAGTGAAAACCTCCTCGAGGCATCGGAAGATGGGAGATTTGACACTTTACCCGAGAACTATCAAGAAAGGTCATCCATTTTGATCTAACCAACATAGGCAGTTAACATTGTCACAACAGAGCAACCGAAGATTCTTCATCCAACGACTTCTCTCTCTGAGCAAGAAATACAACAATATGTGGAATTCTTCAAACGAAGGAAAATCAATTTTGCCTGGTCATATGCAAACATGCTGGGGTTAGATCCAGAGCTTATTATGCATCACTTAAATGTTAATCCAGGAGCCAAACCAGTCATATAGAAGTTAAGGAAAATGCATCTGCATATCGCTATTCTAGTCAAAGCAGAACTAAAGAAATTATTAGATGTCGGATTCATCAGACCTATAGCATATCCTCAATGGGTATCAAACATCGTTCCTGTTTCCAAACCAGATAAAAGCATCAGAATATGCACATACTTCAGAGATCTTAATAATGCATGTCCAAAAGATGATTTTCGTTTGCCTAACATTGACATCATTGTAGATTTAACTGTTGGACACTCCATGTTTTCTTTAATAGATGGTTTCTCCGGATACAATCAGATCAAAATAGCACCTGGAGATCAAGAAAAGACAACTTTCACATGTCCATGGGGTACTTTCTGCTGGAACGTCATGCCTTTTGGATTAAAGAACGCAGGTGCTACATATCAAAGAGCTATGACAACTATATTTCATGACATGATGCATACATTCATGGAATACTATGTGGATGGCATCTTAGCAAAATCATACAATAGAGAAGAACATATAGGGATACTAGAAAAGATCTTTGACCGGTTAGAACAATACAAGCTACGACTAGACCCTAAGAAATGTGCCTTTGGTGTCACTTTTGACAAGCTATTGGGATACATTGTTTCAGCTAGAGGTATCAAAGTGGATCCAACTAAGGTCAAAGCAATCATAGAAATGACATCTCTCGAGAATATCAATCAACTCAGATCACTCCAAGGAAGACTCCAGTCAATCAAAAGATTCGTTGCTCAACTAGCAGATAAATGTCAACCATTTACTCATCTATTGCATACAAATGTTCATTTCAAGTGGGACCACCAATGTGAGGATGCATTCAACAAGATCAAGGTCTATCTCATGCAACCACCCATCCTAATGTTGCCAATTCCAGGAAAACCATTGTTACTCTATGTATCAACCATTGAAGCATCATTAGGAGCTTTTCTTGCAAAACAGGACAATGAAGGAAAAGAACAAGCCATCTACTACATCAGTAGACCAGTAGTAGGATACGAGATCAACTATTCACCAATAGAAAAAGCATGCTTGGCAATAGTTTTTGCTTCTCAAAAATTACGACACTATCTACTATCTCACTCAATCTAGTTAATAACTAAAATCGATCTTCTGAAATATTTACTGAGCAAGGCAACATTAACAAGACGAATAGCCAAATGGATCATGATCCTGAGTGAGTTTGATATTGAGTATGTTGACAGAAAAGCTATAAAAGGACAAGTCATTGTAGACCAACTAGCAGAGACACCACTTCAAGATGATCATCCTTTATAGATTGAGTTTCCTGATGCTAATATCCTAACAGTCCCCACAAAAACATGGCAATTATACTTTGATGGTTCATATACACAACATGGATCAGGATCAGGCATTTTATTCATCACACTACAAGGTCATACAATCCCAAAAGCATAAAAATTAAGCTTTCCATGCACCAACAATACAACATAATATGAAGCTTTGGTTACAGGTATCAAAATGGCTATAGAATGGAACATTACAAAACTTCAAGTCTTTGGAGACTCTCAGCTTGTCATCAATCAAATCAATGATGACTATCAAACAAAGGACGAAAAATGAATGCCTTATAAAAATATGGTTGATGATATCAAGAAATACTTTGTAGAAATAATTTTTTAGCAGATTCCAAGGAATGACAACAAAGCAGCAGATGCCATGGCTACACTTGCTTCTCTCCCTCAGACACAGGAAAATCAACATCGTTATGAATTCTTGGTGGAAGAGTTATTTTACCCTGCTCATAATTGTCCTAATTCCCAAACTATTTGTCAACTTGTTGGGCATGAGTCCTACTGTTACGACCAAACTTACACATACCTGAAAGATAATATCCTCCCTCCCGACTTATCGAAAAACAAAAGAGAAACTTTATTCGCCAATCCTCCCATTATACTCTCGTCGTGGATACCCTATTTAAACGAGGTCTAGATGGTACTCTTTTAAGATGTCTCGAACAAGAAGAATCTGAGAAGGCCTTACATGAAGTCCTTAAAGACATTTGTGGCACTCATTCAAGTGGTCTTACCCTTTCAAAAAAACTCATATGCTTGGGCTATTATTGGCCAACTATGGAGCGAGATTCTTTTCAGATAACTAGAACATGCAAATAATGTCAGATCCATGGGAATATGATTCATGCACCAGCACAAGAACTTCATGCTTTGGCAACATCTTGGCCTTTCTGTCAATGGGGTCTTGATCTAGTAGGAAAGATAAATCCTTCTTCATCTAATGGTCACAAATTCATCCTTGTAGCTACAAAACATTTCACAAAATGGATTGAGGCAGTAGCTCTCACAAATATCACAGGAAAATAAATTGCTGCATTTATCTTGAATTACATCATCTGTCGCTATGGAATACCAATGACCATTATCACTGATAATGGGCGACCGTTCAAGAATCAAGATGTACAAGAGCTATGTGAGAAATTTAAGATCCAACATAGATTCTCCACACCCTACTATCCACAATGAAATGGGCAAGCGGAAGCATCAAACAAAACTATTTTGAAAATCCTCAAAAAGATAGTGAATGATGCTAGAAGAGATTGGCATATTCAATTAAACTCTGCTCTATGGGCCTACCGTACTAGTATCTGCACACCAACAGGTGCCACACCTTTCTCTCTTGTTTATGGATCATAATCAATACTGTCAATAGAAGTAGAGACACCTTCTCTATGAGTATCATTAAAAGGTCTCATTCTAGATGAAGAACAACAAGTATCTAGACTATAGGAGTTAGAATTGATCCATGAACGAAGACAAAATGCCTTTGATCTTTTAAAGGTATATCAGCAAAGAATGTGTCAGAGTTATAATCACAGGGTCAAACCACGAGTCTTTCAAGTAGGGGAACTAGTACTAAAGGAAAATCCACGCAACCAGGCAGATCGATAAAAGAAAGGAAAGTTTGAACCAAACTGGTTAGGTCTGTTTGTGGTCACAATAGTATTTGGATTAGGAGCATATCAACTATCAACACAGGATGAAGATCAACTTGACGAACCCATCAATAGCATGCATATGAAGAAATTCTATGTCTGAAAAAGCAAAAAATCAAAAACAGTGAAAAAAAAACAAAAAAAAAAAACAATGAAAAATCAAAAAAATCAAAAACAGTGAAAAAGCGAAAAAATCAAAAACAGTAAAAAAAAAAAAAGAAGTGGAAAAACAGAAAATCCAAAAATAAAAATAAAAATCAAATATGAGAAAAAGTGCAATAAAAACAGATGGTGAAAACTTGGCAAACAGGCGCTATCTGTCCGCTAGCTCTTCCATCTATTAGTTCGTGCATCTTTCCGCTGCATTCATTTTCCATCAGCGTTGTCTATATCCATCATGAAGCCTTTGTACATACACAAGCATCCCAACTAATCTCTTGCCATGGTTTGGATCATTGAGTATATCATAACGACTTTGCTTCTAAGCTTTGGGCAAAATCTTGCACCTAGCTGGGGGCAAAAATTTTGATCATTTTGAGCTTAATCAAACAGGTAGAACAACAGTTAAATAACCCTTATCAATCAAAAACTATGACACATCCAACGTTGAACACGAGATCAAATTATCAACCATCAAACTATCACAAAGTCAGTCTAAACACATGGATGATATCTTTTGAATAATGATTTTAACATGATTGTTCAACTTTTTTATCTTGATTTTTGCTATCATGATTTCTGAGTGACTCTAGGATGTCTTTGACTAGACGAACAAGGAAGGAACATGATATTTTTCTTGTCTACTGTCTATAAATTAATCATTAATATGTGAAAATTTGTCTTAGGACATGATCATCCGAGTATCATCAAAGACATTTCTGATTTGCGTATTAAAATGGTTAATATTGCATGTTTTACGCAAGCAACACTCAGGTCATCTCGGTTCAATTATACCTCGATGCTTGTGCTAAATTTCCATATCAAAATCCAAGAAAGCAGTGCTCAGGTCATCATGGTTTAATTATACCATTGATGTTTGCACTCGCTTCCCACATTTCAAAAGCTCAATGATGACAAAAATGCAATAATCCAGTGACTGGTCCGATCGTAGCTTTGCATTGGCATTTGCATTTAAGCTTGCATTTCATTCTTGCATGGGATCTCGCATGCTCATTTTATCCAATATTAAATCTATCGCAGAATCATCAAGGTATCATCATAAGTGTATACGCAATTAGACTAATGACTCATATCTCTCTAGATATTGTCGACCCAGCGAAAATATTATGCTACCCTCTCAAGAGAACCATCATCAACATATCTGAATCTTCCTGCAACTTGACATCAACAAACTGTCAGTTATTTATCTAATCAACCTTATCAAATTTAATCGATTCTATCATGTCTTATACAGGATATAACGGTCCTGAAACCAGACGCTTTGATCATCTTTGTCTTATATAGGAGGTGTCATTCCTGAAACCAGACTGAATCTCAATCTTATCAATCCAACCAATCAAGCTTTATCAATAATCAAAAACCACATCACCGTGATCGTAGAACTCGCATTTTCATCAAACACAGTTGCAGAAATCAAATCATTTCTAATTGGGATATCAATTTTACAAAAAATCGCAAAACTCCAAAGGTCAATTATCTCAATTGATCTCCCGAGGGGGCATCATCATACCACAATCTATCAATCAATAGCTGGAGCATCCTATCGAACCAATATCATCATCAAAAAGAGGTTATTCTTTGAATCAACGCGTCATTACACCTCGCTTCAAACAAGGGCAAAATGTATACACCTAAAAATGGTCTGAAGATAGTTAATTAAACAAGCAATTATTTAATTAAGTTAATTGAATTCATTATCAATTTGATTAAATTCTTCCACTCATCTACTTATTAATAAATCTAAGGATTTATTTAATAGGTTCAATTCAATAGTCCCCTTTGATTAATTAATTCAAATTAATTAATCCCTCCCCAATTAAATTCATTATTCTAATCCTCTAATTAATTAAAACAAATCAATTTATGAGTTGTTGAGAATTAATTAGTCTTTTCTTATTATTTGAATTTTTAAATTCAAATTACCCACATGCCTCCTAACTTCTAACCACCTAACCTAACCCATTCCATCTAACCCTGGGTTTAATTAAACCTACCTTAGCTTGCACATCCTAACCTCCTTATCCTAACCTCCTATGGTGTGGATACTCTTCCCTTGAGACACATGGCATTCTTGGGCCACATGTCCCCTTTCCTTGGACACTTGTCCTCTCATGAGCAAAGCTTCTTGACACTTGTCACCATAGAGATGACAAATGTTCCCTTTCCACCAACTTCTTTTCCAACCTCCTCCAATTTTACCATTGATATCTTCAAACTCAATCTTGACCGTTGATTCCTGCCACCTCACCCCCAGCCTTGGAAATCCTATAAATATCCCCCATTTTGGAGCACTAATCATCCCATCTCATTTGCATTTTAGGCATTGTTACTATAGGCATAATATCTCTTAGCATGTCATTTGAGCATTGTTATATGGGCAATTGCATCTTAGATCTAACTTAATTTGATCATTTTCTAGCATAATTGTTGAATCATGTAGCTTAATCATTCTCTTTTCTAGCTTAATTGCATCATTATCATTTCAAATCCTCCATCTAGGTGTAGTCAAGTCACTGGAATTTGCTTATCCAGATCTGAGAGCAAATCCACACTCGCATCTCTTAGGAGGCGATAGATTGCTTTGCTATGGTTTTATCTTTATTTGTTTTAAATTTGCTAACCATGCTTGTAATGATCTATTGAGTGTTTTGTGTTGCAGTTGTAGGTATCATACTTCACAGACACGACATTGTGGACAAAGATATCTAGATGTAAAGGGTCATTATGATTGGTCTTGTTGTGTGGAACATCACTTTCAATGAATGTAATTGGGCAAGAGGGAGCAATATGTCCTATCATAGCCTTGAATTTGTCGACATTTTTGTTGGTAGGAATTGTGGACCCTTGTAATGTTTTATCAAGGACTTCTCTATGAACGAGAGAGATGCACAATAAATTTATAATAGAGATCTTTGCAGGCATTTTTCCTAAATGATCAAGGATGTTATATTGACTAGTGACTTATGACGTAGGGAAGCTCCTTGCAAAACAACCTTAGATCGTCGTGTAGTTATAGCACACAGGGAACTTGGATCTTTGATTCTTATAGTAGATACATGACCATCTAACATTTGGATACAATTGATGGTGTACTGATGGGAAGCATTGGTGTAGTTAGCATTGCTCTTTGATTTAGAATTAGATGTAGAGGCCTTTCCCTTATCATGATTAGGTAGTGGAGTCTTAAATATGGTAGGATTTGTGTTTGAGGAAGCTACCATAGAAAATATCTCAATCAAAACTTGGTCAATTAATTATTGTATCAGATGTTTTAATTGGAAGCATGAAGGGGTTTTATGTCCTTTCATGCAATGATATTCACAATACTAACTGTCATTCCACCAACTAGATTTTACTAATAGTTCATTTATTATCTCGAGGAGTTGTGCAAGATTTGAATGGAGTAGCTATTTTAACATAGATTCAATGGGTTCCTTTAATGGTGTAAATTGGTGAGCAGGTGTGTCTCTGTTTTGAGGAGGTCTTCGTTATTGATTTTGTTGCATTATATTGGCCACTTGATTTTGTTGTTGATCGGATACATTGTTTTGTTGAGGAGACTAATTATCCATTTGATTATTCGATTGTGTAGCTCCCTGGAGAATGAGTTTGGTCTGTGTTGTTTATTGTCTTTGTATCTACAACCCCGTCATTATGTAATGTTCTTATTTCTATACTAGAATTTTCCTTTGTCATTATAACTACTAGGGTTGTTGGTATTATCCTTAGAGATTTTGATAACCCTCTTTTGTACAAGACTCTCTCAATGCTTGTCCCTTTCTTGACAAGCTTTTCAATAGAGCTAGGACTCTTAATCTTTAATTCGTACAACAATTCTGGTACTAAGTTCTCAATAAACAGGTTAACTTATTGTTCCTTAGGGATGCCAAATAGACAATGACTAATTAAATTTTTCAATGTTTGTAAGAATGTGAAAAAGGATTCTCCTATTTTATGTTTGGTAGTGCAAAGGTCAGTCGTAGCGATGTCATTGTCTATGTTAAAGGCTGTGTGGCAAATGATTTTTTTAGCTAACTCATTCCATGACTTAATGTTACAAAGTAATAGGACATACTAATCCATTGCTTATTTGGATAAAATTTATGGGAATAGACATGTAAGATATGAGTTGTCATAATAAATTTCCATACAAGAGGTGTATAATTCTCTGATGTGATCTTTTGGGTCTCCTTTTCGTCTGTACTTATCCAATTTAGGGACACTAAAGTATTTTGGAAAAGGAGGCATGTATAGACTCCCGTCAAAAGGATTAGGACATAGGTTATGTGGTGTAGCTTATTTTGATTCCTCTTGTATATAATCGTTTGACTTGTTTAGATAGTTTCTCAATTTGTTGCATGATAGCATCAAAAGGTCCTTGTTTAGGGGAGTCATCATTCATTCCTGCATGACCTCGTTGTCTATATATTGTTCCTCCAAGCGAATTTTGTTATTGATACTCAGGAATAGTGGATCAAGGTGTACTTGCAATTGGTGTGTCTTTGTATGGGTCACCATATTGAGATACAGTGGTGTCTTGCTACTGGTTTTGTTGTTGTGATTGTGGAACTTGCATTTCAGTTTGAACTTGAGGTTTATATTGAGGTTGAAATTGTGTTTAAGGTTAAATTTGTTGTGTTTGTTGGATCGGTTGTTGTTGAGTTTGATTTGTAAGCAATGGGAAAAGATGTTGCAATTATTCTATTGATATTTATTGTCAAATCTCTAATTGGGCCATTTGTTGATGAAATCAGGGAACTTGAGGTATCTGTTGTTGATATTGAGGCACAAATTGTTGTTGCTGGTCTAAATGATGTGGTTAAATGATTGGTTTCTATTGTGTTACTTGATGTGTTAGTCCAACATTTTGAAATGAGGCATCAAATTGTATAGTCAATTGCATTTGTTGTTGGTGATGTGTAGTAACATTTAATACTTGAACATTTGATTGTGTATATCCTAATTGTCCAAGCAAATTGTCAAGCATGTTTGTTTTGTGTTTTCGATATTTATGAGGTCTAGATTGGGATATCATTTTCATGCCTTCTTGGGGTAGAACATTTCTTGGTTGGCCTTTTTGTATATTGGTGTTGACTCGTGTTGTGGCAATGTCTACCGGTGTACCGGTTATTGGTTCATGGGACTGCATTTGTATTGGATTTGTTGGAACATGAATAGTTGTTGTTTATGTAAGGGAAGTCTTTTGTGCAGTCTCATTCAAGGTGGTAATGTATGGAATACTTGTTATATATGTGACCACTTCTTGGACCATGGGCTATTGAATATTTGATGTTGGAGGTCGAATGGTGTTTTTCAAGGTTCCTATTGTGACCTTATATGGATTTGTTTGTTATATCGATGATTCGATACTGAGTAAGGGATTATCAAAATTTTTGAAGGGTTCACTTGAGGGACTCTACACAATGCAAGGTCTTTTCCCTAGGTCTTTCCTAGTGCGTTCTAAGGCTGAATTTGTTTGTTGAGGGAGAATTGTTTGAACTATTTGTTGAGACTTTTGTGTATGTTATCGCATTCCAAGTTGGGATTCAAGTTCTTGTATCACGGTTTGGTCTTTAGGTGTTCAGGATAGTTTTTCCTTGAGTTGATTGAAAAAACATAACGAGTCTATGAAGATAAATTTGTCTAAGGTTTCAATGATTCTTGGATCACTTATAGCCTTGTCAATTTGTTTTTGCGATACTTTAGTTAAAGAAAGGCGACTTTCTTTGGAGGACTCTGAATCAGATGATGCTTCTTATTGCACATTTATATTTAGTGAAGATTTAGGTCATATGTAACTAAAGTCTGGATACAAAATAGGTTTCATTCTTGAAAATGATCTCGGTTGTATGTAGCCTTGGGTTGATGGATCAAAGCATAAAATCGGTTGTAGATTGATTGGTTTTGTTAAGGGACTATTTCCTTCTTATGGTCTTATTATTTGGAAATCAAGTCCTACCCCTACTTGTGTTGTGTCAAACTGAAGTTGCAGATTCAGACCTATTTTTGGGCTGAAAATGGGTTGAATGATGTTTCTTGATTGTGTTGAATGTGATTGGGATCATTTCAAA
Organism: Cryptomeria japonica; assembly: GCF_030272615.1. Lineage (NCBI taxonomy): Eukaryota > Viridiplantae > Streptophyta > Pinopsida > Cupressales > Cupressaceae > Cryptomeria > Cryptomeria japonica. The sequence goes on along the minus strand of NC_081410.1, from coordinate 1,355,811 downwards.
GGTGTCTCGTCTATTATATTTCATTGTCTCCTAGATATTTAGGAACGTGTTTCAACCATATGCACTATAATATATGCTAAAAAAAATGGATTTTGAAACTTTGGGACGCAAATGGAGTGATATGACCTATGTTTTTGTTGTTTTTCTCCTTGGGATCCAAGGTTTTTGACTTAAGGATCTAAATGCAAAATGCAATTTGATACTAAGAGAATGACAGGATCTATGATGAGATTGAAAGGTAAACTTATGACTATAAAAATATAATCTAAGGGAATGATGTGGGATGGATGCAAATATGATACTAAAATGAAAGAAAGATAAATCTATCTTAAAGAATACTATGAATCTTAAGGATTTTCAATTATTATGCAAGTGCAAACTATTTGAAATGACTCAAGGAAGATGAAAATAAAACTAAAGACTTGTGCATGGTAGATGAAAATAAAGCTAAAGACCAAGGTGACTTTATGCAAGATAGATGGAGTGAGATAGGTAAAATGGATCTATTTTTTATGTAATGTATTATGAAGAAAAAAATGGGACTGGACCAAAGAATTAGGCTAATTTATAACTTATGCAAAAACTATGACCTTAGGATGATAGATATACAATTTTGTAACTCTAAAATAAAATCTATATATTGATTGAAACGAGCTTTCTGATGTTTGAGTTGGTTTTCAAAGGTTGCAATTTTTTAGTTTGACTAATTAGATAAGTTTCCTTGTTTGAGTGATGATGTTTGAAATATCTTGGAAATATTTTAGACCTTGAAGATGTTTTATCTTTGTTTTGAAGTGATCAACAAACACAGAATATAGAACAGCTATCTGACTTTTGAACAAAAAATAAGAGCACATTCAGATACAAATCCTGGGTTGGCAGAGACAATATTTGTTGGGTTCCCACTGCAGATAAATCCGAACTACACTTATTCAAAGCGGATAACTTAGAAGCTTGGTAGCACTGGCTCCCCCTTGTACAACAATCGCTTCTTAGGCATACCAAGCTTCAAATTTCTAAAGACCCGAAGATCTCGAGAAATTTTTAATCTCAATTTTGAGCAATGAGAATGTGGGACAACTTCAGAGGTCCAACCTCCCACACCAACAAGTAGATGGATTTTGGCTACTATAACAATTGGTTCATAGTGGGGGGAACTTCAATGGATATTCGTGTCTACCCATGCAACGATGACTCACTTAAGAGCCTATCTTGAAGGAATTGTCGGTGTAGATGAACATCACCAAGTAGTCACGATTTTCACCTGACTTTTTAATTTATATAACAGGCTGAAGAATTAATCCTTGGGTCATACCCTCTCACATGCCCTTTTGGCTTCTCAGGAGGTAGGCCCTCTAATTAAAAATTAAAATTTGAGCGTCACTAATACTTGTATCTTGCACCCAGGACCATAAAGGCTAGGAGAGAGGATAATGTGTGTTAGCGATAGGTCCACTCACATATGTACAAGCATTCCAATCACTTCAAAGATAGCTATTGTGAGTTATTCTAATCAAAAGGTAATCCATGCCCATTACATTAAGAAAATTGAAGTGTGAGATGTGTTATCAAATGATCAACCACATAAGTTTTGTTTAAGTTTTTAGATCTTCGACAATCGTCTTGCGTTAAACAAATTAGTAGTTTGATTAACTTCAACCCACCAATGCCACAATGCCAACAAAAACTGATCAGTAACCCAAGAAACTTGTGTCAAAACTTAAATGAAACCTTATCAAACTGATCAAGAGTAACAATACAAAAATCCAAGTATACCTACCAACTATGCAAGACAGAGGACCAACTGCTCAGGAAGTATGACCAACTACTCAAAAAGTATGACGAATTGCGCACTAAGTATGACCAACTGTGCATTAAATATGACCAACTATGCACAAAGTGTGAGCAACTACTCAGGAACTAAGACCACCTGTCAGAAGATAGACAAAGCTTCAAATTTACAAATTGGTAAGATAAAAACCCTAAATTAAGCATAAAAAGATAGAGAATTACTGAAATAAAGTAAAATTCTTATTAGGGAGGTGTGAGAGTTATCTGATTCTTTCATTGTTCATGTTGTTGTTCAAGTCTTCTATATTCTTGATTGTGTTCTCTTTGTAGGGTATCTTCAATGTTTTGTTCTTTCTCTTCTTGTTTTTCTAAGGTGGTGGTGGTTTGTCAAAATTTGGCCCAAGTAGTATGTGTTCTCCAAGCTAAAACATGCAATTTGAATATTGTGTCTTTTTACTTATCATGAAACCCTAAATCAAGTTGTAGTATAGGTGCTTCTATTTCTTCTTCACTAGGGTGAACCATATCAATTCAATGAATTTATCCAAAGGCTTTGGGTAGATGGGATCAAATGCATGCGATACTTTTGTGAATAGGCAAAGACACGAATTTCATACAAGATGAGAGCGATAGATGTGTCGGGTTCAGTGAATAGTGTCTTATCTTGTTGGATTCTTTGAAAGTTCTTGGTCAATCTCTTACCTTCCTGTTTCTTACAGTATCCTAAAATCCTAAACTTCGCTCTACAAGACATTTTTTTTTTTGGTTTATTTTCAAGGATGTGAGACAAAACCCTATACTAAAGATGTGAGACACTTTGTAAGCTAAAGATGCAAGAAACATAGGACTACTAAGATAGGGTCTCTTATCAAGGTTTAGGAAGAGGTGGTTGAAATGCTTGGATTCTTTCTTCTTTCCTATGTTTATGTTTTTCTCTCAGCTATTCAATTTTTTTATTTAAGGATTTCTCAAGACGTTTGACTTTGGTTTCTTCGTCTTCTATGACAAAGATAGTGCTCAATTAGGTTGTTTAACTCTATGACGATGTCATCTTGGTGGTTATTGTATGCTAGGTCAAGTTGAAGCAAGGGGGTAACATTTGTACGGGGAAGAACTGTAATACCCTAAAAATGGTCATCTAAACCATGGGCCCCTAATCTTGACAACATCACCAAGGTCCTAACCAAAGGCAATTAAATAAATCTTGAGCACACAATTAATTCTTTAATCATCAAATGTCACATGGCAAATTAATAACTCAATATTAATTAAATATTTATTTAATTAATTAAATCATTCCAAGTAAATCATTTTAAACAATTATATTATTTATTTTAATTAAATATCTTTTGCATATTTAATTAAATAAATCAATTTGCCATTAAATCATGAAAAAGAGGAATTAATTTGAAAAATAAATCAATTTGTCATAAATCTTCAAAAAAGGAAATAAATCAAGAAAGAGGAATTGGAAAGTATGAGCACAAATCTTCAAAAAAGGAAATAAATCAAGAAAGAGGAATTGGAAATTATGAGCACAGATCTTCAAAAAAGGAAATAAATCAAAAAAGGAATTAATTGACAAAAAAAGAATTAAAATTTGAGAAAAGAAATCAATTGGAGATAATATTGAAAAAAACAAATTAAAAATTGATAGATAATCTCAAAGAAAGCAATTAAAACAATTAAATATTAAAATTGAATGAAATAGAGAATAAATCAGTTTTATCTTGATTTTATCTTAATTTTAGTTCAATTTTCTTTAAAACTGAAAAAAGCATCCAATCACATCAATTCACCTAGATTGTGCTTCCTCTTGGAAAATCTTGACCGCTCATCATCATTTGATCTCAGTCGTTGGCTTCTTTCTGAATTTTCTATAAATTCAGGCTCTCATCTCTCATTCAAAAATCTTGGAGAATATATTGTTATTATACTGTTTTTGCTCTAGGTTCATTGAGAATATTGCATACATATTTAGATCATTTATCTCATTTATTGCTTAAATCTTGTTAGGTTAATCTTGCATCCATCTAGCATTAATATCATGCTCATATAGATTAAAATCCTTCGTCTTGGTGTAGTCTAATCACTGGATTGCTTATACAAATCTGAGAGCAATCTTATACTCGCATCTTTTAGAAGGCAATGGGTCGGTTTGTTATGGTTTTTCATATTCATGCTTATATCTGACTAACCATGCATCTAATGACTTAATTGAAGTGTTGTGTATTCCAGATACAGATACAGGTCCACTTTTCACACACACAAGAACCATCTTGAATCATGACTTTAATTGAACCCTTTAAGCTATGTATGATTATAATATAAAGTAGAGAGAGTCAATTAACTTCCTAATTAAGTTTCAATGAGATTGTTGCACAAATCGAAAGGTTCATTCACCACCTAATTAGGATCCAAGTGTGATTTGTTGCATGAAATGAAAGATTTGTTCACCACCTAATTAGGATCTAAATCCACCACCTAATTAGAGTCTAAGTGAAATTTGTTGCATGAAATGAAAGGTTAATCCAATACTTGATTAATATCTAAGCGTGATTTATTGCATGAAATGAAAGGTTAATCCAATGCCTAATTACGATCAAGTGTGATTTATTGTTCAATTTTTAACTTTTGATTGATTAAACCCTACAATTAAGCAATTATGCATGTCAAACCTTCTAAAATATACAAATCAAAACATTAGACAAATCCAAACCCTCCAAATGACAAACTCAATTAGCAAAACCTTGCATGTGACAAGTAATTGACTGATGAACAACCCTATCTACCAACTACACATAACAGTGGACCAACTATGTAGTACAGAGGAACAACTTCATAGGTCCTTTGACCAAATGTGTAGAAACCCTAGCCAACTGTGTAGGTCAGTGAACCACTTACATAGGAATGGGTGCCACCTGTGTAGGAACAGTGACAGACACGAAAATCAACAAATTTGGTTTTCTATAACCTATAATTGATAATTAAAAAAAATCTCACAAAAAGTGTTAAACCGGATGCATGTTCACATCAAGTTCACCAGATGTAGATGAGGAAAAACTGGTTAATCAGTTTGAAAACCAGAACATATGTAATTGAATCTAAGCTAACCACAAAAACTTGAATTGCATGCTAATTTTCCTAATCTTACCAACGAAATAACTGAAACAAAACATAAAACAAATGCAAACCATATGTTTGTGCCTCTTGAGTTAAACTTCGTTGCTCTTCCTTTCATCTCTAATGATTATATGTCACTCTCATTATGCCAAGTGCACGAAACAGATGAAAGCAAAGGGACGATGTTTGAGATTTACTAGGAATGCATGATTAAAATGATTACTAATTGCTAAATGATAATGATTGATTCGACAAAATAACATTATCTAAGCTAGACAATTACTCGAAAATGCAACAAAATGAAAATGCTATGAAATTATATTTCTAAATAAATTGACAAAATGAAATTGCACAAAAGTTAGATGATTTGATTGAAGGAGAAGACTCAATTTATAGAGGATTAAAGACTTGATAGATGGACAAGATCGAGAATATTTTTTATCAAGTGGACGAAATAGATTGAATGCACGACAAAGTTGCCATTCAAGGAAGGATGAAGGAGGGGAGGGAAAAAGCGGAGAAAAATTAAAAAAATGTATTTTCCAAGGATGCATACTGTTAGTTAACAGATTTGTCTTCCCAAAATAATTATAAGAAAGACTCAATATTCCCAACATGAAAGACAAACAAGAAACTAACACTTGGAGGGATTACTAATGAAATCAACAATATTCCTTTGAATTTTAAAGGTACAACTCTCTCATATGATCTAATTCTATTTTTTTAGGGGTACGAGTTTAACCAGAAAATAGGAAAGAAAAACTAACATCTATGCATAGCTATGACACAGATGCGATTGTAAACTTAGAATGAAAGGAATCTAATATAATCGACACAAAGTTTACTCACTCAACACCCAAAAGTCATAATTAGGAAAAATGAGCAACAATTCCCTTTAGATGATATGATTATTTCTAGACTCGAAGTTCTCATAATAACCACACTCACAATCTGATATTACAGATGGAAAATATCAAGAATGATTGCAAATCACAAAGTAAATGAAAATCAAAAGGTTCAAACTTATTGGAATACAAAGACTCAAAAATTTCCTTTATTTTTAAAAAAAAATTAAAGAGTTCAAAGACTCTACCTCTGTACATAAAGATTATGCTTCCAAAGAATAACACACTATCATCTATCCATTAAAATGTTGGAAAAAAATGCTTCCTTCTGATTGAGTCTCACTCATATGGCAAAGCATAAGGGGGATCAGACTTTTCCATGCTTCTGTAATCTATTAATTACATATTTAAAGACTCTCCATCCTCTATACGAACAACAGATCTACTGGATACCTCACACGTAGACTTGTTGAAGTAGTACAACACCTCGTTGTACATAAAGTAGATTGTGGTACTATCCAAGGTCTTTTTGTAAATCTCATTCAAGATCGAGAAACAATCAAAAATAAATTTGTTCTACAAACACTAATTGGTCGTGTATTAGCAGACGATGTATATATACACGGGAGATGTATTGCCACGCGCAATGAAGATATTGGAATTAAACTTGCCAATCAATTCTATTATTTCCAAGTACAACCAATATATATTCTTCGAGTTTATATGTGGCTATCTCATATATTTCATAAGAAGCAATAGAGAAAGTGAGAAATTTTTAATTTTTCCTACAACTTACATTTGAGTAAATTCAGTGCAGGTTAACTAGGCATCCCGGGGCCATGGAAGTTTGTAAGAAATCATGATAATTAAAATAAAACATGGGTTTATTAACTATTTTTGAACAACTCACAAAATTGAGGTACTTCCTTTGTGAACTGGCCCTACCAACCATATCGCTTCATAGAGAAAATATCAAAATAAGATATCATATGAGCTTGTATTCCCATAAAATTAAAGCTGGGGCCATTTGAGACCAAAATATTAGGTGGGTCACCTTTAGATTTAAGTAATTTGCAACTTTTTTTTCGGATGCATTTTTGGGCTTGTAAATCAATGAAATCGGGAATTTTTGGAATACTAGAACCCTTTAAGATCGGGGTATCGGGGAACTTTGGAACATTGGAACCCTTTAAGGTCAGAAAATAGGGGAATCAAGGAACTTTGAAACATTGGAACCCTTTGAGATTGGGGAATCGACCATTTTAGGAACTTTGGAACTATCGGGAAATCAACCATTTTAGGAACTTTGGAACTATCGGGAAATCAACCATTTTAGGAACTCTGGAACTTGAAAACTTGAAAAAGGCCGACTATGAACTAGGAATTAAAATTTGTAACTTGGCCAAGTTCAAAAATTGACCAACATATACCTCATTTTCAAATTTAAAATAAAAATATAATGAGATATTTCCAAAAATGGGGACTTTCGAAAATGAAAGATAAATCCTAATATATAATTACCATTTTCGAAAATTAGGAGGATGTTGGGAAATTAAAAATTGAAAAAAGTAGATATTATCCTCATATGAGAAGATAATTAGAAAATTAAATAAATAAAGATATTTATTTAATTTCAATGACATAACTAGATAATTGAATAATTTGAATAAATTGTCCAACTATAGGTTATGAGAAATGAACCTTTAATTAAATAATTAAAATTATTTAATAAAGGGGATAAATTGAAATTAATTAAATAATGAAATATTATTTAATTAATATTAAAAGGGGAGGGGTTTGATGAAATGATTAAAGAAGAATAATTAGTAGAAAAGGAAGTTTAATTGGAGCTAGCGCGAAATGCCAAAAATTTGAATCAACAACATCCTCTAAGGGCACAACAGGGTGTAGGTTGTTATTGCGAGGATCTGGTTATTACTGAGAGGGGGGGGGGGGGGGGAGGGGGGGGGCGGTGAATCAATAATAATAATAAACTGAAATCTTTCATCAATTTGAAAATACTTCTCAAAAATAGCTCATAAATAGTACCGATAACTACTCAATCAATCACTTAAAGCAGATTAACCAAACTACTCATTCATGTATTCATCAGCATGTAAGCAATGTAATGATATCAAATCCAGACATAAACAAATCAACCACCATATGAAAACTGAGATTTTTCACATGGAAACCCAAATGGGAAAAACTACGGCGGGAATTGGTACCCACAAAAATTTTGCACTCTTTAAGAATGCACCATATTAAAGGCCTAGCCCGGTTAGGAGCTTTACAAGAATGCTCGGTTAAGGGCAAACACTGTTAGGATTCACTTGATGAAGGGATTTTAACCTCAGCCCTGTTAGGAGTAACCTTGCTAAAGGATTTAAACTCAAGTTAATGAGCCACCCGGTGAAGGGATTTACAATATTAGGCCTGTTAGGACCTACCTAGTTAAGGGATTTTAATACTGTCGTAACTGTTAGCGAACAATAGGTAAATGAACTGATCACAACACTCTCTGCTTGCTAGTATAGATCCATTTCAGCTCCAATATTCTTCACACATGCAGACATCTTAATCTGGTTCAACACACTCTCCTTCTCTTATCATCGACACAATAAACCTTCTCAAACTCGACCTAAATACACTTTTCAACTAGGTCGGTTACATAACCCTAACAATATTCAAAATACATTGAATTTACATCATAGATCATATCAGATCATTATAAATCATTACAGATCATTACAACAAATTTCAAGACAATTACAACTGTTGAATGATCATAACACATCACCGCACATCGATTTGATAAGTTGTCAAACCCTTTGTAGCGTCCTAAAATTGCGACACTTGCAATTTCGACTGCATTTCGGTCTTCACGATGGCGACGCAACACGCAACCTGAATGGAGACCCCGAAACTTGTCCACGACACTGAAAACTGCATTTTTCAAGCACCCTGGCCTGAACCTCCTTGCACCCTGCTGTCCCGGGAGGTGGGACTAGAGCGCCCAGCGCCCTGGTCCCTGGGTCCTATTTTGGGCCCGGTCTCCTAAGGGATCTCGGGTCTTTTTGTTTGCAAATTGGAAATTACATTCCCTGGTCGGCCTAAGGTCGGGAAAATCAGTCTATCAGCCCTAAATGACAAGTATATAAACTACATTTTTCTCTCTCATTTGGGAGGATGAAGATGATATGTGTACAAAGCGTGGAAACTATACTCAAGCATTCAAGCATTCAAACATTCAAGCATTCATTCCAAGTCTCCATTCAAGGCTAAGTGTTGCATTCAAGACAAGGATTCAACCATTGAAGAGGAGATCACATACTACATGCTACAACATACAACATCTATACCTTCGCACATAAGGATACAAACATCCTTAGAACAAGGTATTAGTACTTGTTTTACAGTCATTTACATTTACAGCACTTGCTCATTTCTTGGTTAATTCCAAAACTGGGGTTTGACCTAAAGGCAAACCCCTAATCCCTAACCCCCCAATCGTCTTCGCTTTTCTGTGTGTAGGTTGCAGGTACGCAGCTGAAATTGAAGATTTGGAATCCTTGTGCAGAGACGAACAGATCCCCCTTCGTTTCGCGGATTTTTCGGAGGACCGTGGCGCCGGGCGCCATCGTCCCGACAACTTTTGCTCAAATTTGTAGGACAGCGCCGTATCGACATTTTACTGCTAATTCCAGGTCCGCAGCTTCATCCTATATCCCTATCTCGGTTTATAAGAGAATCTTTGTCACTTTCTATGCATTCCTAGCTTAATTCTTCTATGCACATTCTTTACAAAAGAGGGTAGCCTTGCTTTCTTAACCCCTTGAAACACATTTAGCATCCAATCTTGCCTTGTGTGGGATTGGATCTTGTGAGTTTCAACCCCTCTTTTGAATGTAAAGTCTCTCCCCTAAGTGAAAACCATCAACCCTAGTGAATCTCCCTTCTCTCTCCTTGGAGTTGGAAGAGGGGAGAGCAACTAGGGTTCGATCGCGATTTTCCGCTTTACATTTTGGTGAACCCGACGTGAACATCCTTTCTGATTTTTCATGCTTAGATCTGAAAAAATTGATTACATTTCCATGTTTGATCTTTTGCAAAATTTTAGAGGTGATTGCATAAAAACCCTAAAATTTCTTTTTAGTAATTAAGCTTGTGAAATGTTTAATTGTTAATGCTTGTTTCAGATCTGCCCTTCTATTACAAATTATCAATTCAAATTTGTGCTTTAATTTTGAAAATTAAGTGGTTAAGTGTCAAAACCCTAATTTTTGAAACCCTCTTGATTCAACCTTTGACTGACAATTTCACTAATCAAAACATTTCCAAATCAGCTGTAACTTTGGATTCCGCAATAAAATCACAATATCTTTCATCCCTGAAAATTTGGAAAAAAGTTGCGAGGACCGTGTGCACTCCGAGCGCCATCGTCCCCGACATTTTTTCTGAAATTTCAGGAGCTAGATCTTACTGTATTTTCCTGCTAAAATCCAGAATTTTGGCCGATTTTATCAATTATAACACCTTCAAAATTAAAGTCAAAGTTGGTCTTGTGATTGCTTGGATTAAGGCTTTTAAACATTCAAAAATCATCGAAATTGAAATTTTGTGTCAAAATTGTGTTCTTACTGTCCTAAATCTGAAAAGTGTGTTTGCATTCATTCGAAATTTCAGTGCTTTATTCAAATTCTTACAATTTGTGACTTTTGAAATTAAGTGCTTAATTACAACAACTTTAATTTCCGCTTTCAAAATTGAATTTTGCGTGAAATTGAGTCAATTTTTGAATTTCAAAATTTGCATTGCTCTTGACATTCCCTCTAAAATCATAAAATTCAAAATTTCAGTTTCCCTCTCTTTTTCAAAATTCAAATTTTGCATTTTTCGACAATCTTGGTAGGGTTCAATTTTGAGATTGCAACTTTAATTTGGCCTACCTACAGATCGTAAAATCACTCAATTTTTTTCAGATTAGCTTCAAAATCATCATACCTTTCATCCCTGCAAATTTCGAAAAAAGTTACAAGGACCGTGTTGCACTCCGAGCGCCACGGTCCCGGACATTTTTTCCGAAATTTCGGGAGACTGTCGTGATTGCATTTAACAGCTTAAATCCAGAAGATTGGCTGATTTTATTGAAAATTTCTACCTCTGAATTCAAAATCTTCTCTCTCTCTCTTTAGTGCATGAGTTTTACAACAATAAGCCCTACCTACACTATTCCCGTTAGACGAAGCCTTAGAATTAAGTCTTTCCAAGGTTTAATTACTGAGGAGATGGAACCTAATTTGAATGGTCTTTTTAACGAGGACATGGGTAATTCCTCTAATCCTCTTAATGATGAAGAAGCTCTCCATGAGGTTTCTGTAGAACAACTTTCAAAATTGGATAACCAATTTGACGATTTTCGACAATGGATGTCTCAAGAATACCCCGATAGTGAAGCTCTTCCTTTAATTGAGGGTCTAAAACGTATGCTTCAAAGTGATAAGAATGGAATTGATATTTTGCGTGGTATTGCACACATTGTGGATTCGAATGTGATGCCTATGAAGAGTTGTGCTGAAAATTTGGGTTATACACAACCTCCTACACAAGTCAATCATTCTATTCCTTTGATGACTTCTATTGCTAGCATACCTACCTTTACATCAAACATAATGGCTACTTCTACACAAGACATTCCTCCTGTGATCACCAGTCATGGGGGCAATCCTTCTTCTTCAATTAACCCTCTTCCTTCATTCAATCCAACTTCTTCATTCATTCCTTCAATGAGTGTTCCTATTACATCTCCGCAAATGAACATGACGCAAGGGGGCAATTCATTTAACCATTCCATTCCTCCTTGTAGTGTTCCTCTTGTCCAATCATCCCCTATAATTGACTATCATAGAGTCCCACCACCTTACTCTTTGCCTTCTTTCAATAACATAACACCTCCATCACAATCTAACACGTCTAATATGAACTCTTCGACTGAAGCGACCATTAACAATCTTGCACAAACTGTTTCTTCTTTACAACAACAAATTGCCTCTATGAATCAATCCAAGTTTAGTGTGCCCACATTTGATGTTGCGAGCCCACTTTCTCTTGACATTGTCCGAGCTATTCCCCCTAAACATGTTGAAATTCCGCATTTGGAGCTTTATAATGGTAAGGGTGATCCTCTAACGCATGTTAAGACATTTCAAACAATATGTACTGATTTTGCTTATGACCAAAGGTTGCTTGCAAAATTGTTTACTAGAACATTAAGAGACAAAGCCCTACAATGGTATTGCTCGTTGCCTTCCTATTCTATTACTTCTTTCGAACAACTTGCAAATGCTTTCATTCAACAATTTCAAAACAATATAAGTCCTAAAGTTACTTTGATTGATTTAATGCATTGTAAACAAGGTGTTAAAGAAAAAGTGACTGATTTCATTGGTAGATATAAGCATTTGTATGCTCAAATTTCTTTTCCAGTGCCTGACAATGATATTCAAAGAATCTTTATTTCTAATTTACAAAAAGATATTCGAGACAAACTTCTGTTTTCTGAGTTTACTTCTTTCCAACAGTTGTGTGCCACTCTTCACAATTATCAACTGACTGTGAGTCAAATGGAACAATCACATCCTATGGCTCCGAGTGATAAGGGTGATAGCAGTCAACAACCATTTGGAAAGTTTAAACCGAATAGAGATTCCATCAAATTCAATGAAAACATCATCAACAACAATGTGAATGCAGCATCAGGTGTGCCTCCTATTTCTAAATTTTTCAAAAAAGAAAGAAAGTATACTCCTTTGAATGAATCATTGCATAGTATTATGAATAAGTTATTGGAACAAAATGTGCTTACTCTTCCTCCTATAAGGCAAATTGATCCTGCAAAGATTACTTCACCTTATTTTGATAACAAAGCCTTTTGTCAATTTCATCGTCAGCCTGGGCATGATACTGAAAAATGTTTTTCTTTAAAGGGTAAAATTCAAGATTTGATTGATAATAATACTATTTCTGTTTCTGGAGTGAATGATAAAGGCAACACATCTGTAGCTCCTCCTAACCAAAATCTTCAGATTTTCACTGATCCATTACCTTCTCATACCTCTAATGCAATTGAGGCTAATGATTCCTCTCTTTCATCTGATGGTCTTGTGTCTATGACTCCGAATGTGATTAACTTTGTAGAGCAGCAAGAAAACCCTAAAGAACCTTCCATCACATTTGATTCCAGTGAAACCATTAGGGCACCTGATGGTCCTTTATACATAGTTGCAAAAGTCAAGAATACACCTTGCCGTGGAGTGCTTATTGATCCTTCGTGCATGGTTAATATCATTACTGAAGAATTTCTTTTTACTTTGCAATTGAATCAAGTGATATATGAAAAAACAGATGTGATTGTGAAACTATTTGATGCATTTTCTTCTCCTGCAATTGGTTCTATTACATTGCCTATTGAGGTCCATAACAAATCCCTTGATGTGAACTTTGCTATTATTCCATCTTCCGAACAATTTTGTGTGAAGCTTGGCTATTCTTGGCTATCTTCCATGAAAGCTATTGCTTCTCCTATTCACAAGTGTTTGAAATTTCCCCATAATGGTGAAGTTGTTACTGTCAATCATAGTCTCTTTAAACCAGCTGAAAGAACTTCTAGTGTTCCTATTGATTACTTTTGGCCTAAACAATTCCAATCTCTTCCTCCGCGAAGTGATCATCTTTTCAAATCTTATCAAAAGTGGAAAACAGATATGATCCTATCTCTAAGTGAACCTAGAACACCCAAACTTGACATTCCTATCATTCTTGAGAAGGAAGTTCTTCCTTTGAAAGATAAAACTAATGTCTTTCCTCAAGAAGATTCCCAACCCATCCCTATGGATGTGACTATGTCTATATCTAATAAACTTCCTAAAAGTAGACCCATCCCTCCTCGTCATGATGGACTTGGTCTTCTTCCTAAACCAAAAATTCCTCCTTTATATGGAGCAGTTCCTCCTCCTTCTTTTTATAGAGAGAAGAGACCTTCCTCTTCTCCTATTATTCAACCTAAGAGACCACAACCTAAACACCCAAGTGATAAGGATGAGAACATTCCTCCTCCTCAATCTTCTCCACTTCCTACTAAGACTAGACGAAATCGTTCTGCACGTGAACGCCGACGAAAGCGTCGTCTTAGAGCTCAGGCAGCTGCTACTCAAACTTTGCAATCTCCAAAAACACCTTCAACAAGCATTATTCCATTTTCTCCAAAATCTCCTAAACATAAGATGCATGATGGTCTTGATCCTGTGCGAGTTAAAGATCCTATTTTTATAAATCTTGATGACGATATAGATGAAAATGTTATGCATGATGAAAATGCTACTTCTCCTGTTCATTCTGATAGTGAATATGAACTTGTTGATATTGATAGCCATTTATCTAATGAATTTTCTAAAGCACTTATCCTAGCTCCTAGACAAGAACAATGTGGCCCAGAACATGAACATAGCCCTTGTTTGGATCTTGTGATAGCTCCATCTGCTGTGTTGGATGTTCCTCCTCTAGTGTGTTCCCTGCCTTCCCGAAACATTGATCAGCAAGATCGGGGGGTAGATGACGTGCTAGACTAGTTACGTTAGCATAGCAGATTCTCTCCTCCTCTCTTGTGTTACTTCTTCTATATGTTATTCTCATTCTTCTATTTGTTGTCCTTAGTGTTGTCTACTTGAGGACGATGCAAAGCATTGAGATCTCTTTTGGTCTCTCTCATGTTGACTCAAAAGACACATGTGTTCCCTTCTTCTAGGTGACCTTCCTTGATTGGGGAATGAAGAACAATTATGCGTACATACATATGATATATATACATGACTTATCATACAGCATACTGACCCCGAGGAAAAGTGAAGTCACCTTGTGCTTTGTGTTTTTTATCCTTGGGCTTATCTCACACTTGGGGGCTAAATCCTTGTGATAATGTGCTCCTTTCCTTTCTCATTCTTATATGTATCACTACCTTAAAGCAATCACCCCCGGTGAGGCGTGTGTGATCGCTTTAAGGTAGGGGGGCATACATCCCGTTCATATCTTTTCAAGATACTTGAAAATTTCTTGGCAAATTTAACCTTGCCTTGAAAATTTTTGATATCTTTCTTGCATGACTCATAGTGAGGGAACCTTACTACTGACAGTCATGGTTCTCCCTCGTGATCTTCGCTTTTACTTTGTCAATCGAAGTCGTAAGATCCTTAGTCCACTGGGGGCTTGGTGTATCTTGCCTCCTTGACGTGGTGAAAGTCTTTCAATGATTGTTCCTTGTACTTTACCAAAAGTATGAGCATACATACTCCCACTAAAGTGGGGGCTAAATGTAGCATCCTAAAATTGTGACACTTGCAATTTCGACTGCATTTCGGTCTTCACGATGGCGACGCAACACGCAACCTGAATGGAGACCACGAAACTTGTCCACGACACTGAAAACTGCATTTTTCAAGCACTCTGGCCTGAACCTCCTTGCACCCTGCTGTCCCGGGAGGTGGGACCAGAGCGCCCAACGCCCTGGTCCCTGGGTCCTATTTTGGGCCCGGTCTCCTAAGGTGTCTCGGGTCTTTTTGTTTGCAAATTGGAAATTACATTCCCTGGTCGGCCTAAGGTCGGGAAAATCAGTCTATCAGCCCTAAATGACAAGTATATAAACTACATTTTTCTCTCTCATTTGGGAGGATGAAGATGATATGTGTACAAAGCGTGGAAACTATACTCAAGCATTCATTCCAAGTCTCCATTCAAGGCTAAGTGTTGCATTCAAGACAAGGATTCAACCATTGAAGAGGAGATCACATACTACATGCTACAACATACAACATACAACATCTATACCTTTGCACATAAGGATACAAACATCCTTAGAACAAGGTATTAGTACTTGTTTTACAGTCATTTACATTTACAACACTTGCTCATTTCTTGGTTAATTCCAAAACCGGGGTTTGACCTAAAGGCAAACCCCTAATCCCTAACCCCCCAATCGTCTTCACTTTTCTGTGTGTAGGTTGCAGGTACGCGGCTGAAATTGAAGATCTGGAATCCTTGTGCAGAGATGAACAGATCCCCCTTCGTTTCGCGGATTTTTCGGAGGACCGTGGCGCCGGGCGCCATCGTCCTGACAACTTTTGCTCAAATTTGCAGGATAGCGCCGTATCGACATTTTACTGCTAATTCCAGGTCCGCAGCTTCATCCTATATCCCTATCTCAGTTTATAAGCGAATCTTTGTCACTTTCTATGCATTCCTAGCTTAATTCTTCTATGCACATTCTTTACAAAAGAGGGTAGCCTTGCTTTCTTAACCCCTTGAAACACATTTAACATCCAATCTTGCCTTGTGTGGGATTGGATCTTGTGAGTTTCAACCCCTCTTTTGAATGTAAAGTCTCTCCCCTAAGTGAAAACCATCAACCCTAGTGAATCTCCCTTCTCTCTCCTTGGAGTTGGAAGAGGGGAGAGCAACTAGGGTTCGATCGCGATTTTCCGCTTTACACCCTTATCACATTTTGCTAAGAACTTAATTGTTTTTGAAGAAATTCGATCCTTGTATGTGCTAAAAAAACATCTAATCACTTCACGTAGATTCTAACACGTCACCACTAAGATAAGATCATGAAAAGATCCACCACCAAACCATAAAACAACATCGGTTAAAGATCTTGTTACCAGTTCTCAAACCCTACACTGAAAATACAACAGTCAATTACAAACATGACTTTCAGTTCTCTAAACATGATGTGGTACTTTTCATAGACTCATTATAATGTCATAAGCATACATTCCAAGCCGCAACACCTAACTCAACATGAATCTCTACCGCAACCATCTCCTTCACTGTTCCTGCTTATTGGTTCACTGTCAACTTAGCAAACATTCCAATACTTGTTAGGCTTAGATAACTTAGATGATATGACATGGTTGCCATCAATGACAACATAAATAACTAATCATAAAGCATCATATCACAATTATATCATCACCAACAGTCCATCAAACTCCTCATATCAACATCATCCTTTACCGGTACATCATCTCTATCAATTATGCCAACATGCCAACATTCTCGCCCTTTGGCATTGATGGAAACAATAAAATAATGCAACACCAAAACAATCAAATGATGACAAATACCAGGAACTCATCATGCCATGTTGTACTGATATGTGCTTCACTTGATCTTATCCTTTGATCTTGTCCTCCTTTGCATTACTTCTCCCTGACATTGTTCTTCTCCCCATCATCGTTCTTCTCCCCCTTTGACAATAATTCCAAAGGTGCAAATGCATCTTCTGTCTTCATTTCCCCTGCTTCATCTCTGCTGCTCCCCCCGAGGAGTAGCCCTTTTCTCATCAATCCATAGTGAAAGATATTCAATGAGTCCACTGGATTGATGCTTCCACATCTTCTTAGTTGACCTTAGGTAGGGGTATAACCCCTAACTTACCTCTAAGATATTCAAAGGTAGCCTTAGGTAATGGCTTGGTGAATATATCTTCCAAATTCTCCTTACTTGACACATGTTCCATCCTAACTTGCTTTTCTTGCACCCTTTCTCTCAGAAAATGATACTTCAATTCAATATGTTTAGCCCTAGCATGCAATACCGGGTTCTTGGAAATGTTTATAGCACTTGTGTTATCACGGTACACGAGTATACAAAAACCCAAGTACATATGGTTTTTGAGCCCATTCAACAATCTACAAGTCTGAATCAGAAGACACAATTAAATTTTCTTGTAACATAAAGAAATATCCATCATGCATCTACCAGATAACAAGTGCAAAAACATAGTTTAATCAACATAATCTTAGATATATATTTCCAAACTTATTGAAATTCTAATAGAAATCACAGAAAAAACCATTAGAGCACGCTGAAAGAGATATCACAAAGGCCATAGGCACAGTTTGATTAATTTTCTTTAGAAAACAACAATAGTTTAAAAGGCCTAAATTCTTGCTAAGAAAACTTAATTTCTTTTCTTCAAAAGTTTTGAACCCCTACAACAGGGAGAAAACATGCATAAATAGAACCTGCAGCTCTGGAAACAACTCCCAAATACGCCAAACAGACATAACCACCCCTGAATAGAAAACTCCAACCATTTCACCCTGAAAATCACATCCAGCAAAATGACCCCTAGACTCCAATCCCTACTGGCAACGATCTTCATACCGGCACAAACCCAAAAGATTTTGCCAACCGCAAAGGAAAATGCGACAGACTAGGAGATCTCTTCAAATAGAAATGCATGTCGCTACATGTTGGGCCCCCGAAAAGAAGCCCAGTCAACAACATCCTTCCATTTGTCACCATCGCGCTACTCCAAAACCAAAACACCAAATACAGACCGACGGGGTAACGCCGAGTTGACAATTGTCTTGTACGCCTTGCACTTCTGGAAAGCTGAAAGGGCAAAATAATCAACCCGACTGAAAACTTAATTCTAGGAATTTTAATGTGAACAAAACTTTCTCCCAGATCATATCTTTGCTTATCCTTTTTGAAAACAGTGGCTTTGAATTTAGATTCTACTTTAGGAAGGGAATCACCAAATTCACTTAATTCAAAGGCCGGTAACTTACCAATCAACATGTCTCTGGTCACTTCAATCATGGTCCAGATGTCCTTAATAGCAACAACTTTATGTTTGTAGGACATAGGTAAAGACCTAAGAACTTTAGAAACAATCTCTGATTCTTCTAACTTTCCATCGACACATCTGATATTGCACACAAGTTCATTCACCTTCTGCATAAAAGAAATAATGTTCTCATCTTCACCCATCCTCAACATCTCATACTTTCCCTTTAGGCTCCGCAACTTAGCAATCTTCACATAGTTGTCTCCTTCATACAGGGTTTCCAACTTCTTCCAGATCTCATGAGTAGTCTACAATTCCATAAACATTTGCCATTTTAGAATTTGTCAAGGCACTCAACAATGCTTCCTTAGACCTAATATTGCATTTGACTTCCTTTATCTCATCCGAATTTGTAGGTCCATTCGCAGGAATGGTATACTTGTTCTTTGTAATAGGCCAGTAAGCTTCACCAATGCATCTAAGATGACATTCCATGCGGCTCTTCCAAAGAGAGTAATCAGTTCCATCAAATCTTAGATTGTCTTTCTTGTAAGACTCCATCTTGGATCACCTCGAGTGGTTAAGCTTCTCCGGAGGAACCTTCTATGATACCAATTGATGAAATGACTTTGATTTTGAGCAAACAACTGAGAGGGGGGGTGAATCAATTGTCTCAGAAACTCACAAAAAACAAACTTATTCTCAGATATGATAATTAAGCATGAAAGCATGAATCAACAACATATCAAGAACACACATAACACCAAGATTTTGATGTGGAAAACCCGGTCAAGGGAAAAACCACAGTGGGAACCTACCCACAATATGATGATACTTTGTTAGAAGTATATGAAATATTTCAATGGGAAATGCAGATGAATTTAGGCACATTGCCTAAAGCTCACTGCTCAAAATGAAAAACAAGGGCTACAACCCAGGGAAGACTCACTGTCTTACAAACAGATTCAGATCACATCTGGAAAATCATGAACTAATAGAATAACATCTCCTAATATCTAGTTATAGTTCTTGTTAAGCACATAACAACTTCTTCTCACTCTTCTTCTTTGCTTTCGAAAGATGTATACATTATTTGCTCATACACTTATGATTCTCATCGATACACATACATAATTACAGAGATATTACACTTATTTATACACGACATCAACCTTGATAGGATCAATAAGGTCGACTCAACACTCATCATCTAATTAAAAAATATAAACACACACACTACAATATCACATGTGGACCAAACAATGTCATCTAAGACATAAAACAGACCCATATCACACACCTCAAATGTGAAACACCTCCAAGAATTATGCATCGAACATCTGCAACACGCTACAAGTATCTGGGCAGCCAAAACAATGAAGAACACAACAAATAAGAGAAAATCATTAGTTATGCTCACAACAATCAATGCAAACCACCAACACAAAAGGCACACGATCCATAAACATCCACAAGCATCATGATTTACCACAGCAACATCTGCAACAACTCAAATTACTAGAATCACATCATCATTATGTTGAACTTCAAGAACACTAACTGCAATGACTGTCAACCTGGAAAAATCACTTGCGGGGATCCAAACCAGGAACCATCTAAATTGATGACACACATCAACGTCCCAAACATTCCTCCAAATCTGTAGATCAAGATATTGCAATGTGAAGCAATCCAAATTAAATTACTAACACTTTGGCAGCATTGAACAACAGAAAAAACCAACCACAACACATATATTCATAATTCACTGAAATCTTCATGCAGACCTCTAAAATTTGCACTGAAACATCTAAGAACAATCCTCTACAAACCCTTTAATCCGTAAACTCTGATCATTAACATGTTGAACAAACCAACTAACTTAACTACAACACTATCACATACAATGAAATATGTTGACATCAATGACAACACATCTCTCAGATATCGCTAAAGTACATATTTGCAGCATACTAATAGAAATCTCCAACAACCTCTCCAAACATGCAATAATTACACTCCCACAAAGCAAGGATTTGAGATAGTTCTTTACGAGCCTCCTCAAATCCACTTGGTGGCCAATAATAAGAATACTTCCAAATGTAACTAACAACCATCCCTAAATTCTGCACAACCTTGTAGTGCTCTGTTTTATCCCAACCCGTAGAAGAAAAAATATCACAAAGAGGTTGGAGGTGCGAATACATAGAGAGGATAGGAGGATAACCATCCCATGAATCCAACTAGAAAAGAACTTATGCGCCCTTATTACATATCCAGAATAAGCCTCTCTTAACTAATTAAGCCCCAATTTTTCAGGGTATGCCAAATCAAAGACCCACGTCCTTCAAAACCATATTGGGGAACATCCAAGACTTTAACACCTTTGAGATACTTATGAGTAATAATACAATTTCAAAATTGGTTTTGACAGGTACAACAACGCTAGTATAATTTGGCAACCAAAGCTTGCCCATTCAAGATAGTAGACCGTAGACCAAGACCCCCCTCCTTCTTAGGCTGACACACCGAATCCCATTTAACAAGGATCCATTTATAAATATTAAAATTACCACTCAACAAGAATTGGCAAGAATGAGCATCCAATTTCTTAAGAAAATACTCAGGGGCTGTCAAAACCAAGCACCTGTAGATAAGATGAGTCTGGATTATGGATTGAAGAAGAGTCATCCTAGCAGTAGTGGACAACCATCTATGAGTCTAGTGATTAACCTTGCGAGGAAGCTTATCCAACAAATCCTGCCAATACAGTCTAGGTCCTTAGCCAAAAGAAAGAGGGATACCAAGGGAAGAGAACCCATATGAAACCTCAAAATATTGACAATCCTTCTCTGAATAGCCTCTGGAGTATTGAAAAAATAGATAGAGGATTTATGCTCATTGACTTTCTGATTGAAGCAGCCAAATAAATATCTAAAGTCATTTTAAAAGAATTAACCCCCCGAAGACAGGCAACCCCTGTAAGAGCAGTATCATCCACAACTGGAGATGAGAAAGCGTAGGCAAGCCATGACCCCACTTCCAACATTGAATCAAGTCGTGAGAACCTCGAGACCTAATAAATCTATCAAGGCCTTCCGCCATAAGAATAAACAAATAGGGAGAAAGAGGATCCCCCTGGCGAAGACCTCTGGAAGCACCAAATAACTCAAACAACTCACCATTGATAATAATAGAAAAGGAGGATGAAGTAACACAACTCATCATCCATATGACCCACTCTTGACAAAAACCAAAAGCAATGAGAAGTTTTTCCAAGAAACACCACTTAACTCTATCATAAGCCTTGGTCATATCCAGTTTGATAAACATAGACTTTTCCTTAGACACCGCCATAGAGTGAATGGTTTATAAGCAATCACAACCCCATCTAAAATTTGGGTGCCTGCCACAAAACCCCCTTGCTCATTCGAGATCAAATTTGGAAGCCAAATTTTGAGTCTATCAGCAATCATCTTAGTAATAATTTTATAGACCACATTACACAAAGCAATGGGCCTAAAAAAGTCTAGTTGGTTAGAACCTTCCTTTTTAGGAATAAGAACAAGGAAAGTAAAATTCAAGGCTCTAAGCATTTGTTTACTACCGTAAGATTCACGAACCACTTATAGCAAATCTAAATTAATAATATCCCAAAATTCCTAAAAAAATCCAATAGGAAACCCATTTGGACTTGGGGCTTTACCCTTTGCGCATCCAAAAAACAATGGTGCAGGAGCACCCCATTGTAGAAGCACAACCATGATGTCCAAGGTCACTATCTGATTATATTTGGGTCATTTATGACTTGTAAACAATATATATGTATTTGAGTTCATTTTTATCTAATGGAGTCGTAATGTAAGGCTACTTGAGCCATTTGTGTAAAAGTTGCATAGTTGTCCATTTAGGACCTAGTGGGGTCAAATAGTCCAAATGATGTAAACATGCCACGAAAGGGAATAAATGCTTGTAAAAGGTCATTTAAGGGTTATTTGATACGT
Organism: Cryptomeria japonica; assembly: GCF_030272615.1. Taxonomy (NCBI): domain Eukaryota; kingdom Viridiplantae; phylum Streptophyta; class Pinopsida; order Cupressales; family Cupressaceae; genus Cryptomeria; species Cryptomeria japonica. The sequence goes on along the minus strand of NC_081410.1, from coordinate 1,333,417 downwards.
TTGTAAGGTTTTTGTCAAGTTTTGGGGTCATTATGTGAAAATGTCACAAAAAGTTGTCAAAAAGATGAAAAGTGGCAAAAATGCAATAATGCAAAATTGCATTAAAAGTTGAAAATGGGAAGTTGAAAGGTCTTGGAGGTAGTTATAAGGTCCAAACTAACCAAGAGGATATACAAGGTTGTATTTGGTTGAACCAAAGAGGAATGAGAAGGAGGATAACAATTTTGAACAATTTGTGTATTCATAAGCTTGCCATTTTGATAGTTTCCATTGTTACTTTGTTGTTTCTAGGCCTTGTACGGACCTATACAGCCTGGAAACCATATATAATTATCATGGTTAGATATTATATCGATTTATTTTCCATCTTGTTTTGGTTTGGAGTGATTTCATTGAGAAACGACGAAGTTATGGATATTTTATGGATTGCAACTTCCAGATTTCCTAAAAATAGTCATGTTGCAGCGTATGGTATGGATGCATATTAAAGATTTATGAGCTCTAAATGGATACATTGGAAATATGTGTGATTAATCTTTATTTCTCCTTTGGTTTGATTCGATTTCATTCAGTTTTGAGAAAGTTATGAAGGTTTTGGTGAAAACCAGTTTTAAGCTATCTTAAATGGAGTTGCTGGAAAGGGTTTGTAATTATCTTGTGATTTAACCATTGAAAAAATTAATAGCTTGCATATTATGAAATTAGATTCAGATGGATTTCATTTTATTATGTTCTTGTTTTCGTTTGGTTAAGTATTTGTTGTGAAATATGATGCCCTAGCAGGCAACAAACATACATTTTCCAGATTTATGACAGTCAAAATTGGTCTCGGTGCAGAGATGATAACTTTTTATTTCACCGTTGGATCTTTATGAATTTTGGATATGTTGTTATTAATAAATTTTTCTAAAACTCTACCAGAGAGATTGGTCTAATCGTTTCAGGTTTGGAAGTTATTAATGACTGAGTGAAGGTATAGAAAATTGTCATGTGAATGACAATCACCTTGATGATAGTGAATTGGATTCTTTCAATGAACAATGATGTTTAATGGTTTGCAAAGGTATAGATGATTGGATATGTTTGGGACATCATTAATGAACCCATGTATCATGCATGGAAGTATGACTATTGAGATGTGATATATTACCTTGAAATCAATATGGTATATGAGCTTGATGTTTTAGTACCTTGATAAAGAGTGTTGGATGAACTTGAAATGGATTTGGATGAAAGTAATATGAAAATATGATAAATTTTAATATGTTTATGCCTCTGATATTGAAGATATTGTGTTGAATATTGAACTCCATGTTTTGTTTGGGGTTCTTGGTTGGTTTTTCATGATGCTTTGCATCAAATAACCTCTTCCAATTCAGACAAAGAAATCGGATGCATGAGAGACTCATTCATTGCATTGGTAACTGTAGATGCAAAAATCAAGCATAATAAACCAACTATGCTTGGAAATGAGAAATATTGAGAGATGCAAGATATGCAAGAGATCAAAATATACAAATGACGAATTAACTTGCTAGGCTTAAAAATGAGGAGAAGCAAGGTATTTATAAATGTCCTCGGGGTGAATCCAAGTTATTAGATAAATATGGGATAAAAGATTTGATTGGAGATGTTGGTCCCACATGCATAGGCGAGTGTAATAGATAGAGGTGAAATATGATAAATAGCGGATGGATTGGGTATGCAAGAAAGTTTATGAATAATAGGGATGAAATGGGATAATGATATAATGTGATATTTATTTAATAGATTAATGAATTAATGGGAAAATGGAGTAAATATGAATATTAATACAATGAATAATATGGAGAATAAGATAATAAGAATATTATTTAATTTGGATCCATTTAATGACTGGAAAGATTACGATTAAGAGGGCATTTTAATTAATTTTTTTTATGTGTCTACAATAACTAAAGAGGGAATACAAGCAAGGATCATATTATCCCCATCCTCAACAGGAGGTGATTCTTCATAAAAGAGAGTAGAAAAGTAATGAGAAGCCTCATGAGATAGAGCCTGAAGGGAAGTCAACTAAATACCTTATGAACTCACCAAGGAAGAGATATCACCTTTATTTTGAGGAGCTTGCACCGATTTATTAAAAAAGGTTGTATTCTTGTCACCTTCCTAAAGCCAAATAACCTGAGCCTTTTACTTCTAGAAAATATCCTCCCGAACTTCCCACTCCTCCAAATCCCTCACAACTTGGGACTTCGCCCTACCCAAATCCTCTGAGAAACTATGGTCCTGAATTTGGCAAGTAATAACATCTAGATAAGCTTGAACATTCCTCTTCATAGCACGAAGGTTACCACAACACAATCTATTCCATCTCATGAGACAAAATTTGACAAATTGCAATTTGTTAGCAAAAGAATACATAGCAGTACCATAGGTAGGGCCACCATCTATCCACCACTGAGTCATTAAATCATGAAGAGAAGAGTCACAAAGCCACATAAGATGAAACTTGAAAGGGGGACTTTTAGGAACAAAAATAGAAGCAAATAAAAATTTGATTGGCTAATGATCAGAACCCCTTCAATCAAGAATTTCAGAGTTATTAAACATGTTACCACCAACTCCAATAAAGGAAACGAAGAACCTATCCAATCGTTAAGATATAGCTCCGTTGTTGGGAAAATGGTGTTGGACACCTTGCATAATAATGTTTTTATTATTGTATTGTTTTATTATTGTGTGAGGTGGATATGGAATTATATTGTAATACCATATTGTATTGTTGCACCTAGGAGCACCTAGATGGACATGCAACATGTAGAGATTCCATTGGAATATTCATGTAACCACTTGATGAGTTGTATTGACACATTGGTATTATTATATTGTATTTATGTAATATTGGGGAATGCAATTATGATGAACCAACATTAAATGTGGGTCAAGGGTAGGTAGGAAAAATATTATATTTTATTATCACACGGTTTTGGGTACATGGTTTTGATGTAATACCACTTGGTGGTTTTGTGGGAGCTTGTGTTTATAAAGCAACCATAAGGGTAGTTGTTTGGGTTAGCCAGGTTAGCATTTGTGAAGGAGGAATCATGGCATGGGATGTGTGGATTCATGCTTGGTCACGTGGAGTGCTTGGTTATGGCTAGGTTTTCGAAGACTTTCCATATTTGTATTGTAATGGATGCATTGGTAATAATACATGGTGGATGATGCTTTTGGAGGCTGGGTATTTTTCCCTCACGAGGGTTTTCCTAGGATATATCTTGTGTCACATTTTCATGGGTATGTTGTCTATTCTTTACATATGGCCTCTATGTGTTGATTTGATTGAAATCTATAATGGGTTATGTGGAAATTGTCATAAAGATGGTTGCAAGTTTCCTTACATCCATCTCCACATTGACGATTGTTCCAAGTGAAGATCCTATTAGAGGGTTTAATATCAATTATGTTCAGGAAGCCCACATTCTCATGAAAAATATCACTAGAAGGACTCAACCGATCCAAACCAATCCCTTTTTTCCTCCAAACTTAACACTAAATTGAAATCCCCAACAAGAATCCAAGGAAAGGAGCACACGATCTAACATACTGAATATGAGGCCAAAGCAAAGTTTTGCCATGAAACTCAATTGGAGCATAGACATTAGTAACCAAAATTAGCTCTCTAGGTTCTAAGAAAGAGGGAACCACTGAAAGATAAGAGTGACTAGAGATCCACCAGAGCAAAGCAATCTTTCTCAAATCCCAAAAGAGAGTCAGACCTCCAGAACAATCCAAAGAACCAATGCACTGACACTGACCAAAACACCAAATACTAGAAGCACTCAGAAGCATGGATTCAATTGAAAGCTTAGTCTCCTGGACACAAAAGATGTCCAAAGAATGAACTGCAACCAACTCATGAATATCCTTTGGTCAAGGGATGCTATTCAACCCCTTAACATTCTAAGAGAGAATAATCATGAGAGTGTCAGGGAGAAGTGAGCATTAAAGGGTTTGATAGACCTAGATTCCATCAACATTTCCCCAACTAATTTAATCTTCTCCTGATCCTTTTTATGACCAGATTTTGAAGAACTATCAAAAGAACCCTTCTTAAGGGGTTGCTGCTGCAAACCCAAAGCTTAAGAAGACCCTCTACCTTTACCAGAAACCATCACCTCCTTAGCCAAATCGGCTAAAACAATATCATCTTGCAAAATTGTAGAGTCAGCTGGATCTCCCAAATCACAAGCACCAGGGGGTACCCCTTGCTGCAACATAACAACTAGATCCAAAATAGTATTCTCCTGCTCCTGCACAACATCCATACCCATACCAGTAGCCCTAGAAGAGACATCCATTGGAATCCCTTCCTCTAGAGCTAAAGTGTTTAGAACCTCAAACTTGTTGAAGCCCTCATCATTCTGACTATCTCTGTAAGACCTCTTCCGACCCCTTCCCTTAGCACGAGGCTTAGCAGGCATAAAACCATCATTATCCAGGCCACCATCCTTCATAGAAGCCTTTCCTTTTCCCCTATTATTTCACTTAGGAGTTGAGGAAGAAGGAAAATTAGCAGCCTCCTTATTGACCATATTACATTGACGTTGAAGATGTCCATACTCGTGACAAATCCGACATAAAAAAGGAAGAGATTCATAATCTAACTATTGAACCCATGATGAAGATCCTAAACAGATTTCCAAAGAATCCAACAATAGATTATTCAAATCAATCTCAACACAAATACGAACAAAAGAAATTACCTTCTTTTCAAGGGTTTGTTGAGCAATAGCAGTCGACTTCTCTAGAAAAGCAACAATCCATTGCAAAATATCCTCCCTCAAAAACTCCAAAGGAAGCCGAGGCAAGCGAACCTAGATAGGAACCCTCGAGGGCAATTCTTTAGTCAAGTTGAAACCCACATGCTAGGGTTTAATGAACAAACCCACGTGATTGTAAAAGTAGGGTCCTCCCTCAAAAGCACGATTTCAGTCAGACAAGCAAGAAAAAACCACCACGAAATAGAACTTGTTTACAACCAACGAAATCTCCATATCCTCCTCAACCTGCCAAGAATGATGAATCTAAGCTTCCAACGCTGACAAATAGATATGGATCTTAAGAAACTTACAGATCAAAGCATGTTTTCTCCAGTAAGTGACATCGTCCGAAATCGATTTAGGTGGAATGACCAGAACTGAACAATCCTGACTCCTCGACAAACAACCATTAACTTTCTTCAGTTTTGAGCCCTCACCCACATAAAAAGAATCAGAAGTCTTTGCATGCACACCCAAATAAAATCCATTAGGCGGTACAACACCAACCACCACCAAGCTAGAGGACAAACACTGGTCCTCCATACTCGCAAAAGTAAAATAAACCACACTAAACCCCCAAATCACACCATCGACAAGCCATGACAAACCTCTGAACCCAAACATAGCACCAAAGCCTAACTAAAAAAATGCACCAAACAACCGGTAAAGAAAACCCACAGAAAACAAAGCACAAAGAAAGGAGGAACCCTTGTCCCCAAATGTCATACCCTGCAGTCTACACGCACACCCCCAAAATAACATCACACAATGGTCAAACAAAGAAAGGAGAAGGCTATGGCACGAGATCCCTAACCTAAATGCCCAACATAGTCGCACTAGATGCCAACCATTGCTCTCTCACTAATAATTTAATATTGATTACAATATCATAATATAATAATAATTTTATATTAATTTGTTGGCAAGGGTTTGCCTATATCCTAGGTGTTGTCGTCATCTTTAAATTTTTGTGTCCTAATTTATGTCATGATCAAGGTTTATTTTAGGCAGGTTAGTTCTATGGTAATTTGTATCTTCGTTTTTAAAAGTAAGGTTGACAATTTGTAAAATGTGTACCTTATTAAACTTATGTGAACCTAGTTGAACTAGCATGAGAAGGTGGACAAGTATAGAAATGTTATTGCTAGAAGCTGGTTGATTGAACCTCAGAGAGGGGGTTCTCGTTTACCAAAAGCCTTGAATAAAGATCATGTGAAACCCTACATTAGGGATTTGATAGTTCTGTTGTATAAGGTTAAAGGAGTGGCTGATTCGTACCTGTTCACATAATGGATGTATCATTTCGTTGAAGTAGTCTTAGACAAAACTTGTTACATAGATTGGGGAGAAGTTATTGCAGAAGAGCTCCAAGATCAATTGAAACAAGCACGGTTCGGGGATAGAGATTTCTACATGTCTTCATATCTTATATATTGTTTGGCATGCACAAAAGAATGACAAGGAGTACCTCGAGCCCCAACGTTTGAAGGAATTCGGGTTTTTGAATTCTACCCCTTTTTTCAGAGTGAGAAGGCTTTGGGAAACTATAGGCGGGTTCATGATGTTTTTACTGGAAGAATGTTTGCAGAATTGACAGGGAACCTGGAAAGAAGGAATATTTAAGAGGCTCAACAATTAATCAGAGTATACGAGAGCTACTATATTCAGTATCCCCACTTCACTTACCTTCGGGTGGGTGGTTTTGAAGAGAAACCCATGAAATTGCCTCGATATGATTTTGATTGTTTTGTGCTAGCGAAGCTTTGTAGGCAATTGGCTCATGTGATTAAAAAGTATGCAAATTTTGGTGATCGTGAAGCCCTCTTTCCCTTAGAATTAGGTTCTTTTTCTTGCAAGTCATTTGCAGATGTAGCAAGTGTTGGAGTTGATTTAAAGAGTTTCAATTTTGGTTTCTATCAAACTAGGAATAGTTTTGATAATAAACTCTTTGCTGTTCAGACCTACAAATTAGGAAAGAGTTATGATCCTTCTGCCCATTTGGAAGATTTTTGAGAGGATTGTAAAGATGAGCTTGAAGTCGGGTTAAGAGATTATAGCAGGTTGAGGATCCAACAAATTATTGATTGGAAGCTAGAGGTGAATGTTGAAGGGGTTACAGATCATGACGAAGACATCCTTGATCCTGAATTTGATAGAATCAAATCAAAGCCTTTAGACGAGATAAGTTGGTTTGAGTATGAAAGGGATGACATCGATGTTAGGGCGGTAACTGTGATTCAAAGAACCGTACATTGGTTTTCTAGAATGAGACGATTGGATGCTCAGGGTTTAGAATCGCAAATGATTAAGCAAGTTATTTTTAGGGCTCCTGATGCTGACATTTCTAAAAATATTTGTCTTTTAGGAACATAAATAAAAACCAAGAAATCTTCTCACCATAAGAAACCCACCTCTACAACTAAAGAGGTTATCAAGTCACCTGTTTATGTTCCTGTGACTAGATCAAGGGCCAAAACCGGTAGGAGCAAACCACAAGTTGCAGAACACTTTATTGATCTTGACCTGAGCAAGGAAGGCGTGAAGGATAAGTTGCCAGAAGTAAGAAATTTGTCAAAGATGGATCACCTTAAAGATGACATTGATCTGGATTTTGCTGAAAACCTTTAGACTTCTCTTGGTTTTAAGGAATAGACTCAGGAGAAGTATTTAATCCTAAAAGATTCTGTTGTTAGTTCTCCCCAATGGCTAGTGTCTTTTGTAAACAAAAGGAAAAATATTGTTCCCATCGCTTTGCCAATCGACGATGTTGTGAGTAAGTATGTAACGAAAACACCTCAGCCAAAAAGGGCAAAAGCAATGACAAGGTTAGAGATTGATGATAAAATAGGTAAATGGATGGCGAAGGTTGCGAAGCCAAAGGTTGATGGAGAAGCATCTAAGCTTTCTGTCGATAGTTACCATGTAGAGAAATTAGAGCTTGGAGTCGCTGACAGGGATACATGTAACCACCACTTTGAAGTTTATGCAAAACGCATGCTAACTCAATCGCAAAAGGACGGAAGGGATAAGAAGGAGCTAAAACAGACAATCAGAGTGTTGGCGGATTACATTGATGCGATCAGTGGTGTATCTTCTTCTCCTAAGCTGTTAGCTCAAGCTTCCCAATCTTTTGATCCCACATCACCTACCAGTCAGAAGTTATTGAGTCAGATCCAAAGGGGAAAGGCAATCACAATCATTTTTGATGATTGGGTGAATGAAGTCATTAATGACGGATGCAAATTCATTCGAGAATCCAGAAAAGTGTTTGATCAAACTTCATTGTTAATAACGAACATTCAGTCATAGGTTAAAACGTGGGAAAGTGAAGAAAGCAAATGGACGTCTGCCTCTTTACAAATTTATGAAATTCAAAAGTACGGGGTCGCTAAGTTCCTTACTAAAAAACCACTCAAAACAGTGGATGAATCACTCATGTTCACTGGCAAACGCAATATTGATTGGAGGAATGCAACACTCAAGACAAGATGTGTGGAATTCATCAAGTGGGAGAAAGAACTAAAGGGGATATGTCAGAATTTAGCGTCTGAATTGAGACATATTCATACCACTTATGTCTGGAGTGATGGTCAAGTCGAGAAGAGCATGAATGCAGTTGTAAAACTTTTCTGTGATGCCATGAATGAGGTTAAGAAGAATGCAACACCCACGACAATTGATTTCACAAAGGTTGCCAGGGTTGAGGCTGTATTATACATTTATGCAGATCAGTTACCTAACTACATGGATGAAATAAAAAAGATCCGGCTAGAGGTAGAGGCGTGGAAACAGAGGATAACATCCGTTAAAGTTCACAGTGTTCCATCTTTATAGCAGTTCATCGCGACATACAAGGAATGGAAGGCGACGCTAAATGTGGATGCTGAGGATGACGTAACTCAAGGATCTCCAACGACTAGTTAGGATTTGTTTTTCGTTTCTGAGGACGTGTCCTCTTTGATCTTGCTCAAGAGACTTTCTGTTTTTTTTTCTTTTACAGTTATGTTTTCAAACTGTTTCTGTTGGTATCGGTTTTACCACATAAAATTACTCTGGATGGGTAAACAAACCATGGATGCTATTTAAGGGATGTTGGAAACTGTTGAAGGGTTCGAATTTTTTTTTGGAGAAATCCAGAAGGGTTTTTGGGTTTAATATTGTTTTGCTATATGTTTCTTTCGAAAGGATAATCATGTGTTATTAATATTTATCTTTGAATGAATGAAGAAAGCATATATTTTACTGAAAGATTTGAATCTGTGCATTCAATCTTGAGTATTTGCCTCTTTGTGGGTTAAACTATTATTGAATCATATTTGTTCATGCAAATGATTTACCTAAGAAAGGGCATTATCTAGCAATACTGGTTTGCTAATTCCTTATTTATGTGTAGTTAGAAATATGTGAAATTATGTTTTCCATGATTAGCATAAATATTTACATATGCTATGTTCATTGCATGATTATGGATGAATGTATCACCTTAACTGCTTTCTGGTTAAAAGTAGGCACAAAGTTATAATTGAGTAATTTATTGAATATGATATAAGGGAGTTGTACCTGTTTTAAAATTCAGAGGGAAAAGAACAACTGTGTTTTCCCAAATTGTTAGTGCACAATTGTAACTTTGTAAGGACGTGGAGTTTAATAGAATAAAGATCAAAGAAGCATAATATGTTAACTAACATAATTATAATATAATAATATAATTATTATAATATAATATTATTTTTAATTAAGTGAAATAATGAACAAATATAATTATCTTTTGGCATACTTTATCTATATTTGTCTAAGTATATTATCTTTCACTAATACGAAGGTAGATATATAAATAGGTGAATAAATGTATGATCTAGCTGAACATATAGAATATGCATTTATGTAAATAAAATTGTGATGATTTCATAAGAATGCAATGGTGGCTTGACTACCATTTATCCATGTACTTAACCGTTCTCTTAAAATCTCCTTTAAATAGATATATTTAATATATTTACTATTTTTTATTTTTTTCTTTTATTTATAGAGATCGCTCTTTTTATCACTTGATTTTTCCATCTTCTCACCTCAGTCGTTTCGATATAAAAGCAAGAGATGAAATAGGGTTCCGAAAGTGGCGAATGATATTTAGCAGAATAAATTGCAGTCGAATAACTGCAGCAGAAGGATGAGCAGGAGCAGCCGCAAAGGGAACAACTTCTGCGTTTAAAGGCACTCAAGGATTACATCATTTTTCATATCTCCAGGTAAGGAAATTCTTAAACCAGTTTTTTCTTATGGGTAAGAATAAGAAAAATAAAAACAAAGGAAAAAACAAAGGATGGAAAGAATGGCGAAACAATATGGTGGCGAAGGGCACAATTTCTAAACCTAACCCTGAAAAAAATGTCGACCAAAATAAGGCAGAGGAGGATATAGAGGGAAAGGAGAAGGGAAGAAACCTGTCTCCGTCTAAAGCACTAGCAGGCCCTTCCAACCCTCATAAAAATGTCGGACGACAAAATAAGGAAGAGGAAAATAGAAAAGTAAAGGGAAAACATTCTTCTCCACCTAAATCATTATCAGGTCCTTCTGTTTCAAGACCTGGCCCTAATGCACCTTTAGGGATTAGACCACTGTCACCAATTTTCTCTAATCCTTTGCCCGCTAAGATCAATGCTCTTAGTTTTGAGGACAAGGTGGAAAAGTTGAGCCAAGTGCTCGCTGATCCCAATGAATTAACGGGACTCGAGCTTGTACTCGATAGATCGGGGCTTAAGGTTTCAACTGATTTTGTAGAAGAGGTGTTGAAAAAGTCTTACAAATCAGGCCCTGCGGCGAAAAGGTTCTTTGACTGGGCAGGGTTGCAGCTGGGGAACAAGCACAGTCCTTATGCTTGGAATTTGCTTGTCGATATTCTAGGCAATACTAAAATGTTTGATGCAATGTGGGAGGCTGTCAAGTGCATGAACAAGGAGGGGATCCTGTCCAGGCATACTTTTGCTTCTGTTTTTACGTGCTATGCTATGGCTGATAAGGCAAATGAGGCAATCATGACGTTTGAGGTGATGGAAAATTATGGTTGCCCACAGGACGTAGAGGCATTCAACTGTCTTCTGTGTGCTCTGTGTAGATATAGGCAGACGGCCAAGGCACAGAATTTTGCAGAGAGGATGGAGGACAGGTTCCCACCTGATGCTGATACTTATGCGATTCTGCTGGAGGGGTGCGAGAAGGAGGGTGATGCAGCAAGGGCGAAGAAGACTTTTGGGGAGATGATTGTGCGACTCGGATGGGATCCGGCTAACACCGCGGCATATAATGCATTCTTGGGGGCGCTCTGCAAAGGGGGACAAGTGGATGAAAGCCTGAAGTTTTTGCATGTCTTGAGGAGCAGGAGATGCTTTCCAGATAAGAGCTTTTACAGTACTGCAATTCATGCTCTTTCTCTGAAGAACAAGGTGGAGGAAGCAGCGATGGTTTTTGATACGATGTTGCGGCTTGGGTATCGTCCAAGCAGTACTACTTATAATTCAATGATCTCGGCATACTGCTATGCTGCAAGAACAGAGGATGCTTACCGGCTTCTGGATGGGATGGTGTGGAACGGAGCCTTTCCAGATTCCACAACTTACAATACTATTTTTCAGGCCCTCATCAAGGCGCACAAAGTGGAGGATGCATCCAGTTTGTTCCGAGAGATGACTCGAAATGAATTTGATCCAGACAGTGACAGCCTCTCGATGGCTTTAGTAATGAGAGATTTGAATGTGGCCACCATGGTTTGGAAGCATATCAGTCGAAAGGGTGTTTTTCCCCAAATGGGAGTTATCGCCTTATTTGTAAATAGCTTATGTGAAAATGGCAAACGTCAAGATGCCAAAATGTGTGTTGAGGATATGCAGGAGAAAGGAGTTGAGGTGTCTGATGAAATTTTGAAGAGGTTGATGATGGAGAAGAATGAAAGGAAAGATCCAGATGAAAGATCTTCAAAGAGGAGGAGGGAGCATCACTAATCAGGGAGCGGCACAGCAGAGGACTAAAGCCAGCCTGTCAAAAATTACTTTTCAGCTCTACGTAGATGAAGAAATTTTATACTAAGCAAGGAAATGCTTTATATTTCCTTTTTAATTAATTTCTTTTTTATGAGCACGTGACATCAAACTTTTTGGGTTCTTGTTCTTGAATTGTAGAACAGGTTTCTATGATAGTTTTACATTGCTTGCTTCCTATTAATACGTCAGTTCTTTTTATGCACCTCCTTTTCCAATTTTTGTTTTTTGTTTTTGGTATCACATTTCATATTTCATGTATCCAATTTATTCCTTTCATGCACTGTATTTTCTGTGAAGTATTTTCGTTTTTTTGTTCGTTATTGATTAAGTAACCAATTCAAGGTGGTTTTCTTATTTCATATCCTGTTTTACACAATGTTTTGTTAAACTTTATTATCTTTGTCAGCTTGCAAATGATGTAGCTGCTATTTTGAATTGTTTTCCTTCATCCGGAGCCACGAAAGGGAAGCTACTTGGCAGTTGGCTCTTATTTGCAGGAGCACTTCGAATTTAAGACAATAAAGTTATAAACGAAAATTGGTAATTTAAAATTTCAAAAAATACGTGCATATCAAGTAGAACGCTGTGCAAGGTTAAGAATAGTTGAAGGATGCAATGTTATATTGTGAGTAAACTGACTTTTGCAAGATATGAGATTTATCTTTCAACCAATTGGAAATAAGAAGTTTGGTTTGGAAAGGGCAATCACTACCTGGCTATTAGTTTTTGATGCAATGCAGAAGGATAATATTTCCTGTATTGGTAATATTTGGGAAAAGGGATTGATTTTTGGTTGAATCCCTTTTTTCGTGAGGACATTGGTTGTTGATTTCTTTAGAAGGGAGAGAAGCTGGGCAGGCCAAGTTAACTGTACATTTTGAATGAAATGTTGCAAGCCTTTACTTTAATAGCTAAGGAAGGATTTTAAAATGATAAGGTCATGCAGAGATACTTACGGCTTCATGAATTTATGTTCAGTAAACAAGATTTCTATTATATGATTAGCCTGCTTCTCTTGGCCATTGCCAGCCCAGCACGTGAAGAGTAGATATCCATAATCTGTTTGCAGGAAGATGCCATGCGCAAGGCTGCAGATTTTATTTCTAACGTAGTTAAAGGGAGTTTATTTATAGGATGTACAAGGCACTTAACAACATAGGTCTTTCATAGCTATTCTGGTATTTCTTTGAAGTATTATTTGTATTTTTTTGCAGCATTTTTATTTCATGTTCTAAAAGCAAGGTTTATAATAGAACATAGATGAGTGAGTGAAAAAAGAAATCCTTTACATCGTGCACAAGTTTATGTGTTAAGAACTTGAGACATGCTGTATTGCCACATGCGCGATAAGATCTACTGCAGTTTGTAGATGTTATATCAAAGATTCAAAACCCGATTTCTTCAAAAACAATGATACAGACATGGCATACTTGAAGGCAGAGACTGAGATACTGAATGGTGATTGATTCTTTGTCTGGCTGAAGTTCCAGCCTAAAAAATATAGTGAAGAATGATGCATAAAAGGGAGATTAAGCTGGTTATTAAATGTGAGATCATAATAATGCACGTGTGAATTGAATTCCTTGTTATAACAAGCAGACGTACATCTTATTTTATGTACTTCATGTTTACCTGCCTTGAATTTGCTGCACTTGTATGAAGCTTCTTCCTAGAAAAACAAGTGAGTATACTTAGTTTCAATGGTTAGAAGCATTTAGATGCCGTGGTTGACATTGAAATTCACTAAACTAGGATTTATGCTCTCCAACAGCTATTCTATTATATTTATTTTGATTAGTAAATGTCTTTTCATATTTGACTTTAGCAGATTTTTGTAGGCACGTTACATTTGGAACCACCTTGTCGTATATACTATCAACATTGGTATATGATGAAACCAGTTTTCTCTCAGTCTATTGATATTCGAGTTGGAGCTGCAGCCATGATATGAATTTAAATGCAATGGCTACCATACCAACTTCACTGTGAGATTTTAGTGCCCTGACAACTATTATTTTTTTTTTAATTTTAATTAACAAATATCTTCCCAGCTTCAAATGTTGTACTTGGTACTTTCTTAATATAAACCCATGTCTCAGAATCAGGCGATTTCTAACCCAAAATAATGGAAATTCGCTAAACATTAATACGTAAACCGGAAAACAATAAAATTTGATCAGAAATTGTTCATACGGATAAAATCAGAAGCGAGAATGTTATATGTGCTATGTACTTTTTTTTATTCCACCCATCCCCTGCAGTAGAAAAGAACACACTTGGAAAGGTCTATATATAATGTGAAATGGTGGTGTATGCATTTAATTTGAAGAGCTTGTGAGCAAAACATTTCCAGCCTAATTGCAAGAGGTGGCCACAATGTGTTTTCTACAGGATTTTGTGACTGCAGCACTAGATTATTCTCAAATCTGTGCAACTGTATGGTAGAGTATGTTTACAACTGTGGTTTCTGAGCAAAGGAAAATGATATTATTAACATGGAGGAGGAAAATGTTGGCTTAGTCGTTGGGCTTGTATGCCGAGAGTGCGAAGGTGGAGAGGCTACAACAAAAACCATTGAGAGGAGCAATGACAGACTGCATATGATTCTCTCCAAAATGAGCAGCAATCTGAGAGAAATAGAGAGGAGATAGACAGTTAAGACATTGGCATGGTTTGAGTGTTGACGATCTATTCAGAGATGCAGATTTTTGGTTCATAAACTATATCTGTTAGTTTCAGCAGTAGCCCCTAAAATCTTTTGGGGTAAAAATCGGTAAACTAAAATATTAAGATTTAAGATTTTTTGTTGGTAAATTATCGAGTTCTGTTTTTTTTTTCAATCAGTTTCAGGGTTTTTTTAGCCTGGCCCATTGCCAGGTGAGGCCGCAAAGAGGGAACCTCAACCCTGTCATTAACACAATGACAACCACCCAGACCCGCGAGCATCGTAGTCCAGTAGGGGGCACAAAGCCTGTGAGTACACCAGCCTAGTGAGGATTTGGCACAGGTATGAACACCTGTGTAACCATTGACATGAATGCCGCAATGCTTCACAATCAACCCAGTGGGGATTTGAACCTTGGTGGCACAATCAACACCACCACAACTTAAGAACCATCACACTGAGATGAAACCCAAGAAAATCGAGTTTTTTTTAAAAACATAGAAGATACTAAAAAAAATAAAAAAATAATAACGAGCCCTTTTAAAAAATTGTGGTCATTATAATACTGGAGATACAGAGAACAAATTTTTCATTATATAATAAAAAATACTTATTTTGTTCTTTGATAATAATAATAATTATAATAGTACTGACCTTAAAAAATATTCCAAGAACATTAATTCTGGGAACATGAGAAAATATTAATTATAATAATTCTAACCTTAAAATCTGCCAAGAAGATCTTGGTCCAGCTGTCTGGATTTGGTTGTGTTCTTTAGGGTGGGGTCCCATGGAGGGGGGCTTGGCTTCCTAAAAAATTTCAGCGGGTGTTGCTGAAGATTTTAGGATTATTTTAAACCTGGTGGTCCCATGAATTTAGTATGCAAATCTGCTTAAAAGTTTAAGCTCCGGAATTTACGGAAGCTGGTGGCCCCATGGATTTAGTATGCAGGTCTGTTTAAAAATTTAAGCTCCAAAATTTAGTTTTGGTGGGACTTTTCTACTGGCAGGAATCTAAATTTTTAGATCTTTGACAAATGGCAAATAATAGTCCTAAGCTGGTGGGGCAATTTCTAGTCCCATCCCATTTTTACCTGCTTAAATATGCATGCCTAAACTGTAGGAGCTCCTATTTTCGTGGAAAAGATTCCAAATAATCCTGTAGCAATTTTTTTTTCCCCATGCGACCACCTCTTCTATAAAAATAGAAGCCCAAGCCCCCTCTATGGGACCCCACCCTTATTAGTAGTTTCGTATGGAGTCCCGCCGCTCTCGATGTTGTCTCATTGGAACATCAGCTTCAATGTTGTGATTTTGGAAACATGGTTCTCTTGAGCTTGCTACTGAAGGGTGAATCTCTTCCCAACAATGCTGTTTGAAAAATCTAGAATCATCTGCGGAGCTACTTCGGAGATATGGAAGTGTGATCTAGCTGTCACGGATTGTATGTATCCCGAATACTCAGCGGTAATGAAGTCTTGATTAGAGGGGGTAATTCTCGCTCTTGCTGCTGATTGGAATTTTATCTCTAATATTCTGATTTTGGAAGTATGTTGAGCTGTCTTCAATGTTAATTGTTTTTGAAATTTGACTATCAGGCACATAGCAGATTGGTGCTTTGTTCCAGTTTCCTTAATCTTGTCATATTTGTTGTTTTTGTTTCATTCGGCGTGTGCATTCCAGCATTCCTGTTGCTAATTTATCTTGATTTCTTGATCTTGCTGTGCTCTCTTAGTTGCGATCATAGGATCCTTGTGTTATTGTCTACTTCTGAGTTTTATGTGGACGCATTGTAGCTTGTCTTTCGTGGAATCCATATTCAATTGTTTCTTTTGTCAAGTGGCTCCATAATCTTATACGGTTAAACAGTCAAGCTTGTTTGCTAGTTGAAGCAGATAAAGAGGGATTTAATGAATGTTTCCCATGCCAAAAATCAATAAATTTACTCCATTATTGCCTGAGCCATTAAGTCTAAATTCTGAATGAATTCAGGGACAACTGGAAAGAGAAATCATCAGAAATCTTAGTCAATCTTTAATCAATTATTTATTCACCAGCTTATGTAACCTGATTGTGCTTTTAATCTACTTCAGCCGTTTACCATGTGTAACCTTATTATGCTCATAATTTCTTTTGGTCACTTTACATTACATAACTTCATGCATGTAACCTGATTATGCTCTTAATCTCCTTTGGTCTGGTCATTTTACAATACACTTCATATCTGATTCGATCCCAATGTCGCTAAGAAATCTAGTGCTGTATTCTTCTGAAAAAACTGATGGTTCAGATTTAGTGTTGTAAGTTGCTATCTGGATCAGTAACGAGGATATTTAGCCTCCACTAATGGACTTGACATAAAGTTGCTCTCTAGGTCTAATTATTTAGCATCGGTAATGGCGTTAGCTTCTGCATTTTCATTATTATCCGAGCGAGGTATATACCTTGAAAAACTAGATTTCCGCCTCCTTGTGGTTTGGGATTTTCTTTTATAACTTCCCAAAATTTGATTTCAAAAATCTCTCTAGGAAGAAAATATTTCCTGCATTTCTCTAAATTTTTAGTAGTTGCTTCGTTTGTGAGATCCTTTTTTTTTTTTTTTTCTTAGACCTGCAGTGGGTATGTTCTTATTCATTGATGCCCTTGTTCTGAGCTGGACTCTCATTATCTCGTTGAACTCATATCAACCAGACTGATGCATATTCCAATACTTGATGAGGGTTCCTCGTTGAGCACTAAAACATCCTTAATAACAGTTGGTACAAAACAATTCAGATCAGGAAATAACAACCCCAAGGAGAGGATCAAACAGTCAGGGGGTTCTTTCTATCTGATTAGATAGGGAAAAACTGCCATATTGAGCGATGGTGTAATTTCTCTGCACATGATCTCGCGTCAAAGGGGAACTTAATGTATCTACAAAAAATCCACATGACTTGCATGCTTGGAAGAGTTTATTTTGGAAAATTCTTTCCTCGCCAGAATATATTTTAAAAAATGAAGCCTTTCCAAATGCTAAGGGAATGACTGAAAGCTGCGTTTTGGCCGACTCCAGTCATTCCAAGATGTCAACGGGTAGGTCAAGTTCACGAATGGAGCTGAAGCATTTGTTCAAATTTGGTTCGATTTGTTGCAGCGTGTCAAATTTTTTTTGGAAGCTATCTTTGATTTTTGACACTGGTTCTACCTAATTTGAAGATGGACAATCTGTTTTTCAACGCAAGAATTCACAAAACTGCGACTTTCTTAGTCATGATTCATAAAAAGAAATATGAAAGTGTCGTTTCTGGTCCATTAGACTGCTTGGTCTTGTGGACATTTTTAAAAATCCCTTTGTTCATTCAAGTGACAGTTTTTATAAAGCAAGTTTCATTATCTGTTAAAAGCAACAAACTTTTTATATCAGATTTTGAGTACCACACGAAAACAATGTTAGGACACAACAATTGGCCAAAATGTCTGTGCAAAACCTAGGATGCACCTTTGAATGCATTTATTAATTAATTGAAAATTAAAAAAGCTGATGTATTCTTTTTTATAATCATTTAATAAATAAGAGTCAAAAGTGCATCCTAGGTGCTGCCTGCTTAGATGTTGCTGAAGTTGGCTGTCAAATTTTTATTCTTATTTTTCTTTCCCTTTTTTAGATAGGATGCACCTTTGAATGCATTTATTAATTAATTGAAAATTAAAAAAGCTGATGTATTCTTTTTTATAATCATTTAATAAATAAGAGTCAAAAGTGCATCCTAGGTGCTGCCTGCTTAGATGTTGCTGAAGTTGGCTGTCAAATTTTTATTCTTATTTTTCTTTCCCTTTTTTAGAATTTCAATTGTTTGTAATTAAAAGTTTGACATTCTTGGTAAATGGTTTTATATCAGATATACAAATTTGTTTTAATTATTTAATATGGGCATCGAGTCTTAGACATACTCTTTTATGGTTAAGAGTTAATGTTTGAGAAGTCTCCATTCTCCAAAAATTATGTGGGACAATATTCTGAGCTCCTCCCCTATGATGCTAGGGCCTTGCTCTATCTAAGATTTTCTTAGAATAAAAATAATATAAGATTTCAAAATTAAGGAGTTTTGCACAAATGAAACAAGAGACACAATGTGTCAAGTTCTTGTCAATGGGGTGGAGGGAGAGAGAGGAAGATAGAGGTAGATATGAAGATAGAGTGGGAGAGGAAGAGGGAGATAAATATATGGAGATGTATAGATGGGGAGATGGATAGGGAATACAAAGAGAGTGAGGGAGATAGATATGGGGAGAGATAGAGAGAGGGGGAGAGGGAGACAAAGACAGAGACAAAAAAATAGAGAGAAGTAGAGATAAAAGTATAGATGGAGAGGGCGAAAGAAATAGGGGATGTTTTTAGAGAGGGATAGGGTAGGAGGGAGAGATGAGAAGAGGGGGAGAGAGGGGGGGGAGGGGTGAGATAGCGCAATATAGAAAGAGGGAGATAGAGGGTGATATAGAGAGAGAAAGATAGAGGGATGTAAAAAGAGATAGAGATAGATGTGTAAAGGCAAAGAGAGAGAGAGAGAGAGAGAGAGAGAGAGAGAGAGAGAGTAGCGAGAGGGAGATATAGATCTAAAGTAGGAGAGATGGAGTGAATAAAAGAGAGGTAGAGATAATGAGATATAAATAGAGGAGGTAGGGAGATAAAGATAGAGGGTGCAAGAGAGAGAAATAACGTGATAGTGAGAAGTAATAAGGAGAGGTATAAAGAGATAGAGGGGGGAAATAGAGATAGAGACAAAGGGGGACAAGAGAGAGAGAGATAGGTGATTGAAAGAGGGAATGATAGAGAAATGGATATAGTGGGAAAAATAGAGGGGAAAGAAAGATAGAGATGTAAGGAGAGATAAGGTTATAAAAAAAGAGGAGAGAAATAAAGAGAGACAAAACTAAATTATTAAATTAATTCTAATAATTTTTAATTATTTTGTAATTTCATAACAAGATAAACAATTAAAATAAATTTCAAACTTAAATCTAAATTTAAAATTAGAATATAATAAAATAAATGCAAAGTCAAAATATATCAAAATCAAAATATTTATAAAAATAATAATAATAAAAAACAATTTTATTAAATTAATAAATAAGTATTTCAAAGTAAATCTAGATTAACAATAAATAGAATAAACTAAATATAAAACAAATTACACTAATATCTAAATATGAATAAAAATAACTAAAAATATAAGGGTGCATGTGTAGCCGAGTTGGTGTGAAGGCGAGTTGTGAGGCGTAGTGTTAGGCTAATGATCTTGGTGCTACGCATCAACTTTGGTTCGATTCTCAGTAGGATTACCGCAAACCCTTTTGGTCTGTTAACGAGCATGGTTGGGTTCAATCTAGTTCTTTGGTGTAGCCTAAAGTGTTGAGGGAAAAACCTTCGGAAGGTTGGGTGAAGGTTAATTTTGATGATGCCTCAAAGGGTAATCTAGGACCGTCAGGGGCAGGTTTTATTGTTAGAGATTGGTGTGGTAAGGTTTTGTTTCTAGGAGTGAAATAACTTGAATCCAAGACCAATAATGAAGCATAAGTAAATGCAATGTTGATGGCAATAAGCTTTTGTAGGCAAATGGGTGTGAGGAAGTTACATCTTGAAGGTGATTCGTTGGTGATCATACAAGCAATCATGAAGGGTTCGATTGAGGTGTGGCATTTGCAAAATCTCATTCATAACATTGTGGAAGACTTAAATTATTTTGAGGATTTTAGAGTGTCATATTAAAAGGGCAGGCAATATGGAAGCGAATGTTTTTATCTAAATGAGTGTTGGGTTTTAATGAAATGGGTGAAGTGAGAATTGAAAACATGAGCCAACTGAAATTTGAAGATTAACGGACAAGGGGATGATGTCAGGTGAAGGTAGTATTTAGAACCTCGAGATGGTGCTTAGTACGAATGTAGGTGACAGACGACTTGGAAGGCGGCGCTGTTTTAATGCCCCACAAAGTTTTTAAGAGGGAGTGCTAATTGAGCTTAGGGGAGATTTAACTACTTGCCTCATGTCATTTAATGCGCATAAAAAACAGGAGACGACAATAAAGGGTTTGAAGTAATATTCGAGTGCAAAAGAGAATTTGTAGAGTGCGGTGGTGTAGTTGCAGAGAGGAGACATATGGTGGTGAATTTGTAGGAAGGTGGCAGAGGAGTTTTGGAGTGTAGGGGCCGAGATGGAAGCCAATTTCACCCTCGAGACTCAGAAATAGCTATGTCCGTTCCATGGAGAGCTAATTGCTCACAGGGTGGAGCTTTTTTAAATTTTGGGATGAATACCTGGTACCATGCATTTATTTGATTGTGGGTAGTGCTTTTGAAGGAATAAAACATCATTACAAAACCAGGATGGATGTGTATTCGCTAGTGATGGCTTGGGGTTTGCAGAGTGGAGAAAATCTAGAGACGGTGAGGCATGTGATGGAAGCCTTAGTTCCCGTAACCTACCTGAGTCAATTGGACTCACTGCTTGTGTGGGTAGTCCCAGGAGTTGGGTTTGACATTGGGGAGGGAATTAAGCAAGAAGGCGAAGGCATTAAGTAGGTAATTAAACCGTTTCTGAGATGGGCACGAGGGCAATGCAAATACCATCGCAGTTTGGAGGCACAATGGGGTTGGGAAGCTCTGAAACTGTTGATCGGATTAAAGAGCTAGAGATGGTGATTGATCAAGCGAAGGTAGAGGAGGCGAGAGCTGGTAGGTGCGTACTCTGTTCGCGGAAGGCTAAGGTTGGCTCTGGTTCGGGTGATGTGGTGAGCTCGAAGTGTAGGGGTTGATTCTATTGCATATTTCTTTTTTGGATTACCCGTGTATCGAGGTGTGGTCAGTTTATATTTTTGAAAGCTTTCCTTTATCTGAACTCCGTCGTTATCCGCAATTCATTTTTTTGTATCTTTATGGTTATGACAGTGGTCACGAATATGGTTATTATGTAGTTATGTGTTGGTTGGGGTTTTTTCTTGATATGTTTTTAGGTGGATGGTAATGAAGGTATTTGTAGATGACTTGTGTTGGTTTTTGGATTGGTTTAGGTAGAAGCCGTAAAGGCATTTTTGATCTAGTGGTATGGAGGTTTTTGTTCTTTACACTTATGTACTTATTTTGAGCAATAAAATCATTACTATTACCGAGCAAAAAAACAAACAAACTAAAAATATTAAAAAATAATAAACTTATTAAGTTAATAAATAATTAAATAAAATAAGTAATTTTTTTTTACTTGATAAAAAAATTCAAATTACACATTTAAATAATATTTTTAGGTTGTTAGATCCTTGTCTAGATATTGTGTGATAGTGATTTGGAAGATATTAGCCAAGTAATTACAATCATAAACTTGAAAACATTGATTGCAATGTGGAAATGTTAATTCAAGCTTATTCATTATAATTTCATAATCAATACAAATAATTCATAATTGAAGTTATACCCTTAACTTATAGTTCGTAGTCTAGTTTAATATAAAACATTACATTTTTTGAGTTTTTTTAGTTTAAATATAATGCATTATATATTGAAGTCTTCAATATTGCTTTAGAAAATTTTGGGAACGTGAGGTATTACAATTTTAAACCTTGTAATCAAGGTAGTGAAAACAAAAGGGAAATTAATTATGAGCATCATGGTTAAAGGATTGCCAAAGAGAGAGTAGTTGTCTGTCCAAAGGTAAATACGGTTAATATGATTGGGAAACATACATGCCTTTGCTATGTGTGGTTCGTGAATTTTTCTATCGCTAAAAAGGTTTGTTCATTTACCACGTTTGCACCATCAAGGAATGCATACACGACCAATGTTATTAATATGAAAGCAACACTTTTCCCAACCAAAGGAAAACGTGATTGATTGATATCATTAATGTGAGTGACGTCATAACAATAAATTATTTACTCTATGCTTAATAATGTGTATTTTTTTTGAGAAAATTGAATGTTTTATCTACACAGATCAATAAGAATAAACAAAAATAGGCTTTTTATAATCATATAAAAAATAAAAATAAAATTAAGACTAAGATTTTGGTTGAAAGATTTTAATTCTATGAATTCATTGGTTAAACTAATTAAAAGAAAAATTCAATGAATGCAACAGTATCTTGCCTTTGGCAACAACTAATATTGGTCCATAACATTAGATATTTATTGCACAAGAATGTTAATAGTCATTGTATAATGATTATCAGGTGACCCCAAATTAAGGAGAGTAGTCTTATATTAATAATTAAGCTACATTCTTTTGATGTTACACATCAATATAATATGAAGTCTAAAAAAAATATAATTAATATATATATATTTTATTCATATTCCTATTCCAAGCCCACTATAGTAGGGCACAACCATACATTCTATTACATATGCTATAGCCACCCAACCACCTTCTAAACATCTATATCTATTATTATCCACTCTATACCCAAAATGTGGATAAAACTAAGTATAACAAAAATATTTGACAAACATATAAGAGGAACCATTACTCTTCATCTTCTTTTGCCCTTGCCATGGCAACCACCCGAGCTCGAGCAATCGCAGGTTAATTCGAGTCGCAAGCTTGATGGGTCAAACCCTTGGCAATTTCTTTAACATCTCTAAATTCATTCTCCACCCACTCCTCTCCATTAGTCGACAATGAGACCTCCTCCTCCTTAATTACATTTTCCTTATCATCTGCAATCAACTCCTCATCCTTCATGTAAGACCACAACCAGTTCTCTTTTGGACATTCTGTTGGGTCTCAAATTGATAGATTGGATAGGTTCTAAGGAAATGCCAACTCCTATGATCAAACCCTCCAATTGACTTGGCCAACTTATAGAGTGAACCTATTTGGTTACTAACTCTCTCACTTTAGGCTCTGCAGGACCTAGGCGGGTATACCTACTCACTAGTTGTTCCTTCAACTAATGCTTTTTATAGCAGATTTAGTGTCTTAATCTGATATCTCCTAGTCTCAGAATGGCATAAGTTTCTCAAACAGATTGATTTTAGATGTGTGTATTGATCTATGTATCTTACAAAGGTATATATGTTACACTTTGGCTAAATTACCTTACTATACCTACTCTACTAATCCTAAAGCTTAAAAGTAAAGGGTAATTGGTATGGTTAAAGGGTTTGTTTACAAATGACCAGTGCCTTTCCTCTTATTTGGGCTACAGAGTCTTATATTTCTTCAGGACTTATTGTGTAAACTTATGAGACAATTTTTAAACCCACCCCTTTTGGTAAGTCTGTCAGTTACTGTTTCTTATGAGCTCTATTTTGATGTCTATATTGTAAACTGCTTGAATGGATTTAACCCTAACTTTTAAGAGACCATCCAAGGAAGAAATACAGGGAACAATTACAATTCACGAGTAAATCTTTTTGATCCAAATCTACAATATGAAACACAAAATTTTACTGGAAGAACACGAATAACCTTATCCACTTTTAGATAATATCATAAGCAACTACCTTCTAAAAATATGTTAACTCTGAACACATATGAGAAAGAAAATGCAACTGGTTATTTTTGATAAAAAGTTTTAAAGTACAAAATTGCCTCCACCTCTTCTCTCTATTCTATGTCCTTTCTTCACTCTTTACATTTTACATCACACATATATATGTGTTTGAATGGTTTTCATACCCCTTTGGGTGAAAAGACACCCCCCTTTTAAATAAAAATAATTCCAAATCCCGAAATTGCCTTAGTTTATGTAATTAATTGTCACTTTACAAGTTGTTTAGGCATATTAGAGGTATTTTAAGGCTATTTTATGGGTATATAATGGATAAATGGTCTTTAAATGATGTAAATACCCCCTTTGGTGCTTCACACTCCATTTTTTATGCCCATTATTGTGTTTATGTTATGGTTTCATATTGTGCAACAAATATAAAATACATTACTTGTACCTATTCAATATATATATATATGTATATATATATTTAGAATTTTTCTTGCTCCTTGTCTTGGAATTTGGAATTCTAAAAATTGCAAATTTTAGGGCTCCAACACATTCCACCACATGAGTGAACCTTTGCAGAAAGAGGACACTAAGCGCCATGTCCCCCCATCAAGCTTCCAAAAGCTTCGGTTCCAAGGACCTCACAATTGAGAATGTTTGCACACCCCCACCACGACTATTTGTTAGATAATAGTGCTATGCAAAGGGATGAACATATCTTGGTCTACATTGTCGAGGATTGCGTCAATTTCACCCAAGAATGCATTTTTTAACAAACTTTGACATAACTGCTTAATCTTTGCCTTCAACACCCCTAAATGCAAACCCATCGCCAAAAAACATAGTGCAAATGTTCTAACTAACCCTATGGCGATGATAAACCATAAAAAATTCTTGAGCCAGAATGGATTTCACCACATGCAAAACCAGTGGGTGGCCAGATTTTAACACAATCATCAACCTTTTATCAGTCACCTCTCCAAGAAATGACATTTGATGCTTAGTGGACTCTGTATCCATGCCTAAACTAGCACTATACTTCGAAATAAGGCAAAGATATGAGTCACAATCCGCCATTGTGGTTATAAGTAGCTAGTTTCCAACTATTTCTATCATAACAATTACATCCCCAAGAAAGCCCGTATTCTTCACCTTGCGTGAGGCCCAATTGCCAGTTAAGGTCCTTGTCCTTCGCATTTATGATTCACCATGGTAATTAGCTTCCCATGCTGCCATAAGTGTACACCCAGTCGCCCACATGCCAGTTAACTTATAGAGAATAATCATTATAAAATATGGGGATTAGTCCGTAAGAGCTTACGTAGTTCCCACTGGTTGTAGCTATTCTGGCTCCAAAACGACATGCCTCTACATGATGCCGAAGGCATACCATTCATGTCTGAAATGTCCATGAGATCGACGTGCCTGGGACCCACAAATGACATGGGGGTATTTGCCGGATGATGTGGATGATGTTGCCTTTTTGCGTTTGACGGAAAAGCTTGCTCGCGGTTAACATTTTCCTGGCCGATGTCACAACGATGCGAAGGTTACATCGGGTGAGGCAGTTAACATACCGCCGGCTACATGGTTTACATTTTTGGTAACTAGCTTTATTGCGTCCACGAGTTGACTAACATCGATGATCACGTGTTATGGGCACAATTTTCAAATTTTGAATGAAAACTCTATTTTGAGAAAATTTTGGATATATTTTGTACGGGAGCTACATGCAGAATGCAGTGGAGGTGAAAATATTCGACGATGTAAATCCATGTCAATCGTGGCATCACAATGTCCCTGGTTGAATCACTGAGCGAAGGAGCTGCGCTTCCATTGGAGTAATAGGTATGCATTGTCAAAATATCTATGGCTCCGAAGGGGAGGACAAAAGCTGACTGCATGCATAATGCGAGTTGTCTGGGTATATTGTTATCGCTTGTTAACATGCAGGGTTTTTCATGTGCAGTGAGGAGGTATCATAGCGCACAGGTAGGTGGGATGATTGAAGATTGTTGTGTAGGGTTATGGTGGCATCGATAAATTCAAACCCTAACAGATAACAATAGTTTTATGATTCCTTCGTCAACCTTGTGTTTTCGATTGCAATTTTTTATATCATTTTTGTATCACAGAGGTGGTTGTGAGTGTGCCCTTGGGAGGTGTCAAGAGGACAACAATTTGGGTGGAGGCTTTTAATTTTTTGTGTCTTTTGTGTTCTGTCTATGAAAATTAGGCATCATTTTGCAGCATGGTCGTGTCAGGATACCAAGGTTGGTTGTTTGTGGGTTGGCGGAGTGAAGAAGATCTACAAGATTTTAAAGGTATGTATATTTCCATAATTTTGT
This sequence comes from Cryptomeria japonica, assembly GCF_030272615.1. Taxonomy (NCBI): domain Eukaryota; kingdom Viridiplantae; phylum Streptophyta; class Pinopsida; order Cupressales; family Cupressaceae; genus Cryptomeria; species Cryptomeria japonica. The sequence goes on along the minus strand of NC_081410.1, from coordinate 1,307,087 downwards.
GTCAGTTTTCCATAGTGAGCAAAGCTGTTAAAGTTGAAATGCTCGTTCTTATACATGCACATTAAAACCCAGAAAAAAATAAACAACCGCTGGCGTGTGTATGTGTGTATTGCTTTATATATATATGGGTTTGGCAGGTTGCGTATATTTTGGCTCATTGTTGAAGGGTGTCCGATTGTTGATGACTTGATTGTTGATGGCTCATTGTTGAGGAAGGATTTTTGGGAGTGCAGTTTTCTGTGTCGTGGTGGGCGTGAGGTGTGTTTGGATTTTGTTTAAAACCTATAGGGCTTGCATTGTTTGTTTGCGGTTTGGCGTGTGCTAGTATATATATATATATATATATATATATATGTCAATATATATATATATGTCAATATGAAGCAATAGACACAGACACAGACATAGACATAGAGAGAGAGAGAGAGAGAGAGAGAGAGAGAGAGAGAGAGAGAGAGAGAGAGAGAGAGAGAGAGAGAGAGAGAGAGAGAGAGAGAGAGAGAGAGAGAGAGAGAGAGAGAGAGAGAGAGAGAGAGAGAGAGAGAGAGAGAGAGGTGATGCATATGATCCTTTGACGCTACAATTCAACAAACATGTTCTCTGCAATACAGAGGAAAACGATAGAATTAAACATAGACAAAAGAAACTATGGAAATATTATGCTCCGTTTCCATTATTCTTAGCTGCTCATTAGATCAAAAAAAGAAAACCTAACCCTAGTGGTCTCTAACCCTAACGCGACGATATGCGTCTATTCTGTCTCCAAAACAGACAAATATTCGACATAGGCTGAAGCTATTCTAGCTACATATAGAGGCAAACAAGAAACACAAACAAACAATGCCAACCCTGATGATTTTAAACAAAATCCAAACCGAAACAGGAAAAATACAAGTTATAGAGGCGGATTTCAACATACCCCAAGCCGCAACACGACACATAAAACTGCAGTTCCATAAATCCCCCTTCAACAATGAGCCAAAATAGACGCACATTAAAAGCCAGAAAAAAATAAACAACCGTCGGCGTGTGTATGTGTGTATTGCTTCACACACACACACACACACACACACACACAGATATATATAATTTGACAGACAGACAGACAGACACACACAGACAGACACAGACAGACACACACACAGACACACACAGACACACACAGAGACACACAGACACACAGACACACACACACAGACACACACACACACACACACACACACACACACACACACACACACACAGACACACAGACACACACACACACACACACACACACACACACACACACACACACACACACACACACACACACACACACACACACACACACACACACACACACACACACACACACACACACACACACACACACACACACACACACACACACACACACACACAGATATATATAATTTGTTGTATATAATTTTTTTATGCGATAGAATTGTATGTATAAATTTCAGTTCTTGATCATGTAATATTAATGTCCTTACTTTTATTGAATTTGATAATGATGAAAATGAACAATCCAATTGGCTGATGCCTTATATTCTATGCTATAGATGCACCATATTAGACAATAAGATATTATTTTCCAACTTGAATGTAGTACGATTGTTGTTTATGGATCTTCGAGTCATGAAACCAGTGTTGAATATATGAACCTGAAATCCTGATTCTTGCGAACTGTGTTATAAATTTGTATATATTTTGTTAATTTGTTTGAGTGTTTATGTTCATCCCAGTGTATTTGTATATCTAGATTATCGATGTTCGTGATGTTTGAGAACTACATGTGTTTGATGATCCAACTCCGATTTGAAATGTTATTTGGGGTTCTGTTTCAGATGTCTTCGATTGGCATGATGAACTCCTCACATGTCTATCCTTCACAATGTTTTTATTTCTTTTGGGAACTTAAGACTACGTTATTAATAAATAATAATATTCCCATATCAACAAAGAGATGGAACCTTTAGAATAGATACTCGTTTCAAAAGACATGTGTCTTTTGAATAATGAATTGGAGGTCTCTGTGCCTATTAATTATCGTCAAAGACTTTATTAATGGTAATGAATCCCTATGTATTCTGTGACATAGAGTGACCATCTTAATTGCTGCACACTCATTTTACACCGTTGATTTCGCAATTAGTGGTGGCGATTGACTAACCTGTCGCTAACACGCAGTAGGAAAGGTCCGTTTTGGAGCCAGAATAGACGCAACCGATGCATTAAGCGTCTTCTGCATTCTTCTTTATCAATCCTTAACAAAGTCTAGTTTTTGTGTTGTATTTTGGATGGGGAGAACACATGAAGCCTTTTTGACAACGTTGGCGATGGATCAGTCATTATTTCGTTGGAATTGCAATGAAATATGTTCTAGAGCAGAATGTCATGAATAGTTCATAGCTAAATCGTTAGTTGGGTTGTACATAACACAATGACATGCTGACTTTATATTGCAATGTGGGAATAACCAGTCGTGTGTTGACTGTCATTTGTGGTGAATATGTGGTGTTATTCATAGTGTGAAGAATATCAATTGCATCCTTTTTTTTTTTTTTTTTTTTTTTTTTTTCAGTTCAATCATGTCAATTGCATTGAGAAAAATGTTGAGGGAAACTATTGATCTTGATTATGGGTTATTGTAGCTAAAGGCAAATGATCTCTTGGGAGTTGGCCGCGTTCTCTTCCCAGTGACACGTGACATCGGCCTGCCTGTAAGCTAAGTAGTTTTAATGGATTATGCAACATGTAGTATTCCTTGGTGTTGTCACTATTTAATGCTTGTGATCGAAGATCCAATTTGTATACCCGAGAGACAGTTGGGCTTTCAGATGCGGGACCAGTTTGGCATTCAAATCTGAAAGATTCAGGAGCTGGGCTTTCACATCCGGGAGTATTTGAGGATTCAAATCCGAAAGAGTAAGGAGTTGGGCTTTCAAATGTGCGACCAGTTGGGGATTCAAATCTGAAAGATTTAGGAGTTGGGCTTTCGCATCCAGGATTAGTTGAGGATTCAAATCTGAAAGAGTTAGGAGTTGGGCTTTCAGACGCGCAACCAGTTGGGGATTCAAATCTGAAAGATTTAGGTGTTGGGCTTTCACATTCAGGACTAGTTGAGGATTCAAATCTGAAAGAGTCAAGAGCTGGGCTTTCAAATGTGGGACCAGTTGGGGATTCGAATCTGAAAGAGTTAGGAGATGGGCTTTCAAGTCAAGGACTAGTTGGGGATTCAAATTTGAATGAGTCACGAGTCGGGTCTCCAATTTTGAATCCATTGTCAAGTTGGCTTCTTAGTGACTGCACAACCACACTAGTAATTATTTATCATTGCATTATATTTTTTTTCCATCATTGCATGGCATGGTTGCTGGAAGTTGGGACTTATAAGTGGAAATATATATATATATATATATATATATATATATATATATATATATATATATATATATATATATATATATATATATATATATATATATATATATATATATATACGGGCATAAAAAGTATCGATGATGTGTGCTATTTTGTTTAACAACATTATGATAGTGTCTCTGCTGGTGAGGAAGATGAGGCCATTGGCAATGTAGATGAGGGCAATTATACTGATGTTCCAGGCGGTGAGAGTGAAAAAGGGGATGTTCGTATCGAGCACGAGGTGAGCATAGAGTAGGAGACTGAACGACAACGTGATTCTGTCAATGCTCACGAATAGGAACAAGGAGGAGGGGCGAGTAACAAGGAGGTCCACTATTAGTCATTATATTTTGGATTATCTGTATAATGCTTGATTAGTACAAAATTGAATGTGACGCTTTGTCTCTGTTGGTTGTGCGGAACAATAGGTCGATCACAAAAGAGAACATATTAATGGCATGTTGCACTACTTTTGTCTCTTCCGTTATTGTTCCCACAATGGAGGCCGTCAGTTTTGGGATCTGGGGAGGCTTAATATGCATAGAGCTAGAGAACACCAACTTCCATTATTGGCGATTGCATGACGCAGTCATGAACCGTGTGGTAGTGGACAACGCAACGCGAATCATACGAAGAAATCACTGATGTACTTGAAAAAGAGGGAGTCTAATATCGAATACCAAATGGGTGTACGACATAGTATGCAAAAAAAAATGTGTCACTGACCGGGTGTGCATAAAATATGGCAAGAAAACACATGATGAGCTTCCTACTGAAGGGAAGGAAGAGATAAAGGAAGCAATGCAGGTGTACGACAATAGTCCGATTAGGGAGGCCAGAAGGAAGAAGGTTTTAGAGTTACTGGAAAGAAAGAATATTGCAATAGAGGTAATTTTTAGTGATCGTATTGTTTTGCACTTTATTAAATTCCTTTAAACATATGAAGAATGTCTTATTGAGCTATCCTATCCTGCTGCCCAGAGTTTAAGTGACAGTGCAAGCCATGGCGAGGAGGTTCTGGTATCGAAGGATAATCGCGAAACAAACGTGCCAGTGAATGAGGCTACATCTGTTTCGTTGGGGAAGCAAAAAAAGAAGAATGCTATGGAAAAAACAAGGCCGACTTTAGATCCTGAAACAAATGAGGGTGCATTTGTTTTGTCGGGGAAGCAAATAAAGAAGAATGCTATGGAAAAAACAATGCAGACTTCAAATCCTGAAACAAATGTGCCAGTCAATGAGCCTACATCTGATTTGTTGGGGAATCAAGAAAAAAGAGTGTCGCAAAAAAAAAAGGCGGACTTCAAATGAGGCCACACATTTGTCATTGAAGGTGACTGTCTATTGGCCTGTCCATATGTGTGTTTTCATTGCATGGTATGCTTTGCACTCCAATGTGTAGGATGTTGACTATTTCGTCCATGTCATTGTAGGCTGATTTTGATGGGGTATGTGGAGGGAGCATGGAGTGTCCCGTGGTATTGGATGACACAGAATGTAGTGTGCCCAAAAAAGCAAGTTGAAACCTCGGTTGTTTGTTAGGTATTAGTTCGTTTGGTCAAAGAAGCTGAAGGAGACATCGAATGAAAAATTGGGTGCATGCATTGGTGAGAAGATTGCAGAGCAGTCTCGTGAATTGGGGCAGACGATGGACAATAAGAGCAAAGAACAATCAATGTAGTTTCTTGATGACACCGTGTAGTGTACCCCAAAAACCAAGTCCAAAATATCAGACATCTGTTAGGAGGAAGAAGGTAAAGGAGACGACGATTGAAAAACCGAGTGCATGCAGTGGCGAGACGATTGCAGAGCAGTCTTCTGAACTAGGCTAGAGGTTGGAGGATAGGTGCAAAGATGAACAAGTAATGCGGTGCCATTGTGCATGACATGTAGTGCTATATCATTACATGGTGTGTTATACTATAGAGTAACTCTTTTTTGTATGCAGTCGACCACAATATTGGACAAGAAACTTCGGAAGTCTGCTTGGAGGGAGAAGATGAAGGAGACGTTGAATGGAAATTTGAGTGCATGTAGTGGCGAGAAGATTGCAGAGGAGTCTAGTGAATTGGGGCAGACTTTGGAGGATAACAGCAGAGATGAACAGGTATTGGGCTCTTATTTTGCATAACAGGAGGTGAGAGGCAGTGTTATACTGTAGAGCATTTTTTATGTTGTTGTGGTTTGTGTCCGTTATCTTTGTTCCTATTATTGCCTTAATCGTGTAAAATTCATCGGCCTTGGTCCAGTAGTGTTTGTACTTACACTCTTGTACAATGTGTCACGTTTGGCAACATAATCCGATAGAAGAAAGCATTGTGAAAGAGTCTGGGGGAAATGATGATGGATGTACAAATGCAGACCGTGACCGTGATGGGGGAAACAAGCTAGGAGAGACAACTATTTTGGTATTGTTGTATTACATTGCCATGAATTGATTTGCCTATGTTTGATGGACAACTATAAAGAATTGTATTTAAGTGACTGCGACCAGTCGTTACTGATGCAGGCAACTGCGGAAGACAAAGAAGGGTGCGCCAATGAAGATGCTCACGCTGTTGCTGTTGGAGTTGAAGTCCACCTACTAGTGGATGGGGCAATGGTTGGGGAAGGTGTTGTTGATGGCTTGGGGAAGGGTGTAATGTGTCATACTATTCCAGTCCCACGAGATTGTGCTAAAGTTCGCATTGTGAAAGTCTTTGATGCAAATTCCGAGCTGCCTCGCCTAGGTCCTTTTGTCGATGTCTTCTTGGATTCCCTAAACTCGTGGGCGGTGTGGCCTATTGAAGACCTGGTCTGTTCCCCACCCGTGGTAAGTTTTGAAGATGACAAGATCCCTTCCTCCATCTTCTCATTCCATCATTTATCTTATTCCAATGGAATGAAATAGGCAGCACTCATATGATGTCGTTTGTATGTGGCAGGATAAAGTTGGTGAAAGTGTCGAGCCACACAAAGAGGATGTTAAATGCGACCTAGTGATCAAACAAGTAAGTCAGAGAATACTATCACTTGGCATCACCCCTCCCGAGTTGCATAAGCATGAGAAGAAGCGTAAATCATTTTACGGTACTGTCAACTCCATTGCGCAATCCAGACAACGGAGGTGATAATATTTTTCGATCTTCGTTGTTGTTCCTCTTTCCTAATATTTAGAACGAGATACGGTGGTGGAAGATCAGTCTTGATAGACTATTCAGATAGGATTTGGAGATGTTATATTGAGATGACTTTTACCTTACCATAGTTTAAACCCTCTCAATTATTGTTTTCGTTTTAAATGAACTATACTTTATTTTCAACCTTTCTTGCTATTTTAAGCAACATAACTGTAAAGGCTTGATTTGTTTGACTGTTTCATGGTGATCCTACACCATCAACTACCCTTTACTAAATTCAGAAACCCGTCTTTGGTGCACAACATTTTTAATAATGATAGTGGATGGTAGAATAAAGTCGATGATAGTCGTTTGTTGTTCAAGTTTTGTTCAAGGTCTCTTACTTATTGCATATGCATAGGTTTTGTTATTGGGTAGCAATAGGGTTCCTGCAACTCTTTTACATATACAGATCAAGCAGAATGTTTGATTGAAATTGTGAACCATGTGCTCTTTCCATTGTAGCTTACAACAATTCAATATACCACTGTTATTGTTTGTTTTTGAACATTGAATCTATAAAATGAATTAATAACAAAAAAATAACAAAAAAAAATCAATTAAAAAACAATAGACTTGTGTTATGGTTTCATGGCAGATGTGTAATAAGTTGGATGCAAGATGACGAGTGGTGAGTGGTGGAGTTATCTTCCCAAAACATGGATTCCCAATTGGCAGGTAACCTGCCACCCAAGTGCCTAGTTTAGTGAACATGTTAACTTTAGTGAACATGTTAACTTTTGTATTGTACATAATGTTATTCATGCAAAAATGCAACATATACCTGTTCGTTTCGTGTTGGCGTAAACTATTGTTTCCTACATTTTTCATGTTGTCTTGTGTAGCTGTGTACTGATACTTCTTTTTTGGCATTGCTTGCAGGGATGGCAATGGGAAGAGCAGGGATAGGAAAAAGAAAGGGCGTTGAAACATCTATTTCGGAGAATGGAATGCCTGCTATGAATTCACAGGTGAATGGGACACCTGATGTTCTCACCTACGATGACGATTTAGGGAAGTTTGCAAGACAACCACCACCACCCTTTGCAGACTGGAATGATGAGATGGACATAATAAAGTTTGACGCCATGCGTGTAGAATTGCTAACGAAGAAGGTCGAAATGGCCCACGCTGAAAATAAAAGGCTGAAGGGGATTGTTTCTGATCTTGAATGGAGATTCACTGAAGTGAAAAGGAGATGCACTGAACTCAATAAGAAATGCATGGAACTCAATAAAAAGGTCATGGACTTCGACGATAAGAATACAGACCTTGAGCTGGAAGTACGTAGACTGCAGATGGCGAATGAGAGACAGGAGGTAGTGCATGAGGCATGAGCTAAAAGCAACAAAATCATAAGTGACCAGATGCAGGGCATGCTAGATTTTTGTGCACAATGCACTCAGTACTGTAAATGAAGGTACGAGGAGGTGTTTGCCTTCATAACCAATGAAGATGATGGGAAGGATGTGCCTCCCCTTACTCTGACCATTTGGGGAAACAAAAGTGATTTAAATACCCAACCTCTACCTCCATAAGAGGCTTGTACTGTTACAAAAGTTTTCTACATGTATATTGCTGACCCCTGTTGAATAAAACATCAGCAGTGGTGCAAACTGTTTGGAATTAGACATATTGGTATTTTATCCAATTCTTTCATTTAAGAAAACACTTTGTATGCTTCATGAATGGTTATTTTCAATAAATGTGATTGACTTCACTTGAACAACTTCAATGGTTAATGAGTGGTTTCTTGTACACTTTTTCATGCTTTCTGAATGGTTATATGTGGCTTTTCTACACATCTTGTATGATGAATGGTTGAACAAGGTGATATGTGCCTCTTCAGTTGGTTATAGGGTTATATATGTTTTGCATATCAAGAATAGTTATAAGTGGCTTTCTCATATGTCTTTGCTTTCATATATATGTTGGGAATGTGTTCTAAACTTACTTCACTTGATTTCACTAGAATCGGGTATATTATGTGATGTTACAGGGAGTGTACCTTAATATAATTGATAAAATATTCATCATTAGGCGACACTAAGCCAGAGTGTAGCAGATGGTCAGGGTGAGCATCGTGAGACCTAAGTCATGTTGGTAGTGCTTCCATGTGCATTTTCAATGAGTAATTCGATGAAATGGACATAAAAAATCGATTGGGATGTGTGTCAGATTGAATTAACGTTATCTTGGATGTGAATTAACTGCCTTAAAACCCTTCGTGACAGGATTAGAGAAGAGGGTTATGTGACAAGGTTAGAGAAGAGTAGGGACAATACATATTAGACAAGATCACATAATTTTTCAATCAAGGAAATACAAAGTATGTTAGTTAGGAAGACAAAGATGTGTGCTATAAAGTCATACCAAAGTGAATATTAAATATAGATAAATGAGTATTTAACTGTTTAAGATTTATCACACAAATAAGATGAAGTATAACACGCAGGCTAGTTATACTTGTATTCTTGAAACAAACAAACTGAAATTGAAACTAACACTTCAAATTAGCAGATAAGTTTTCAGATTCTTCTATTGATTTCGCCACTGAAATGAGGTACAACATACTGTTACGGTATTCTCAGAAGATCTACTCTGTTTTCTATTGGTCTTGGTTTCTCCCTTTTATACAAAATCGGGAGAAGCAACAAGCTTTAGACCGTTACAAGACACCTCTTAATAACTAATTGACATAATGGAGAAATTAGAGAAATGAGAAATGAAAATTTGAAGACGATTGGAACTCTCGGATTCTGGGCCTGACAATCTCTGTTATCGGTTTGCAAGCACATTTAGATGAGTCACTTCCCATTGGTAAACTTGATAATGACTGGGCCACTGAAAGTTCAGAATGATGGGCATGTTCATCAAATGATCTTTCCACCTCTTGTCTGTTAAATTCCTCACCTCTGCAACAAACCTGGCGTTACCAAAATCCACATTTATAATCCTGTCTTGAAACACACGAAAGATCTCAACATTGATATCTCCTTCCTCCTTCAAATGTGCAGTGATAATTGCTACAATCTGGGTGAAGTCACTCTTTCAATCATCGAAGTCCCCGATATGCTTATCATTGTCCGTGATACGAGGGATAGTCCAATGCTCAAATGTGTGGAAATAATTAATTTTCGCTCTCACCTTTTGCTCCATACTTCTGACATCATTGAGTCCACTTTCGATTTTTGCACCATTTGCCAAGTTTCTTTTATTTTCGGTTCAACATCAGGGTTTCTCTAAGTCACCTTGCATAGCATTTCCAATGTCACATATGCAGGTTGCAACTTGTTTGAAAGGTTTTCCAATTTCGGCCTATTCTCTTTGAACACTTCTAACATCTTCAACAAAGTTTGATAACTCACATATATCTCGTCCAATTTCTCAACTATAAAGTTGACCATGTGTAGGAGAATTTGTTCAAAAACTCGCAGAGTTTCTTGTGCCATTTTTTGCAGGATCTCCTCATTGGCCGCCCTCATATCTTGTATCTCTTTCTCATATTTCTTCTTTTCTTCAGTCCACTCTTTGATGTCACCTGATTTATCATTTTTCTTTGAAGGGGCATGCGTATGCATAATGATTGCCTTATTTTGATTGTTAGGCTAACCTTCCATCTTTCCTCTCAACATAGCATTCTCAATATATAACCTGTTTATTTCATCATTCATATCCTTTTGCCCAGCCTCTAGTTCATGTAACTTTCCTTCCATTTGCTTTACTATCCCTCGTAAACATTGTAGAGTGCATGGTCATTGTAGTGGCCTCTAATGGAGATGTTTCTTTTATGGATTTGAAAAGTGCTACCCCCTGAGTTTCCTTTACCAAATCAACCAACTTCATCTTATGAGTACTTTTTGAGTTTTCCCATATGGCTAATATCTTAGTTTTGGGATTATACCCTATTCCACTCACCCCTTCATCTGAATCAAATTCAACAATTAGCATGGGATCATCCTATTGCCTACCTGATCCAACAAGAACGTTTGTTTCATGGTCATTCTCAAAATTATGAGCATGGTACTGTTTAAAACCATTTGTCTTGCTTCTGCAAGGGTCAAATCTGTTTCATCCAATCTCATTTCTTTCAAAGTTTGAGCAATCATCTCTTCATGTTTTGTTTCCTTTACTTCCCCAAGGTTCACTTGTTTCCTCTCTTCAAATTCCTTCATTTTTGTCTTTAACTAGAAATCTTTAAATTCCTAACTATGGATGAAATTGTCATCATCAAGGAACCTCATTGACATGGCAACTCTTTCATCGCTAGTATTGACAGGATTTGCCTCTTTTGTTACTTGGGCCTCATAGCCATGCACCTCTTCCTGGTACCTGGGTGGAACCATATTTGATTGATCAGATGGCTCCTCTGTCCCTGGGGCCCTCAATGCAGTAGCAACTTCAAGCATATCATCTTGCTCTTCATGTACTTCTCCCGTGGATTTGTTATCCGCTACCTCTTGAATCAAAACCCCTACAGGTTTCTTTGGTGGACCCTCGACCTTTTGTGGTGGGGCTTCCACACTTGATGATTTGCAATAAATCTTTTTAAAATTTTGGAAAAACAATTCTATTCTCTCTAACCCATCAGTCACACCAGCATAGAACCCAAGGAAAGATGGATCCTTTTGTTTCTTTTCCTCTTCAACTCTTGCTATGATTTCCCACTTCTTCCTTCTATCCATAATTTCTTCATTTGATGTGAGATTTTTGATCAGGTCTTCTTCTATCAGTAACTCATGTGAAACTGACTTAATAACACAACCGATGTGGTTTTCAGGATCACACATTCTTTCCTTACCATGTTTTAGCTTGAAATTGATGTTTAAGTAACTTTGTAACTTTTCGAGCATGTTGGATTCGATTGAGAATCCACCAAATGCCACATGATGAGGCACAAATGACCCTTTTCTCCTTGGAACAATCAACTCTCTTTCCAACCATAACATTTGCCATATAAATTCCAAAAAAGCAAGCCTGTCCGGTACAAACATGAGAAACAAATGGGGAGTCTGGGGACAACCATAGACCCTAATAATAGCATATTCGCCCATGTAAAACCAATCTGCAAAATTGTGAGTTTGACCCTTCTTAGGGTAATATGCCAAAGGTCTCAATACTTTCCTTATTCCAGGAGACAATCTGTCAACCACTTAGTGGAAAACAATAAGAATACTGCAAACAAAGGAGTCACAGAAGACCTCGTAATCTGAATCCCTGCATCTCTTATCCCACAAGTAACACCAAAGCCTGTATCCATTTTCATCCACTATTCCTAATTTCAATCTTTTTGCAAATGCCTGCCCTTTTTGAAACAAGATAAGGTGACATAATAAGGAATAGTGGTGGAAATCACTGCTCTTCTTCTCCTTCCATGCCACCAACTGCTCTCGTATTCTCCTCTCAATTTCTGAAGCAAAATCAAACTCCACATTGACATCCGAGTTTTGAATTCTCATAGCCATGTACATAAAACTCACTGGCATCCTAGGATTTGCATCCTCCCCCAGAATCTGACACAAGGCAAAGTAGGTTTTCTAGAAACACCTAAGGAAATAATTGACGGGGAATGGCTCGCTCACTGTAACCATCAACTGTTGGTTCTTCAAAACCCTTCTCCTATGATATGGGAGCTCATCTTTCTTGTATGTCCTCGAAACCCTGTCATACTCCATTTAAAATTGTTCTAGGTCTACCTTAGCGAGGGCTTCTTTGTTCAATGTCAAACAATCAATAATCATAGACCTAGTAATTACCACCAAAGGTTTCCCACTTGGCATCCTCACAACATTAGTGACAGGGTCGTAATTGTCAGCCAATACCTAAATCAACTCATGGTCTATAGACACATTTGGCATGATTAATTTGGCTACATCGTATGTGCAGGATTTTGATATTGGAATTTTCTCATTTCCGTTTTTATAGAAAAACCAAAACAGGTCTTTTCCTGAAATTGGGATTAAAGCATCTCTGCAACCCTCTAAAGTGTCTTTAGAAACACACTTAGCCGATTTATCTGCAGAACCAGGCAATGCATCTAACAATGATTTTTGCATAGGCCTATTGGCCGGGTTTACCCTCCTAGGTTTTTTTTCTGGGTTGACCTCCCGTTTTGGACTTTCTCCGTCCCCGGTTTCTCCTTTTTGTTTAGGCATTTTTTCTCCGTATTTATTACTTTCAAACACGCATCTACACATATTAGGTTGAGGGAGAGACTGTATACTTACTTGGAAGTTACCACCCAATTTTGTCCCCAAATTTTGCTGTCGACCTTCACTCGCAAATTTCCATCCTCGAATGAGAATTTGGAGCTGAAAATAGGGTTATCACTTATGAAATTTTTAAGTTGCGTTGTTGATTACTTGTGAAAATTTTAAGTTGCATTGTCGATCACTTATGAAATTTTTAACTTGAGTTGTCGATCACTTACGAAAGTTCTGTACCGGCTATAACATGGTGTGTTATGCGTCATCGCTAATTCGCCAATTGTGTGGCCGACATTTTCTTTGGCCTTGCGAAACGACGAAAGCGTCTAACATAACGTGTTATGCGCCTTCGTTGATTCACGGACTGCGTGTCCGCCTTTTTCTTTGGCCTCGCGAAATGACGAAAGCGTCTAACATGGCGTGTTATGCGCCTTCGCTGATTCGCGGACTGCGTGTTCGATTTTTCTTTGGCCTCGCGAAACGACGAAAGCGTCTAACATAGCATGTTATGCACCTTTGCTAATTTGCGAATTGCATGTCCACCTTTTTCTTTGGCTTCGTGAAACGGCGGAAGCGTCTAACATAGCGTGTTATGCGCCTTCACTAATTTACGGATTGCGTGTCCGCCTTTTTCTTTGGCCTCGCGAAACGACGAAAGCGTCTAACATAGCGTGTTATGCGCCTTTGCTAATTCACGGACAACTTGGCCGACATTTTGTTTCGTTTCGCGAAATGACAAATTAGACTTACACACCATGTTAGTATAATTTGTCATTTCGCGGGGCAAAAGGAAATGGTAGCCAGGTAGTCCACGAATCAGAGAAATTGAGTAACACACCATGTTAATCGAATTCACCGTTTTGTGGGGCAAAAGGAAATGGCGGCCGGGCAGTCCGCGAATCAGCAAAATCAAGTAACGCGCCCTGTTAGTCGAATTTGCTGTTTTGCAAGGCAAAAGGAAATGGCGGCCACACAGTCTGCGAATCAATGAAATCGACTAACACGCCATGTTAGTTGAATTCGCCATTTCGCGGGGCAAAAGGAAATGGCGGCCAAGCAGTCCACGAATCAACGAATTTGACTAACATGGCATGTTAGTCACTTTCGTCATTTTGCGAGGCATAAGAAAATGGCGGCCAGGCAGTCTGCGAATCAGCAAAATCAAGTAACACGCCCTGTTAGTCGAATTCGCCATTTCGTGGGGCAAAAGGAAATGGCACCCAGGCAGTCCGTGAATCGGTGAAATTGAGTAACTCGCCATGTTAGTCGAATTTGCCGTTTCGTGGGGTAAAATGAAATGGTGGCCAGGCAATCCGCGAATCAACGAATTAGACTACCATGGCGTGTTAGTCGCTTTTGCCGTTTCGTGAGCCCTAAGAAAATGGCGGCCACACAGCCTACGAATCAGTGAATTAGACTAACACGTCATTTTAGTCTAATTCACCGTTTTGCGAGGCCATAGAAAAAGGCGACCACATAGCCTGCGTATTAGCGAAGCAACATAAGACGCCATGTTAGTCTAATTCGTTGATTCGCCGACTGCCTGGCCGACATTTCCTTTTGTCTCGCGAAACGACGAATTCGACTAACAGGGCGTGTTACTCGATTTCATTGATTTATGGACTGCATGGCTGCCATTTTCTTATGCCTCGCGAAATGGTGAAAACGACTGACACGCCATGTTAGTCAAATTCACTGATTTGCGGACTGCCTGGTTTCCATTTCCTTTTGCCCCGCGAAACGACAAATTTGACTAACATGGCATGTTAGTCGATTTCGCTGATTCACAGACTACGTGGCCGCCATTTCCTTTTGCCCCATGAAATGACGAATTTGACTAACAGGGCGTGTTACTCGATTTCGCTGAGTCGTGGACTGCCTGGCCGCCATTTTCTTATGCCTTGCGAAATGACGAAAGCGACCAACACGTCGTGTTAGTCAAATTCGCTCATTCACGGACTGCCTGGCCGCCATTTCTTTTTGCCATGTGAAACGACAAATTCGGTTAATATGGTGTGTTAATCGATTTCGCTGATTCACAAATTGTATGGGTGCCATTTCCTTTTGCCCCGCGAAACGACGAATTCAACTAATATGGCGTGTTAGTCGATTTCGCTGATTTACGGATTGCGTGGATGCCATTTCCTTTCGCACCACGAAACGACGAATTGGACTAACATGGTGTGTTATGCGGCTTCACAGTTTCGCGGACTACCTGGCCGACAATTTGTTTCGTCTTTAGCATGTTTGAGAACTTTGTCAATAATTTCTACTATATGTAATTTATGTTCAATTTTTAAGTTTCCTTGTCGATCACTTATAAAATTATTTTATAGTATCTGCTAGTGTTTTACACAGTCTAGTGCTCTCTTCAATTATCTTGCCCCATTCCCTTTGATGACATGTAATGGATTGCTTATATTGTAATAATAATGTATTTTTAAGACCTAACCTCCTTAATTAATCTTGTTGATCTATTTGAAATGAATCATTGACATACTTGCATCATCATGAAGGAGAGAAAATTATCTTGAATCCAAGTCTTCACAATTTACACATCTGCATTCCATATCTCACATCTTAATTTTATTGCATATCAAAATTGCATTATTATAGAAATCAATGCTATTCCTTTTAGAGTAGACTTAATGATATGACATGTTTAGAGAAAGGATTATATTTATTAGATTTAAATTAACATATAAAATGTATTGGTTTGTAGAGATATAAAGTGTATAGAGACAAACATATAAATTGTAAACATAACCGACACAAACATATAAATTGTAAACATAATCGAGACAAATGACGTACGAAGATCGGCTATGTAACCATAGAAATGAACTGTTTTATAAAAAGAGCATAGTCATACAAGAACAATTATAGAATTTTAATGAGAGGACCTCCTCTGCATTGGGAATCTACTTTGTATCTTGACAAACCTCGGTGCTGGCCGAGGACTATCTTAACCAATGAAAAAGCGGGTGTAGTCCATAATAAGGAGGTTCCATAGAAAGAATGCCGTGACATCCTCAAACTCTCATCGAAGTGTGGCACCAAGGCCCGTCCACGTCTCCAATGGGGTATGTTAGCACACATTATGTGAAACTGAGGGAGAGTGACTGGCTAGTACGTAAGGGTGAAATACACTGGCCATAGTCGCCTATACAAAGTGACCGTCCCCGGAGTCGACGTTTGGGTGAACAACATCACCTCTTCTTCGTGCACAATGTACATATTGTCCTCGATATAATATCTTTCAATTCGAACGGTCCACTCACCAGCCCGTCTGGGAGTGATCATTAAGACAATATCCACAATGTGGATATCTGGGAGGTGCTGAAGCAACGCAAACTCGTCGTTCTCTGCCAACCTCTGTAGCAGTCTGCATATACATATGATAAGAGTGTGAGTAATATAACTATAACATTCAATAAATGTAAGACGCAAGAGTGTTAAGCACTAAAAAATATAAGACATAATCACACCATAAGAGTATTAATTATTTAACTAGAGCATTCAATAAATTGAAGACATAAAAGCATAATGCTGAAAATTAAGTTCCATAAAACCTGTGCTTGTCGCCTAACGTGTATGTGAAAGCCATTGAGTGATGAAAACAACGATAAAAAGGGGCCTGCATACAAAGATACATTATAAAAGATGGTTAGGGACAATAATAGTAAACATTACAACGCAACTACAATAAAGAAAACTGTTCCATATTTCACAACAGGTTGAATGAAGAATAGCTAAACATGAAGCACATATATGACATACTTACAAACATAAAGCTTAACCTGAACAAATAATAACAAAATTAGTATCAGTGAGGATCATTCTGTGATCCCTGCCCACGTAAAAGACCATTAAAAGCAAATCGCCGCCGATGACTCCTATGGCCAGGTTTTGAGGGGGTGTCGAACACTGTCACACATAAGTGTGGATCACTTTCATTGACTACAAGACATGACGACTAAATAAATGCGTGCAACATTCACATGTTTTGAAACCACTTACAGGTGACACTAGAGCACCAACTAGTAATAGACACAACCGATGCAGTGCAAATGACATGTGGTTTCGGTGCTTGGTCCAATTGCCTCTTTCCCTTTCTCCTCCTAGAAGTCTCAAAGGGGAACTCAAAAGTGACAGGCTGCTGAACATCATGACAGATCTCAGTCGTAGTACTCTGCTTATGTTGCCACCGATTGCGATGATGGACCCGACTTGCACTGAACCAAGACCACATACGTTCGGTGGTTGTATTGGCTGGATCGCTAGAGGGACTAAAATCAAATGACATGGCACCGACATTCTGAAGATCATCCACGAACCTATCCAGACAGCCTACAAATGCCATTAGTTTATCTCCTGAACTTGGCATTGTTTGCAACAACATGTTTAACTTTGTGCTTGCTTCGTTCCACATTACAGTGTCCACATCCTCTAAATTTGTATTTGCATTTGAAATGCTATCGACGACAAGTTCAGGTGTTGGGTTTTCATTAATATTAGCAGATGTTGGAGTCAACATAGGAATATGATCTATATGAAACAAGATATTAGAGTGAACTACACATCTTTTAAGTTAGCAAAGATCAGCATTCACGAACATCCACTTACCCAGAACACGTGAATCGTGAAATTAATTATGGAATGAATTGTTCATCATTGCAACAACCTTCAATGCATGCTTGCACATGTTTCCTTGCAAACTCCACGAACATTCACAGATGTAAAAGTGATCCCCAAATTTGCTAACCACATACCAGTTGCACGAGGACTGAATTTTCACCCAGTACCAACCAGGAGTAGTGTCGTCTGGAACACAATCGACATCAAGAATTGCCTTTGCCCTCTCCATACTAGTTTGAAAATGTGTCAACCTGTAGTTTTTGATAAATCCAAAATGCCGCAATTCTCGCTTATGTTGGTAAAATGGTTCCACTTTATACACAAGTATAAAATACGGATTGTCCATCCTCCTCAAGCATGTCTTTTTATCATCTCTTAGGTACAATGACTTCAATTTTTTATGGTATGATTCGATGACATTATTTGTGTCCTGGTTAGCATGAGCGAAATTCTTGAATTTTCGCCCACATAGCTAGCAAAAAAAGAAAAGAAAAGAAGAAATTAAAAATATCAGTAGGATGTCAACTACCAAACGACAACCAAAACAGGTAACAAGTCATAAAGCCGAATCGAAGGTAATGTACAACTCATCGATACGGCCTTCTCCTTGACACCATGTGCTGTAGAAGTACTCTAGAAAACGTGGCTGATCACTAAATTCAACAAAGAAAGAGCGCAACTCCTGCACAATGCTCTCTTCACTTTCATGCATTGCCATCATTATCGCCCCTAGATGGTGAAAAATGCCCATTTCTCTTTCCTTTGTTGCATACTTGACACATTATTCAACCATGCTCGACGCACGTGCCAAATACAAAGTATGACACGACATTAAAAACACTCCTATTATGAACAAAACGTTTAATTGAGCCTGCTCATTTCAATTAAAATGTAGACCGACATATCATAATGTTTGATTTCACGTAGACAAACATTTCGCTCTTGCACTTACTCTATCGCATGAATCTCTGCACTCGCATCATCCGTGATAAATGCATTGATCCTCCAATCAGGCCTCTTTTCCTTTGCTCGTCTCCACACCTCCATCAACCACACCTGAATATCCTCAATCTTGTTCCTCGATGTCACAACCCATGCAACAGGAACCCCCGATTGCTTCTCATCGAAAATGAGACACGAATACAATTGATACTGTTTTAAACAACAAACAGGAAGATCATGAGCATCCACAAATCAAATGGGTTGCTTGGAAACAGGTTAAGTTCGAAGAGGCTTACCCCGTATTTGTTTGTTGCAAATGTCGAATCCATTGAGATGATTGAGTCATGTGAGAATCAAACCATCATGTCAAACATCTAAGACGTTTGTATTCCCATAATCAAAGGTCTGTCGGCACCTTCTGGCTACTGGGAAAAAAAGAAATTAGCCTCATCTTGTTTTTTCCATTCTAAGATGCTAGTGGCATCGTGCACATGCTTTTGTGACCAAATAGAACAGACCCTCACCGCCGCGTTGATAACATCCTTGCGTGTGACAAATGAATCTCTCTTCTTCAACATGTCATGAAAAATGAGATCATCAAGATGTCTGTCCATAATAGCATTAATGCTAACATCCATCAACAATAACCTCTCTATATATGCTTTGCATTCATCCGAAAGGTTTGGTGCAAATTGAGAGCATAGCTCATTGCTGGTATCATCCACGCCATGACAAGGTTCACCATTCTTGTCTACATGCAACTATTGCTTCAATATCAAGATGGCCACATCTGGCCTACCATATAACCCCTTAACAATGAAGTGGCATGTACAACCTCTTTTTTTCTGATATGACCGGGCACGCTTCTTATTCGACTACTTTTTCCTATTGTCTTCTAGTCCATATGAACACCAATACCTTCAAAAACAATTGTCGTATTATCAACAAGAGTCGTAATGTCATTAAACATAGACAAAGAATAGGAAAGAATGTGTGTACTAACCAGCTGTACATCTTTGTTGTATGTGTGTTGTGCACACCACTATCGTGCTCACTTTGCTGCTTTCAGAGAAATTCGGTTTCAACACCTTCCCGCAACGATTCCCCTCTGATGAATGCATCCAATCTTCGAGTGGAATTTCTGCATAGAGGTATGCCGTTGAATTACTTTTGACACAAACTGGCATCCACTGAATATCCCTTGAAGAGAAATGACACAAAACTTCACCAACATCTTGAACTTCCAATACCATAATGTCCTGCCATTTTCGGTGTTTCCCATCCCAGTCCTATACATATCGGACGAAGATATAGACATTATCAACAATAAACAACCACAATGATGATATCTTCAGTGTGATAGTGTTTTGAGATAGTGGTTGATGTCAAATGTGTTTGCCATGATATTGGTCGCTTGACATAAATGACTTCACAAAGCTGTTACATGGGCTCAATCAATGAATCATGTTAAATGCAATCCTCTACAAGAAGATCTCTTTCTTTGGAAATTAAGCTAATTGAATTAGTACTATCAATTCATCATGTCCACAGTATGTTATACCAATATGTTGATGATTTCAACATCTTTTCTTTTGGAGGGTTCTAAAAATCTAAAAATATAACTTCTCCTGAATTGATACCCCTTTTAATTTAGTTTCTAGAAGAGCCATATGTACCGTCTTGAGGTGCAGATCCATCCTTCACTTCATCATCTTTCTTTTCTTCTAATATTTGAACCTACATCTTTTTTATTTGAGTTAGATCAACCTTCTTCTGTGAAAGAAAAGACTTGGTACTATTTCCTCTGCAAAACTTATTAATATTTTTGTATTTGTTATAGTTATAACATGTAATGTCTCGTGGATCATTTCCACTTCTTGTATTGGATATGCAATTAGCTGCCTTATGACCAAACTTGTTGCATGTATAATTTATAACAATAACTATTGAAATATTGAGTATTCTTGCATTGTTTACATTCATTAAACCATTCCCTATTATTAGTAAACAAATTTGTCTTTTTAAAATAATAATTCAAATGACTTGAATTACCCAACCAATAAAGACAAATATCACTAATAGTAGGAGAAATCACTATTAAATAAGTGATTTTCCTCTAAATTTTAGAGGTACAAGTCCCTTGTTTGATTTAATTTAATTTTTTTAGGGGTATGCTTTAAATAGAAAGTAGAAAAGGCAAAACTAACACGTATACATCAATACTTGATGTGGGAGAAAATTTGTATTTGACTACAACAAATACTTAACACACATTGTGTTCAAAAATTGGCATCAAGAACTCTAAGAAGCATTGGTTCTTTACAAATTGTAATGTCTAGCATCCGTCATCAGTACATCTAGATGAAAATGACATCTTTAAACGTCAAAATATTGGTTGAAGATAAACTCAACCCCAAAGGTAAGAAAGGCCCTAAAATATGACAAAGATTTATGCTATTGTTTAGGTTTGCATATTGGAAGGAGACAATCATCCATACTTATCACAAGCATATGCAACTCATGTAGACTCAACATGAGTTTCAAAATGACCATCAAAGGTGCTCCATGTACCTACAATGGTTAGCCATTTCTAACATAGTCACCTGAGACTTTTTCTATTTACCATAACAAGATATTTTATAACATAGTGGGTAAGTACCTAAAATAGTGCTATTGCTAATTTTACAAAATTATCCATATTGTTTGCAATAGGGTCATAGAAGTGTAGTTTCAAGTGACACATGCAAAATAAGAAATTGTAGATAAAGAGCAAAACTAGTTCCCAATGTGTTGAAGTATGACAACCATGTTCTCTCCAATCTCTATTAGTTTGACAGTGGCTAATGCCGAGAGCCAATTATCATCAGAGTTGAGTAGTCTGCGGAAGGGATCCAGATTCCCATTCCCGACCCCTACCCTAAACACCTCCCATGCCTCCTGGATGAAGTTCTTCCTCCTCTCCCGTGCTGCCCTTTTTTGGGCAATTTCCTCGTCTTCACTGTCTGACTCCTCCAATTTAGAGGAGATGTAGTTGGTGTGGTTAAAATAGATGCCAAGGGTACTTACCCAACAATCAGAATCCAACTCTAGAATGGCTTTTGCTAGGGCTTGTCCATCAGACGGGCGGACAAAGCCGTCGATCCTCTGTATGCTCACTTCTTTTGAATCGAATATGTCAACCATAGGGCAAATGATAGCCTCATAAACAAACCCATCACACCAGTGTTGATTACCACCCAATATACCATTAGCCACCCACCATACAACATTCCAGACCACATTGTTTGCTTTAAATAGCCGGCTGCATTGGGCCTGGATCGATTCCTCTCTACACAGGCCACTAAGACCAAAATGATGCACCATCGGTTGAGATCAATACTTCCAGGATTAAGACTATAATCTGAACCATTCATTATATAAAGTTTCAGACTTTCTAGAGAAGTCTAGAGATCAAAACAGGCTTGACTTCCAATCAAGGTTCATCCAAACAACATATCTTTACTATTCTGAGAACTTGTCAAGTCGCTGGTCATACATACTTTATCTAACTGGCCTGATATGAATCTGCCAAAGGGCATGAAAACACAGAGGTCTTCGGTTTGTCCTTCCACTAAGGTATGCCCTACCTCTAGCTAAAACGAAGCTCCCATGCTCGATCCACATTCACCGACATCCGATGCGCATTCATAAGAGAGATCGAGATCTGCATTGGTTATGTCTGCACCTTGGGCCATAGAATTACCCATCAAAAGTTTTCATGATGGCCCAGTACCTTCCTGCTTCTTATCCGATCCCTGACTTGACTTTGCAGACCGATTCAGCCAAATCATCCTTTACAATATGTTTCAGCTCATTCTACCAGTCAAAAGTCAAGATTTTCTCAGTGTATGATTCCAGTGAGACACCAACATTAGCTAGATAATCAATTGCTTTGTTTGCTTCGCAAAAAGTGTGGGAAATTCTATAATTTTTAAATTGGTTAAGGTGCATTGCAATATCAACCAAATAGCGATGAAGCTTCCAATTGGGTGTCGAGTTGTTCTTGGTGGCGTTGATTATGATTTGTGAGTCCCCCTCTATTTCCACTGATATAAATCCGTTATCAACACAAAATTTGAGACCATTATATGAATACCATTAGCCTCCAACTATACTCCCTGTCATAAGAATCCAAGTTTTCATCCACAAACACTCATCACAAACCCTTATTATCTCCGAATGTGTCATATGTGGCATACTATCCATAGAATCCTCTAGACATCCTCTAGCGTCACCTACATCTCACCTATCTATAGGTGAAATGAGCTATTCTTGTTATGCCATCTCTCAACTAAGACAATCAGTAGTATGAGATTAGCCTAAATTCTAGGTATGAAAACCACATGAAATATTCCTATTGAGCCTAGTGTCAAATGGTCAATATCCATCAATAGGGGTTGCATGCTCTGGGTTAGAGGATGCCTCTCCCACAACATCATCGTATTTAGGTCATGCTATTTAGTTCTCCTAATTTTAGGATTAGGGTATGTCTTGCTTTCTATAAAGCAAGTCTTTATGCATTGTATCATTCTTTATGTAATCTTTTCTTTTGAGGAATATGACATATTTTTCTTGCTATTCCCATTTGTGGAAGGTGTTCTAGTTTTTTGTTTGATCTTGTAGGCTTGTTTTGCAAACTTTTGTGTTACAAAATTCGAAAAGGTATTAGAGATATCAAAATTTAACAATGAGGATATAAATATTAAGAGAACAGAACTATGCATATAGACCTCTAAATAATCTTGATAAACACTTGCCTATGCATTTTAAATACCACATTAAAGAACACAGTGAAACCAAAAAGTAAAAATTTCCAGATTACCATTTTGATAGAAAATATGGGGAGAGATAATCTAGTGGATTTCCTAACATGAGAGGTATGGGTATCAAACACATTCTTAGAGGAATCTTTCTTTCTATAGAATGGACAAGATTGGTGGGTTGAATGAATCTTATACATCAGCCATTGAGAAGTTTGGCATAGAGTAATCATGTATATGTGAGTTAGGAATACCAATAAACCTTTTATTTATACAGTTCATTATTGAGATCCATCCACATAATGTAGGGTACTTTATAATGCAACTTGTCATTTAGTCTTTTTGGAATTTTGAAATAAGGGAGTATAAGGTAGTAGACAGATTTAATGGGCAATAAGAGGAAACCTCAAGTATTGGACAACATCTCATCTTTCAAAAATATATTAATAGGAGGATAATTTGGGTATGACAGCAGAAGGAACTAGATCTTGAATATCATGGGAAGCTTGTTTATCAAATGCCTTATGGACAAATTCATGTTTGAAGTGGGCTCACGATGTTTGTTGGAGCATGGGAGGTCCCTCAATTCTTTAAACATATAGATGCCTTTCCTAACAAACCTCTTTCCTTTAAACTTCTTGATGGAGAGTAAAGGGCGTTCATTATACTAAAATAGCTTGTTCCACCAAATGGAAGAGATAGGGAAATTAAGACCATGCTAAAGAGATTGGTCATACCAAGTGAGATGTTAGGAAACTAGCAATCTCTAACACCTCTTTAGCATAGTAAATCTTCCAATCATCAACACACATAAAGAACAATTATAACACAAGTAAATGGACTAGCAACAACATCATTAGTGTTTGAGTTGCTCCCTCTAGATGTGAGCTTGTTGTAGCTAACCATTCAACACTTCTAACTCAAGCCAACTCTAGGAGTGATATCCCATCTTGGGAATTGTATATAGAAACATTGTAATTGATATCCAGAATATAGAATATGAGATAGAGAACAATTTCATGCACATATAATCAAAAGACAATTTTTGTTTTTTTTCACCATATATATTGAAATCCTCCAATTTCTTACCAAGCCAGAATAGAAACTCAATTGTGCTACAAGAATTTAATTTAATTTGTAGTCATATATATTGAAATGCTTTAATTTGATGTTATAGAACAATTTCATGCACATACAATCAAAACATTTTTTTTTTCACCATATATAATGAAATGCTAAGAACAATTTCAAAACAGGGAAGATAAGAGTATCAATTGTTGTCAACAATTTTTATTTTTGTCCCGTAAAGCTATATTTTATATTAATTCTGAAAATGTTTGCTTTCTAAAAGAAAAACTTCCACGGCTAGCCGACTAGACTATCGAAGCCGGTATACATAACACATTGAAAAACATTTAAAAAATAACATAGTCCTTGCTTCAAAAAAGGCTATATGTTACATCTCGCTACTCCACATGAACAACCACCGTGCCCTCTTCCACATCCATCATTTCCATGTTCCTCACTTGGTTCATTTATGTCTCCATGCTCAATATGAGGTGTAAATTAGATCGGTGACAATTTACGACGCCACACCTTCTCTTTCCAAGGATCAAAATTAGGGCACCAATCCCTGATGTGGACCTTGCTTCCATTTGCGCAGAACGAGCTTTTGGAAATGAACTTTCATTTGTCTTTACTAGTAGGAGATTCAATCAGAAAGAATCCATTCACCAAATTCATTACCTTTGTCTCTTCTCCCCATTTATCTATGCCCTATGCTTTGACTTTGCAAATGTTTGGCCATTCATTGCCCCATTTAATGACCATACCTAGTTCTTTTAGTTTCTCAATCGAATGTTTACTTTGAGAGTTTTAAATGCAAACAAAATGTTTGTGAATTGGAGAATTAGGTTTTGAGATCGGTTCATCATGCCCTTTAGGCTAATGAATCTCTTGTTTTGCTTGTTTTTTAATTCTCCAATGTTTGCTTGTTCAGTTCCAATTGCTCCGTTTGTGATTTATGAGGTTATTTGATTGTCAATTATTGGAGGAATCAATAGTATGATTATTGTATTTCTAAAACTTCCCATACCACATTCCTTTGTGATAGAGAGGATTCCTCCTATATGTATTCTTCCTGAATCTACCTTGTTCTTGCCAACCAAAATTATTTTGATAAGCTTGATTCCAAGGTTTGTTATAAGTATTGTTCATGGTTTTCTCCTTTTTAGCCTATGACAATATTTCTTGCTGCCCTAGTTGTGGTGGTTCCTTCGCATAGTGGTTAGGGACACATTTGCCCACCCAACGACCATTCTGCCCATTGTGGAATATGTTTTCTATCCTCCATCTTCCCATCCAATGTTTGACCATATGGTTGCAATTCTACTTCCATTTTGTCTCCCCATTTCTAGCTTGTAACCAACTAATCCTTCACATCCTACAAATTTTCGAATTCAAATCCTGCCTTGCTCCCACTTGCAACTGCCCCGACTCGCCTCTGCTCCCGCTCCATTCATAATTTAATATAATTTTTTATTAAAATATATATTATCTATATTTATAGTGAAGACGATCATAATCGTTATATTTTATTAATCAAATTAATTTATAAAATTTATCAACATGTTTCGAAGGAAAATAAAATATTCCCAAGCTTAATTTAGTTAGTCTAATAAAATGTAAAAGCAAGCAATTATTATTTTAGATTAATAAAGTGAGTTTTTGACTAGGCAAAAACAGGTTTTGAGGGGACCCGAAACCCCTTACAACAGAGAATCAGGGACTGGAACCCAATAGTTAAGGCTGCCCATAAAGATAGACATTAAAGACTAGCAACCCAAACCAACAAAAGAAAGCAGGATAGCAAGAAACTACCCCTAGGGATTTACAAGCACCCTGTACTAGAGGAAAAGACAACACGCCCAAACCACAAAACCAAGGCGAGCCCAATAAATATGCTAGCATACACCAAGGCATGCACACAATAGAGGGTTTTAGCTGGCTCCCTCAACCAGAAGAGGGCAAACAACACATTACTTTTTCCCTTTTTGGGAGCAAAGGGTCATATCAAAAGCAGTCGCAGAATTAGATTTTTTCCTTTTCACCGATATCCACTCTTCTTCCACCTTCGCAGCGGAATCCATCCAAGAAATCGGGTACAAAGGACCCAATAAAGAGCCAACCAAGCCCACAGGACCAACAACATCCAAAGAGATAGCAACATCGAATTCGTCCCTATCAACAATGAGAAGGACAACCACATCAGAAGAAAATTAATAAAGTGAGAGTTGCGAGCATTATAATTTTAAAATTAAATATTATATTAGGAAATTAGATGTAGAAGATAGATACGTTTCTAAGAACATATGATAATTTTATATAGCGTCAAAATGTTATCTTGGAAACTATAATTGGTTTCTTCTTATCTCTTTATTATTTTGAATTATATGCACAACTTTTCTAGGTTTCATCTATTGATATTGATTAATCACACATTCCATATCTACCCTTTGACACACAAATTTAATCTTGTTATTGGTATATTTATGCTCTCTGGTTCATTGAATTCTTTGATGTTTACTTTGTTGAAAGGATCAAAGTATTTAAGAATGGCTTTAGAGTGACATTGGATTGATAAGGGATACATTCTCATCGGTGAACCCTTGAAAAAGAGTAGTTTTAGGGTTTTGGAAAGGGTTGTCAAGCAATAAATAATCATGTAGATGACCTAAATGATGATGTAGGAGTAAATGTTGTTTTAAATACACCAATTAAAGTGTTCTAATTCCTTGAATGCTAGATGAATGCAAATGATATAAGATGAAAAATATGTGAAATGAATGTAATTGAATGCCTTTAAATACTGAGATATAACAAGTTGTACACACATGTGTTTATTTAGCTACTTTTAAATTTGAATATTAGAATCTTTTAGGATCAAATTTACAGATTCGGGGTTTATCTCATTCGTGAGAATAACCCAGGATGATGGCATGTCAATATCTTGGCAAATAATGGATATCTAAGCATGAGGGAAATGGACATAATAATTGGTAGAATATGGGAAAGTGTGTGGATGTATATGGGTTAAGGTTAAATGTGTGATAATGTGTGTAAAGGGAATAATTGAAGGATAGGTGAATGAGTCCAACTTTACACAAGATTGTGCCATTTGTCAATATGTAATTGCATGAAGACATTCTCTACACATCAACCCAAAACTGGCATAAAATGAAACTTGTATCATTATATTTTGCCTTCACTTTGACGTGCATGTGATTTCTAAAATAACTACTATCCAAAAATGTAAGCACTCACAAACAATCATTTAAAATAAATGTTGACTTAGAAGGATATTGAGGTATATGTAAAGTAACGGGTCTTGTCGAATATCTTCATGTAAATTCATTATTTGTCTTTTGTGTTCTATGTGACCTTGCAGAATAAAGTAAAAATATGCGATGAGTAGATTTTATCTCACCAATAGAAAATATAAATAAATTACAAGCTTTCTTCACTATCTAGGAAATCAAACAAATAAAAAACAACTAGGATAAGGAAGTACCCCTTGAATATATGTTGACATGGTGCGTTATTGTGTGGCATGTCAAAATTTTCCATAGTAAGTGGTATGAGCTTTGTTTGAGCTCGAGGAGAAATCATACGTAACATTTGACACTACTTGAAAGCTTGATCATAGCAATGATAGTGGAAAGATATGCTTGTCTACAATTGTTTACAGTCATAGATTGTAAGGAATTCGAGGAGAGAAACCAATGTAGGAAAGTCAATTTAATCTAAGCTTTTATGTCATGTAAAGTGGTAACTTCCTAGCATGAGAAAATAAAAAAGGAGATGTGGCCTTTAATGAATAGAAACACATGTTACTTTATAGGGAAATATGACGAGCATTCACTCTGAATGTGGTGTTTAAGGGTGTGAACAAACAATATTTTAGAGTGTAAGCTTAACATGCAATTTTTAGGGCAACCTACAAAGTCATCTTTTTAGGACTTTTTCAAATGTCGGTTCTTATTTTTCAACAAAAAATGCCAATTTTTTTCCTTACGAGTGTACATTACTTGCATGATCAGTTGCCACATACCTACAATATACCACTTGGAGACTTATCAAGCTTCACACCAAACAATCTCCCACTTGGAGACTGATCTTGGATGACACTGCCACACTTGCAACTCCCACTGGATAAAACACCTGAACTCAATTGTTCCTTAATTCCATGATTTTTCAGTCAAGGAGGCCAATAGAAACTGACGAGGAAATCTACTTCTCTCATGTGACTGCCTTTGCGAATATATCTGCAGGATTGTCACTTGTGTGAATCTTTTCAAGCCATAACTGGCCATTCTCCAAAATAGACTGTATGAAGTGGTACCTGAGCTGAATGTGTTTTGTCCTCGAATGAAGATAAAAATTCTTTGCAAGATGAATGACACTCTGGCTATTAGTGTAAAATGGGAGATCCTCCTGCATCTTGCCCAATTCATCCAAAAAATGTTGTAACCAAATCATCTCCTTGTTCTTCAGTAGCAACCACATACTCAGCTTCAATGGTTGAAAGTGCAACAACCTTTTGCAGTCTAGAAATCCAACTAAATGCAGTTCCCCTTAAATTAAGAACATACACTATAATACTTCTCCTTGTATCAATATCACCTGTTAGATCTGAGTCAACATATTGTCGTAGAGAAGAGTTTGATCCTCTGAAACATAATGCCTTCGTAGTAGTACCTTTCAAATACCTAAGAATCCATTTGACAACATTCCAATGTTGCATTCCTGGATTGCTCATGTTCTTTCTCACAACTCCCACTGCATGTGCAGCTGATGAATATGAAATGTTAGACATTTTATTTTCCTCTTCCCATGTCTTTGGACTCATCTCCTTAGTCAATTTGAAATGACTAGCCAAAGGTGTACTAATTGATTTTGCATTTTGCATGTTAAATCTTTTCAACACCTTTATATACTCACTTTGGGACAAATTGAATGTTCCAATTTTCCTGTCTCGTGAAATCCTCATACCAAGGATTTTATTAGCTATGTTAAAGTCATTGATGGACTCAATCTCCTAGGATAACCTACAAAACCAAGTTCAACCTTCTACACAAGAGCAATAGAGATGATGAAATGCTGGAATATGGTGCAATAACAAAATAATGATATTCTCACACTCAAAATGATACAATATGGATCAACACTCCCTTGTATTGACTAAGTTGATATGTGCTTATCTAGATTAACTCATAAGGGAGAGGTGAGTGTTGATTATATAGGAAAATGTGAGCAAATGATTCCAAGAGGAGTAATAACTCCCAAATATCCAAATTAGGTGGGAGTTGTGCCTACTTGAAAAATACCAAATGCATGGTTATTCCAACGCAGGTAAAGACAAATAAATGGTTATGGGGAGGTGGCTAATAAATCCAAAATAGGGTGTGACATTCAACTACCCAAATGTGGGTGTGTGACACATGTGATTGTAGGATTATGCCATATGTCCTCATACTAACCATCCTAATATAACATAAGTATGCTTAATAATGTGTAGGATAAAAACAAAAACAAAAAAACAACACTAACACCCCCCCCTTAAGCATAGCTTAGGTGGGTGAAAAGATGCAAAGCTGCAAATATGGGTCTCGGCTACAAGACCATGTTAGGTATCCATGTATAATGATGAAACCTATCAAACGATGAGAGAGAGAAAACCCATAGGACAAAACTCCTCCCCGAGAGATAAGAAGAACAAAGACCATGTAGTCCCCCAATGTAGAATCTCTTGAATATTTGGTGAATGCTCAACACAAGAAGCTGTAGATGGTCCAAGATTGTCGAACAATATTCCTCCCTTTAGGAAGAAATAAAACCAAGCATGAGTGCAGGACGTCATCCCATTCTCTAAAAAAATATGTTGGAAGAATGATGAAGATGTGTGATGTCTATAAACATTGCTCAAGTGTCCCCATATTGATGCCGAAAGCTCTCACCATCAAATCAGGTGTTCTAGGTCACACAACATAAGATGAAAATTTAGAACCTAGTGGAGATGGATGTAGAACAAAATACTAAGACAAAGGTATCTCCCTCAAATTCTTCTCAATAGTGGCTACAATCATGTCAAGCTGTGATGAATGATCATATGGAGAATGAACAAGAAGATCCAAAGGTTCCTCCACAACAAATGAAGAAGAATCAACTTTATCAAAGAGAAGATGAATGCACTCAATAGTGTCCTCCAAGTCTACAAGATATGACTCACAAAACAAACCTATAATGTGTGTCAAGTAGTTATCCCATGTAGTTTTGTTTGGAAGATAATGAATGTTTTGCTGCACTGAATCAATAGGAGCCATGAATGCAGTAGTACTAGTATCATCAAAAACAACAGTCAATGTAGGAGATGATACACATGTCTCTTGAACCTTAGTTGAAAGGATACCAAGATTCACTTGACCATACTGAATCTCCTCAAAAGTGTCCACACTATATGTTTGAGTGTGTACATCAGTCGAAGGAATAATAGGAGAAAAATGTGAGGTGTATACTCGAGATTGATGATCTCCCTCCCCAATTGCAACAATATCTTTACCTTGCAAATCACGAATAATCACAAAATCTAGAGTGAAATCAACACTTTTCCCTTCCCCACCATGTGTGATCTGATAGATAGAAAGGATATTTGCTGACAATGAAGGCACACAAAGGACATCATTGAATGATCCTTTGCCTATGCCAATAGACCCTTTCCCACAAACACACATATATGTGTTGTTAGCCATCAGAATGTTTGGTGACGAACAAGTTTAAAATGAAGAGAACATACTCTATGATGAAGCTCTAGAATCAAGGATCCATCTCCTTGACTCTGAATCTACAATTGCAACAAGTGCTTTCCCCTTTTGTTTCTTTGAGTTTGAATTAGATGAAGATGAAGAATTGCTTGACATAGTTGAAGGTAAATTGATTTTATTCTTTGTTAAAAGATTATTTTCGTTATCAATTTGTTTTAAATAACATTGGTGTTCATCATGCCCATATTTCTTTGAATATGCACAAGTGGGCTTCTCGTTTTTAGATGATTTCCTTTTTGAGGAAGAGGATTTTGATTCTTTTTGTGACTTGTTCTTTTTCTTCTTTTATTTTTGATCGAGATACCCTGATTCTTTCTGTACCTTAGGTTCACTAGCCACCAATGCTTGTGACTTGGAAGTTTTGAAGATGCCCATTTGAATTAGGCTTTGCTTCCTCTTGGAATAGAAGATTTGAAAATGCATTAAAAGCGGGCTGAACATATGCAATTCCCATAGAAACCCTATTGGTATGAAAGCTAGAAACAAACACAAAATACTCAAAACCAACCTTAGATAACACATTGAGAATCAACTGTAAATTGACCTTAGTAATCTTGCAATCCTTTAGCTGCGTTCTTAGTTGCTTAAACTTGGATATATAGTCTTGAATGTTGTTGAAAATTTTTGGATCAAGATTCATCAAATCATTATCAATTTGATAACCCCTAATCTTATTAGTTTTACCATGCAAAATTTCAAGAGTCTCCCAAGCCTCCTTAGGTGTCTTGCATGATTTAAGATAAAATTGTAAATCAAAAGAGACTAGTGAATAAATGTAACCAAGAGCTCTCTCACGATTAATCTTCCATATTTGGAGAGCATTAACATCAATAGGTGTAGGAATAGTTCTTTAACATAGCATGTGTAACCTTTTTCCCTTAATTAATTTCATACTGATATTTTCCATGATTCATAATTATATGGAGTTAGGAGTTCAATTTGAGTTTTCCCCATTGTACTAACACATAAAAAAATAAATCAAAACACCACAAGATCACACCCCCCCTCCCAAATTCACTCAATCAATGACCCACCTAGAAAAACATGATGGTGGCACTTTCTAACTCAGTGCGTTTACAATGCCAGAGTTATTTTCCAGAGTTTTACAATGTCCAAATGTGGACTCAAATATTGAAGATACAATTGAATGCCAAAATTATAGCCTCAAAATGGCACCAGGGGATAGTGCTCAGAAAAATATTAACTTCAAAAAAAAGATGCATCTCAATTCGAGGTTCTATGTGAAAGTTACACCCGTTTGAAGTTGGAAAAACTAGGATTGTCCTTTAGATCTACTGAAAAAACTGATATTCAGAAAATTAGGATCACTTGAGCAAAAACTAATCATTCCATTGTGAAGAGCACAAAATTTTGTCCCAAATAACAAAAATTGCTTGTAAAATAGAGCCCGAATGGTTGAGATATGGCCTTTACAAGATTAGGTGCAAAGGACAACTTCATTGGAGAGGGGGTTAAAAATTCAAATGCAAATGTTGATATCAGCACTCCATCAGTGTTATATTTAGAAGAATGTTGCCACCTTTGGAGATACTATCAAATTTGGAGCTTTGCTAATCAGCTTAGATCTCTACCAAATTTGCTACCTCTGCTAAATTTAGCAGACCCTGCTACATCTAAAACTTCTTCTATTTTTAACAAAGCTGCTAAATATTCTCCAAATATAGCAAGTGTGTTGGAGCATTTCTGAAATTTCTATTTTATTTTACAAAATATAAAATTTTCTAAAAATCTGTTTGAAAATTTTATTTAAAAAAACTTAAAAAAAAACTTTAGCGACATGGGCCCTTACCCTACCCTCTAATTCCAAAGAAATAGCTTTTAAAAGAGAGTTTTAAAACAAATCTATTTGTTGCAAAGAGTTTGTAGCAAATTTATTAGTTGCATATTAATAGTACAGAGGTAAGGGAGGTTGTGCTAGCATTGTATAGGTACTCAAGTACCTTTGCAAAATTTTATTTTGCTTTTTCAAACAAACTTTTTCAATTTAAAAAATTGCGCAATTTAATATAATTCTTGATTTTTTTTGAAATAGGAAAAATATATGTTTTAAAAAATTTCAAATTTGTACCGTACTTAAAGATTCTCTGCAAAGATTCTTCAAGCTTTTTGAGAAAATGGTTAGAATTTTTTTTTGCTCGAAAACGTAGAGTATTTTCTATCAGAATTTGTCTATTCAGCGTTTTGGACTCAATGGTGATGTCCTTTTTAGCTGAAAATGCACCCAACAAAAACTCACTACTTAATTTCTCCTAAATTCAAGAAGGGGCTTGTAGATCTGGAAGGTCTGATACCATTTTAGAGTCATTGATGGATTCAATCTCTTATGATCACCTGCAAAACCAAGATCAACCTTGTACACGAGCAATAGAGAGGATGAAATGATGGAATGTGGTGCAATAACAAAATAATGATATTATCACACTCAAAATGATACAATATAGATCAACACTCTTTTGTATTGATTGAGCTGATATGTGCTCCTTTGGATTAACTCATAAGGGAGAGGTGAATGCTGATTATATAAGAAAATGTGAGCAAATAATTCTAAGAAGAGTAATAACTCATGAATAACCAAATTAGGTTGGAGTTGTGCCTACTTGGAAAATGCCAAATACATGGTTATCCCAACTCAGATAAATACAACAAATGGTTATGGGGAGGTGGCTAATAAATCCAAAAGAGGGTGTGACATTCAACTACCCAAATATGGGTGTGAATAACACATGTAATTATAGGATTATGCCACATGTCCTCACACTAACCATCCTAATATATCCTAAACATGATTAATAATGTGTAGGAAAAATAAATATAAAAACCTACACTAACAAGCTGCACCCAAAACCTTCATAGCAAATGACTTTGCTAATTTATGTTTGAGTTCATTTATCTGTTGCATGTTAGAGCTAGCAACAAGCATGTCATCAACATAAACTAATAGGATAATATAACTGCCATTATTCAATCTCTTAAAATAAACACAATAATTAGAATGACATCCGTGGTAACCTTATTCAACCATGAAACTATCAAATTTCAAATGCCATTGCCGAGGTGCTTGCTTTAGGCCATAAAAAATCTTCTTGAAATTGCACACGAGCTCCTCCTTACCTTTTACCTCATATTTCTATGGTTGTTGCATGTAGATTTCCTCCTCCAAATCCCCATGGAGAAAAGCAATTGTGACATCTAACTGTTCAAGATGCAAGTCTTCTGCAACCACAAGACTTAGAGCAGTTCTAATTGAAGTCATGTTTATAAATAGAGAAAATATTTCGTCAAAATCTATACCCTTTTTTTGTTCAAAATCTTTTACCACGAGTCTGGCCTTATATCTTTTCTATTCTCCATCCTCCTCTTTCAGCTTGAAAACCCATTTATTTGGCAGGGTTCTTTTTCCTATAGGTAATGGGACTAAGTCCCAAGTTTGATTCTGTATAGAGGAATCCATTTTCTCTTTCATGCCTAGCCGCCATTGTTGTTTGACATCCACTTGCATTGCTTCTTCATATCCTTTTGGTTCACCAGAATCAGTTAATAAAATAGAATACAAAGAAGGAGAAAATCTTTCAGGGGGTCTATTTAACCTCGTAGAACGTCTAAAACTTGTAGGAGTTTGTGGGATATTTTATTGTTGCTGAGCATCAAGTACCAATGACATTTTATTTTCAGGAATCTCATCCTGCATCACATATTATTTTTTGACCTGTTCATGCTTCTTTTTCTTGCATTTGTTCTCTATACATGACCTTGTCATTGAATATAACATCTCTACTTCTAATTATTTTTTGATTTTCAAAATCCCATAATCGATAACCAAAGTCATCTATTCCATATGCAACGAAGGTACATTTTTAAGATTTAGCGTCAAGCTTGGTTCTATTTTCTTTATCAACATGGGAAAAGGCTTCACAACCAAAGGTTTTCAAAAAAGAATAATTTACCTTTTTACCAATCCATGTCTCCTCTAGAATGCTACCGTCCAAAGGATTTGAAGGTCCTCTATTTATCAAATAAACAACAGTATGTACATCATCTACTTAGAAATGCAGGGGCAGTCTAGCATGCAATATCATGCTCCTTGCACACTTCAATATGGTCTTATTCATTCTCTCAAAAACATCATTTTCTTGTGAACAATTTTTTATATTTCCTATTTCAGGAGTCCAAATTTTCGGAGGCCATAACTTGTGAACTAGGTGTCTGGTTGACGAACCATTTGAAACATTGGAAAGCTCATGAAGGCTTTATCACCTTGTATTCACTATGCTGATTACGCCCACCTTTTAGGGTGTTTTGTAACCTCTAAAGTTCTCAAAATTAAATTTAAATATTTCATTGCACCCTTCAAAAACAAAAAATTTAATATCTTCAAAACTAGTTATGACCTTGCGATGAAAATTTGTCGGTATGCTTATCTAGCCAATCCAAAGCTTTGGAGAAAATTTTGCACCATTTCGTGTTTAAATGAAAACTTACTATAAATAGTAACCTCATGTAAATGCTGCTAGGGGCCATGAGACCCATAGACTCCAAACACCATTTGAACTTCTCTTTGCTCACAATCTTAGTTAAAGAATTTGTAACATTTATCTCTGACAAAATGATATTGTACATCAATGCGT
Source organism: Cryptomeria japonica (assembly GCF_030272615.1). Classification (NCBI taxonomy): domain Eukaryota; kingdom Viridiplantae; phylum Streptophyta; class Pinopsida; order Cupressales; family Cupressaceae; genus Cryptomeria; species Cryptomeria japonica. Next base: position 1,271,389 of record NC_081410.1, on the reverse strand, counting down.
TTCATCCAAACATGAAATGTCGGGTTTTTAGCTAGACAAATCACACTCTAATTGTCACTGCACCTTGTTTTATTCCAATATCTGAACACAGTCTCTTAAGCCAAATAACTTCTTTACAAGCATGAGTAGTTGCCATATACTCTACTTCCGTAGTGGACAAAGCAATCACAACTTGTCGCTCACTTATCCAACTAATTGCACCACCAAATAAAGTAAACACAGAAGCATTGGTGGATCTTCTGCTATCAATATCACTTGCCCAGTCTGAATCCACATAGCCATGAATATTAAGAGAAATCACGTTTCTTACCAAATTACCATGATAACACAAAGAATACTTTGAGGTACCCTTCAAATATATGAAGACTCTTTTGACTGCATCCCAATGACCTCTACCGGGATTAGACATATATTTGGAAAGAACTCCCATTGCTTGGGGAATGTTTGTTCTAGTATAGACCATAACATACATCAAACTTCCAATTGCACTCTGGTAAGACACTTTCCTCATGTTTTCCATCTCTGATGGGGATGTAGGACATTTTGAAATAGATAATTTCATTCAACCTGTAAAGGGAACACATAATGGTCTACAATCCTTCATATTGAACCTCCATAAAATTGAATTCACATACTTACTTTGGCCTAGCCATAACTTTCTGCTCACTCTATCTCTTCTAATTTCCATCCCAATAATGCATTTCGCTGCAACAAGATCTTTCATTTCAAATTTAGCAACAAGCCAATACTTCAGTTCTGAAATCATACCTTTCCCTTTACCAATGAATAACATATCATCAATATATAATGCAATGTACAAGAAATGATCACCATCAAATTTATAATAAACACAACGATCAGATTTAGAACACTCAAATCCCAAACTAAACACATGTATCAAATTTTTGGTACCACATCCTAGGACTCTGTTTGAGACCACAAAAATATTCTTCAATTTACAGACTAAATTACTTTTACCTTTCACCACATAGTGCTCTGGCCGTTTCATATAAATATCCTCCTCCAAATCACCATGAAGGAAAACAATTTTCACATCCATTTGCTTAACCTCTAAATCATAAGCAACAACAATAGAACGACAAAATCTAATGGATGTCATTTTTGAAACAAGAGAAGACATCTCACCATAATTAACACCCTCAATCTTAGAGTAGCCTTTTGCAACCAACCTTGCTTTATACTTCTCAATTCTTCCATTTGAACCAATCATTTTCTTGAACACCCATTTACACCCAATAGGTTTTCGTCTTTCAGGCAATGGTACAAGATCCTGGGTATCATTCTTTTTCAAATTTGTCATTTCTTCTTCCATTAAAATCTTCCAAGATTTGACATCATTCATACCTAATGCCTCTTCTACAGATCTAGGTTCATCCATATTAGTATTCAAAGCAAAAATACATCTCCAATCATCAAGTGAATACCTTTTAGGTGGTTGTCTGTCTTGTAGACCTTCAAACAAGCTGAGTTGGAGGTTCTTCCTGTTGGGAAAATGGTATTGTACACCTTGCATAATAATATTTCATTGTTGTATTATTTTTTTATTATGTGAGGTGGACATAGAATTATATTGTATTGTTGCACCTAGGAGCACCTAGATGGACGCGTAACATGTAGAGATTCCCTTGGAATATTCTTGTAACCACTTGATGAGTTGTATTGACACATTGGTATTATTATATTATATTTATTTAATATTGGGGAATGTAATTGTGATGAAGTACCCAATATTAAATGTGGGTCAAGGGTAGGTAGGAAAAATATTATATTTTATTGTCACATGGTTTTGATGTAATACTACTTGGTGGTTTTGTGGTTGCTTGTCTCTATAAAAATACCACAAGGGTAGTTGTTTGGGTTAGCCAAACTAGCATTTGTGAAGGAGGAAGCATGACATGGGATGTGTGGATTCATGCTTGGTCACATGGAGTGCTTGGTTATGGCTAGGTTTTTGAAGACTTTCCATAGTTGTATTGTAATGGACGCATTGCTGATAATACATGGTGGATGATGCTTTTAGAGGCCGAGTTTTTCCCTCATTAGGGTTTTCCTAGGATATATCTTGTGTCACATTGTTGTCTATTTTTTGCATATGGCTTCTATGTGTTGATTTGATTAAAATCTATAATGGGCTATGTGGAAATTGTCATAAAGATGACTGCAAGTTTCCTTACAAGTGGTATCAGAGCTATTGGTTTAATCATGTTTATAACCCTAGTTGGAATCCATGAATGCATGAAATAATGAAAAGACAAGGCAAGATATATGGTTTTGCAGATTGTTATTGTAGATCTATGTTATTTGGGTTTGTTGTTATAATGGGTTATTTGTAGATTTGGGGTTTGACGAAGTTGGTCAATCTAGGGCATCATTGAAAATTTGCTTTAAATGAGGGTTTTTGGTGTGAGCTTTCAGATTTGGCCCAGTGACAAAAAAAAAAACGGAGCTCATGGATGGATTCAGGTTGGTCGAGAGACAAAAAATAATATATAATTCTCCCTATTTTGGTAACTGTTGAAAATATTGCAATTTGTTAATTTTGTTTTTTGTATGATGACTGCGATGACTGTCAAATTTGTTATAGGTGATATGTAGAATTAAAAATATTATTTTATCTCGTCAGATTAACCTGCAGAAAATAATTAAAAAAATAATATGTCGAGGGCGGAAAAAGTTTTGAAAGGTGAACGAAAAAAACAATCTTCTAAAACCCAACTTAATCCCCAAATATGGTCATTATTGGATTATTTAGGCACACTCAGACTTGTGAAACTAAGTGGAGTCGATGCCTCGTACCTACAACCTTGCATCACAAAGAGAAGCATATATACAAATAATACACATATACCCAACAATCACATGCACACTAAGTATATTGACTTTTATCAAACATTATATATCTTATACATACAGGTACAAGGCATCGACTCCACTTGGGTTCATAGGTTTGAGTGTGCCTAAATAAAATTCATCTCTATTTTTATTGCCAACCAAGTGTCAATCGAAATGAAGAATGTTAGAGAATAGGGGTTGAGATGAGATGAATTATATAATACATTACAATATACAAACGAGAAAAAAACTGGCCATGATGAAAACTTCTAGTCATTTAAATTTATAATAATCCTTTAAACCTAACCCTAATATGGCCATTATTTTAATAATAAAAAAAAAGGTTTAACGTGGGGAGGGGGACATGACCCCACACCCCACAGATCGTCCATGCATAGACTGTAGACCGCAATAGGTATTGCGGTACTTGCAGTGTGTACTGTAAGGCCCGCAAGGCACATAGTGCCTTGCTGGCCGGGACCACCACCGTTGGTCCCCACCATCGGGCCCTCTACATACCGCAAAAACAAAAAATTAATAAAGTTCTTTAAAACTTTGATTTGCCCGCCTTAAAATATTTTATGTGATTTATTTTTATTTAATTATCTAATAATCACATTGAAATTAAATAAAATTGCCACCAAAATATTGGTTTTGAAAATTAAACCAAAATGGCTAATATTTCACGTCCAGAAAAATAATAAACCATTACAAAGTGACCCATTGCCTTCTAGTAGATGCGAGTTTAGATTGCTCTCAGATTGTTAAGATATCCAGTGACTAGACAACACCTAAACGAAGGATTTTTAAATCTATATGAACATGAATATGAGCTAAACGGATGCAATATTTAAGCTACATATGCAAGATTAATCTAACATGATTTAAGCAATATATGAATATTTAAGCTAAATGATTTAAACAATATGAAATAACTAATATGCAATATCTCAATGCAAATTCTCAATGAACCTAGAGCAAAAACAACATAATAACAATATATTCTCCAGGATTTTTTTTGAATGAGAGATGAGAGCCTAAATTTATAGAAAATTCAGAAGAAACCAACGACTGAGATCAAATGATGATGAGCGGTCAAGATTTTCCAAGAGGAAGCACAATCCAGGTGAATTGATGTGATTGAATGCTTTTCTCAGTTTTAAAGGAAATTGAACTAAAATTAAGATAAAATCATAAAAAACTGATTTATTTTCTATTTCATTCAATTTTAATATTTAATTGTTTTAATTGCTTTCTTTGAGATTATATATCAACTTTTAATTTGTTTTTCAAGATTATCTCCTATTGATTTCTTTTCTCAAATTTTAAATTCTTTTTTGGTCAATTAATTCCCTTTTTTATTTGTTTCCTTTTTTGAAGATTTGTGCTCATAATTTCCAATTCCTCTTTCTTGATTTGTTTCCTTTTTTGAAGATTTATGGTATTTTTTATTTATTTTTCAAATTAATTCCTCTTTTTTATGATTTAATGGCAAATTGATTTATTTAATTAAATATGCTAGGATATTTAATTAAAATAAATAAGATAATTGTTTAAAATGATTTACTTAGAATGATCAATTAATTAAATAAATATTTAATTAATATTGAGTGATTAATTTTGCCATGTGACATTGGTGATTTTAGAAATTAATTGTGTGCTCAAGATTTATTTTAATTGCCTTTGGTTAGGACCTTTGTGATGTTGTCGAGATTAGGGGCTCATGGTTTAGATGACCATTTTTGGGGTATTACATTTGCCCCTCTTTGAATTAATGTGCGAGCAGTGCGTTGGTTCAAAGAAAATTTGATGTGTAGGAGATACTAGTTCTGAACTTGATTGATCACGAACTAGATAAAGAGCGAGATACTCAATTTTTTTTGAAGCGATGAAGCTGAGCAGAGTTGATTAAAGCGATATCAATCCCGAACTTGATTGAACTAGGACTGATAGAGAGCAAAGATACCGAACTTGAACTTGATTGATCAAGAAGCGAATCTTACTGATCTAGAACTTGATTGAACTAGACATAGTGAGCGAAGATAAAAACCGATCTTGAACTTGATTGATCAAGATACGATGAGCGAAGATAAACTGTCCGGCTTGATTCGATGCGATGAAATTGAATATAGTTGATTAAAGCAATACCGATCCCGAACTTGATGGAACTAGGAACGATAGAGAGAAAATATACTGAACTTGAACTTGATTGATCAAGAAGCGGATCTTACTAATCTAGAACTTGATTGAACTAGATACAATGAGTGGAGATAAAATCGATCTTGAACTTGATGGATCAAGATACGATGAGCAAAGATAAACTGTCCAGCTTGATTCAATGTGATGAAACTGAACACCTGCTTAGATTGAGTGTGATCAAAGATACTCTTTAAACCCTTGATTGATTTTAAACAAATAATCAACTTGATGAAAAGTGATGAAACTGATTAACGTTAAGAGACTGATTCAGACAAAGACAATATCAGCTTGATATGAAGTGATAAAACTGATATGCCCCGAGCGATTGATTTGATGAAGCTTAGCTGCTTGAAGATTTGAAAATTTTCTCGACATTTGAAGATGTGAGGTCATAAGGTCATGAGTATGCCCCCTTGGGAGCGAAATCGAAAGATGGCGAGGGTTGTGCAGTGATTTTAAGCAATTTTTTTGAGCGATTATAAGTTATTTGAGCACAAAGATTAATGTTGAAGATTTAAATCAGAGTTAATGTGAGAATTAAATTGAGATTTAGCATTGATTAACGAGAAATTGAACACAAATTGAAGAAGAGAATGAACAGTTGATGAAAGGGCTAAGTGGTCAACCTCGTGAAATTTCGATGTGAGAATTGACGTCAGATTTTGATTTCGATCCCGAAAATGGACTCAGGACAACCGATTTACGAGTTCTTGATTTGATTTCATTGTACTTGTGTTGACTGATTATGAGATGTTGTTATATATGCTTTATTCTATATGTATGCATATCTTTTTAGTATAGATGAATGAATGCAAATGGAATATGGGTGTTTATTTTTGTTTCTTTTTATGCAAATAAATGAGGAGAATGAGTAACTACTAATGCAAATGTTTAGTTTTCTTCATGCAATAATATGAATGCAAATAAGTATACAATGAAATGTATGGATCTATATAAGATGCTCATGCATGCAACTAACATCTCAATACACAAGTACTCGATTGGAGAAATGATGATGAAAAAGAGACCACTTAGCTGAGAAATGATGATGCTTCCAACATCTCATTCAGAAGATAAAGAGATCATTGTTACCGTGCCGAAATCACTCTAAATTCACAAGATGCAGAATGAAATGTGAAATGAGATGCAAAAATGAGATGCAACCTAAACCTAGTCACTAGATTTAAAAAACTTAATTTTCATCATTGGGCATTTTACAAACATAGTAGGCATATTAGAGTAGCTTTCTTTTCATGTGCAATATTAATTATCTTGTCCACAATGACCATTTTTTGTTCATATCCTTGGACAGATTAGGCATGGACCCAGATTGCACAATAAAGAAATCCCCTCAAAACAAACAAAGAAATGATGGGAACCTCCTTGTAGCATTCAAATAAGTGGAGTCGAGGTATGTGTGACGATTTCACCTTAATGTGAAGGCACTTATCATAGACACCCAACTGATTAGATGTTTTCAGATCATCGAAATCATTCCTACAAGCAGAAAACAAAGAAAAATTTATGCCCCCAATCCTTGCTCCTCTTAGTCAAGATAGACTTCCTCGAGTTACTCATAGTGATAATAATCGAAATTTAATAAAAGACAACACACAAAGAAAATTTTCATGCATAGCTCAAACTGTTCAGTAGTTGTTTTTAGTTTTATTGTTTTGTTTGTTTACTCTGTGATAAAACTCTTCAGTAGTCAGGAGACACGTGACTGACTCGGAGTGGACGACTAGGTTTCATTGACAGAAAAATGACTTGGTGGATACTGCTTAGGACATGTAATGTGCTCTATTGATTAACCTAAGACTAGGACATTGATCAGTTTCAAGCCATGATGGTTCCAACAAACCAGGATGTCACAAAAGTGACTAAAATATGTACAGGCAAAATCAAAGATGCATGAAAGCGGGAATGCCAACGTTGCGTTGATAGATGGAGTGCTTGAGTACAAGAGGCGCCTGTTTGCCAGGTTTTCACCTGCTTGATAGAGATTCATTTTTATTTTTTTTTAAGGAAATTTTCTGATTTTTAGGATTTCTTTAGGACATTTTATGATTTTTAGGATTTTTTTCAGGACTTTTTATGATTTTTTAGGATTTTGTTCAGGACTTTTTATGATTTTTTAGGATTTTGTTAAGGAAATTTTATGATTTACTGGAGTTTGTTCAAGACTTTTTATGATTTTTTATTATTTTTTAATGTTTTCCCCTAGTGTCTAGCAAGGCAAAAGGGATTTTGAGTACATGAATGGATAAGCGATTGATGGTGGATGCTTTCAAGGTCTATCTCACAATGTTAATCCAAGCACAAGGTCCAAATATAGCAATGTAAACCAAGGATATAGCGCAACAAAGAAATGATATAGCCTAACAAAGCCATACGGTCCAAAGAAGTGGCCATGTCAAGAGGTTTGTGGAAAGCATGTTTTATATTTTATCCAGTGTTGATCAAGATCAAGGGACAAATTTGGATAGGGGACAAATAGGATAATCAAGATCAAAGGTGGTAATGAAGGATGTAAGTGAGCAATGGATAGGAGATAAAGGGTTTGGATCAAGTGCAATATATAGGACGTACAAAACTTGTAAAGATCCTTAACCTTGTCAATATCAAAGGTGGAAAAGGGATATGAATGTAGATAGAGCGAATGAGGGATAATGGAGGATGAAGGATAATAGATGGATGTACATGGATGAAACTTTCCCCCAGTGTAAAGTGCAAAAGAATAATGGATTACACATGACATCTTTTTGCCAGGTTTTCATCATGGTACTTGCCCAAGGCGCCACAAGAAGTGGTTTTCACTCATGGACGAAATTATCTCTTTACTTTTTTTTCTTTTTTTATTCACTTTTTCATCATTTTTTTTTTCTTTTTGAAAGATATTGGAGACATGATAGAGGATGGAAGAAGGACCCCAACGTCTCGCTTCTTTGGAAGGTACCCTTAGAAAATGAGTTGCAATAGACCATGGCTATGACGGTATGCTCAAAGATGTTGGCAAGATAATGGAATGAAACTAGGGCAAGGATTTATGCAAAGGATTGGATAAGAGGGATGGAAGGGTGAAAAAGAGGTGTTGGATAATGGATGGGATGTTGGAAGAATTGTGTATGGCTAGATGGAAATGTTGGAAAGATCAACATTGGCACACACCTTGAGGGATGGTGGATATATGAAAGAGAAGTGAATCTCAGATTTTGAGATTTGGATGGAGGAAAGGTTACAGATTTTGGGGCATAAGAACCCAAAATGGATGAAGGAGGTGATGAAGGAATAGACTCGGAAGGTTTGGATGGAGGAACAACAATTTTGATTTTTCTTTAGACTATTGTGCTTCAAGCAGCCGCTTAGGGATCCACATGGTTTTTGATTTTTCATGCTTTTGTAGTTCCTTAGAGAGCATTGCTTGTACAAGTCCCTTAGGAACCCATATAACTTTTGACTTTTCTTCTTTCTTTGTGGGCCTTTGTGGCGTTTTGCATTTTTATTTTTCTTTTTGGATCATATTTTTCTTTGTTTTGACATGTCGATTAGATGGGACATGTTGATCCTTGAATACATGTGGATTGCGTGATTTATGACTTTTATGCTTGGCATCCAAATTGCTTGGAGAAGGAAAGAATGTATGAATGGATAGGAATGATATGGAGGTCTTTTAGATGTATGGAAGGTACTCAAAGATGTGTACCTTTTTTGATATTGCATAAGGGATGGAGGGATATAGGGACCTAGAATGGATGAAAACGATGATGGGGAAAGCGAATATTTGGATTTAACTGGAGAAATGTAGGATTTATGAGAGACACAAACATCTTGAGAGTGAGCAATGTAGCCAATATAATCAAGATTTTCTTTTATAGCAGGGGGTTCTAATATACCCTGTTCATGAATGTCTAACCCTTTTCTTTGATAATGCATGCTTTGAAAGATATTTTTAGGAAAGGGTTTCTTCTTACTTTTGATGCTAGAGGCAAGTCCATTTTGAGGTGGAGGTGGCTTGCAAGGTATGATAGGATCATGAAGTGAACATGGAGGATTATGACAAGGAGATGAAGGGATACTTTGATCTTGACATGGAAGAGGACCATTGGATAGAGCAAGAAGGGTGTTTGACTCTTCATTTTGAATAGGATTGTTTGAAAAGGTGGAAGAGGCATCATGATCTTGCTTAGGAAGTGGATTAGGAATGGGATTTGGAAGGATGTTTTTCTTTTGGGATAGAAGTGGGTCATCTTGAAAGAAATGGAAAGGTATAAGGGGATCATCATGGGATTCTAGTGAAATAGGATCTTTTTCAATCATTAGATGGGATTGAGGAGTTTTGGTGTCTTGGTCTTGATTTATGATAGGACTTGTTTCTTCATTCTTCAAATTATCCTCTTGGCATGGAACCACTTCTAAGGAAGGGATAGGATTTTGCATAGGCATAGGGGATTCTTGGAAGGTCTCCATATTTTGGCATGATGGGGAAGAATTTTGGAAAGGCCCTTCTGGAGTGGGTATGATTGGAATTGGAGTGCATGATGGCATAGGATCTGGGATTTTTAAATCATGTGAGGAACTTGTATCAATATTGGCATTAACTTGGATTTCCATAGGAGATAGCCCTTGAAGGTCAACATGAGAAGTTTCATTGTTTGAAGGAGATGGTATGGATTGTTGCTGAGAAGTCTTAGGAGATGAAGGAATCATGGAAGGGATGAAGGCTACATATGGACCCTTTCTAGACATAGGTTCATGATTTTGATCATGCTTAGAAGTAGTTCCTTCTTTTTCTTTAGGTGAGTCATTAGGATATTCAATTTCAATGACACCATCATCAAGGAGATCTTGAATCTTATGTTTTAATTCCATACACATTGAAGTCTTATGTTTGTTATGCCTATGATATACACACTAATTGCTCAAAACTTCACATCCCCATGTGGTCTTTTTAGGCAATATGATAAGATTGTTCTTAAGAAGCTCTTCCAAAGCTGACTCAATAGATTGCCCCAAAGGTGTAAACTGTCTATCTAGGGAATAGATGTCTTTTTGTCTTGGTGAAGGTGAGATTTGGTCTTTGATTGTCAATTATTTGCTGGTATTTGATCGTCAAATTACATAATCATTTTAGCATTCCTTGAAGTTTCTCACTCTTGATATCATGCATTTGTTTTTCAAATGGAGTCATTGATTTATTTTGTTGGATTTTCATGTCATATATTTCTTCCTTGATATCTTGAAGCATTTGAGCCAAGGTAGCCATGTGAATTGGAGCTAAGGTAGGCATGGGATTCTTACTTTTGTCAAAAATTTTAGAAGAGCTTTTGGTTTGAACAAGCATTTACAATTGACAGGACCGAGAGCTAGATGTGTTGCAGAAGTCAAGATCAAATTGGAGCTAGTTGTTCATTTAACGTAGTGATTTGAGAGAAGTAACTAAGATCTGGTCTGGTTTCAAGAACGATCTATCCTGTGTATCTAAGTTAACTTAGGTTTGATAAGATGTTGATTGAACTAGCTGAGAGATGATCGACAAAATTGTGCAACACAACGACATGGGTACACTATCAAGACTACTTATGCTCAGGAGGATGATAACCAATTTAATGCTCGCTATAGATTGGTCTGGGCAGGTTTGACTATTTTGACTGACAAGATTAGGAATTTGTACGACAGAGTTTATCACTGAGTTGTTGATTTGTTTTCTCCAGTTTTAGTATTTCAGTTTCAGTTTCAGGGGTGAAAACACAGAAAACACACAAGATGTATAATAATTCAATCACAACACACTAACCCTACAGAAGTTGGCTTAGAGAAGAAAATATTTGCTTGCTGACTTAGGTACACACCCAATAGCTAATCAGAATACGGCCGCTGAGTCTCACGCAATGGATTGTCAACGCCGTATTAGCCGACTCCAAACGCTAATGGGGGCACAATATGGCAAGTGTCTTGGGAGAGTTACTATCTCTTTTGCACAAAGATTATCCCCCTTTCGGAGGTGAACTGGGTAGCTTCTATCTTATAGTTCTTAGTCAAGAATTCCGTTTGAAATTACCCCTTGAAGTCACGCAAGCATGATTGAGGCCTATAGCCCGACAAGGTACTGAAACAAGCTGTAGTCACGTAAACGTGATTGAGACCGCAAGGCCCTACAAAATGCTCGATATGAGAGATCTCAAAGAGAAAACTCAAATAATCCCATCCTTTGAGACTTTAATCACCAGAGACCTATTTATTATAGTGAGTTGGAATGCTCAAGTCCAGCTGTACTCACTTGGGTCGTTCTCACAGGGTGATTACCTTTTCCCACTATGACAGGCCCACTAAAGGTACACAAATCTCAAAACTTAGAAAAAAGCTTTGAGGGTCTAGATTTCTGATTGTCTGTAATAGACCAGAGCATACTCTCCTACCTCTCAGATTTTTCTTAAAACACAAAAGACAGATTTGTTCTTTAACCAGATAGCAATTTAAGTGCCTAAAAATTAATTTAAAGAATACACGATGTTTGGTCGATTCTCTTTAGGCAACCTGCAAAACTAACGCATCAGAAGTCATGTTATTTTTTAATTCTTTGACAGACGTATGTTTGATTGATAAATTCTTTGTCAAGCGAACCTGCAGACATCAAAAGCCCAAAATTATTTGCCAAAATAATATAAAAAAAATCATCAAAAGAAAATTCTAGCATGCAAACTGTACATTAAACTAATTTAACAAGAATTTCCATTTTTTATGACTATCCTAGTTATGATAGTTTTGATAGTACTGCACTCTGTCATTTATAACTTTTCAACCAGAGATAATTAGAAAAATTGCTTCAGTGGAAATGTTGAAAACTTGGTTTTACAGAACATATTAAAATTTTGTTTAGATCTAATGGTTCCATAAAAAGTTATGCCCTCCGAACATAGACCATTTCTGACTGTCACAGAAGAATAAGTAAAATGAAAGTACTGCACTCTGTCGTTCCTAACTTTTAAATAAGAAATTATTAGAAAAATCTCTTCAGTGAAACGGTAGAAAATGTGGTTTTCAATAAGATATCAAAATTTGGTTTAGATCCAACGGTTCAATAAAAAGTTACGCCCTCCAAAAAGAGACCATTTTTGACTGTCACAGAAGAACAAACAAAAAGAAAGATTTTTATTTGAAAATTCAACACATGTTTATTAGTTATAAAAACAAAAGATTAAATTTGTTCAAGAAAAATTATAAATCTTGTAGTCATGGGTTCGAGCCCCACGGTGTGCGCCAAAGATGTGTGTATGAAAAGTGGACCTGTATCTGTATCTGGAATACACAACACTTCAATCAAGTCATTAGATGCATAGTTAGTAAATCAATAATCAATGAATAATAAACCATTACAAAGTGACCCATTGCCTTCTAGTAGATGCGAGTTTAGATTGCTCTCAGATTGCTAAGCTATCCAGTGACTAGACAACACCTAGACGAAGGATTTTTAAATCTATATGAGCATGAATATGAGCTAAATGGATGCAAGATTTAAGCTAGATATGCAAGATTAATCTAACATGATTTAAGCAATATATCAATATTTAAGCTAAATGATTTAGACGATATGAAATAACTAATATGCAATATCTCAATGCAATATCTCAATGCAAATTCTCAATGAACCTAGAGCAAAACCAACATAATAACAATATATTCTTCAGGATTTTTTTTGAATGAGAGATGAGAGCCTGACTTTATAGAAAATTCAGAAGAAACCAACGACTGAGATCAAATGATGATGAGCGGTCAAGATTTTCCAAGAGGAAGCACAATCCAGGTGAATTGATGTGATTGAATGTTTTTCTCAGTTTTAAAAGAAATTGCACTAAAATTAAGATAAAATCAGAAAAAAACTGATTTATTCTCTATTTCATTCAATTTTAATATTTAATTGTTTTAATTGCTTTCTTTGAGATTATATATCAATTTTTAATTTGTTTTTCAAGATTATCTCCAATTGGTTTCTTTTCTCAAATTTTAAATTCTTTTTTGGTCAATTAATTCCCTTTTTTATTTGTTTCCTTTTTTGAAGATTTGTGCTCATAATTTCCAATTCCTCTTTCTTGATTGTTTCCTTTTTTGAAGATTTATGACAATTTTTATTTATTTTTTAGATTAATTCCTCTTTTTTTATGATTTAATGACAAATTGATTTATTTAATTAAATATGCTAGGATATTTAATTAAAATAAATAAGATAATTGTTTAAAATGATTTACTTGGAAGGATCAATTAATTAAATAAATATTTAACTAATATTGAGTGATTAATTTTGCCATGTGACATGTGCGATTTTAGAAATTAATTGTGTGCTCAAGGTTTATTTTAATTGCCTTTGGTTAGGATCTTGGTGATGTTGTCGAGATTAGAGGCTCATGGTTTAGATGACCATTTTTAGGGTATTACACTTGGTAGAAGTTTACAGGTGTTTTTCAAAGTTGGACTTTGATGGTGATTGGTACACAATTTTGTTTTGATTTGAGGACATGGTTGGACATGGTTTGAGACTTGGGGTTTCATGTGGGTGATAGTTGAGTGTAGGTGCAACTTTGATGATGATTATGGTGTCATGAGTATGCAAGTACATGTTTTGCATTCACACGACATAGTCATGATTGTGGCGATTTGGTGGTGATTTGTTTTATATTAGGAGGTTGTTCTTATCTCTTGATGCTTATTTGGTTCCTTTGATTATAATATTTGATTGTGGACATGTTTGGTGAATGGGTTAGGATGTTGATTTGGTGTTTGAGTCATGTGGTCTATAGGATTATTCTCTTTGATATATCAGTTTGTAGTTTACTAATGTGATGATGAGTTTGCATGTTCAGTGATTGGATCCATGAGTTATGTGATTGGTAGGTTTGAGCTCACCTATTCAAGTGTAGTGGGATGGCTCAGATGTGGACTGTCTATATCCACCGGTTTTGATTCATTGTGGTGCATACTCCTTAGTTGACCTTGTTTGTGGTCATTTGTGCATTGGTATGGTTGTTTTGAGATGAGATGATGGATGATGTTATAGTACTTGGATAGTTGGCATGAGACTTGTAGCATGTATTTGATCATGATCATGATAGCTTGCTTATTTATTTGATTACACTTTTAGTGGGATATTTTGATAGTGATGAGTTGGTGGGGTAGGATTGATTCCTAATTGGTGGTTTGTTGGTTGTTGTATGTATCTTCTTGAGATGGAGTTCATGGTTTACTTGATATTATTGACATTTCACATGGATGTGTGTAGACCTGGATGTTCTTCATTTAGGAGATGGTTATCACGATGTTACAGAGAGCTTGGTATCACAGTTCAGTGAGAGCTTGTAGCAGTGATGAGTATTCACCATGTTGGTTGGTGGATGATCTTCTTAGTGTGCATATGTTGAAGGATGCCTTAGATCCTATTGTTTCAGAAGGGTTCTCTTACATTTGCGGGCACACTGTTAAGAGATGTTTACACCTTGAGGGCTCAAGGAATCCTGGGTTGAGGTGTGATTTTATGCTTTCATTTGACATGATATCCTTGTTGGTAGGATGGACTTATATTATGTCATGGTACACTCTTGATATGCATTTAGAGTTTTGGCATGGTATGGTTATTTGATATGTTCATATGAGACATGTCATCTCTTTGAGATGGATTAGATCATGTTGTCACGTTTATGTTCCTCATTCCATGGTTGGAGCTTTGACATTGATCTTGGTAGTTCTCTTTGTATTGGGTACATGATCATTTGCTTGATACTTCATGATATTGCGGCGTTGCATTTGGGTTTGGCGTGGATTGATCAATTACAAGTTCTCGTGGATGCATGGAGATGCTGGTGATGCTAGTAGTCTCTTGTGATTAGAGACATGTGTTGGGATAGTTGGTTGTTTCAATAGGAAGTCCGAGGAGCATTCACCTTGTATGGACTTGAGAGGAGATTGTTCTTAGTGTGAGTCGTGATGACTTGGATATCTTGATGAGCATTCTCATTCCCCACTCTTGGTCTACTTGACAATTTACTACTTGAGAGGTATTGCCCATTGTTCCTTTCAGGTGCATTATATTTATGCTTATCTTTCATTGATATTGATCTTGAGCTACATGGAGTTTGTTAGTTCTGGAGGGTTCATTTGGATGCATTGCATTGGTTATCTCCTTGTGCATTTGACTTATTATTTTGATGGTGACAATCATTGATATTAGTTTGGGAGATGGTTTATTGGGCGTATTTCCTAGGCTTGGGAATGGATATTTAGTTTGATCTTCTTGGTTATGAGAGGCTTACATCCATGTTGATTACATGTTATATATGTTGGTTTATTCCAAGGGTCTGAATCGTGTTTGGGTGTTGTTATGATTTTCATGTGGGATTCTTTGGAGGAGATCATACTTGACACAATTAGCATTTAGAGGTGTGTGTAAAAGGACATACTACATGATTTGATTTGCAGTGTTTCTCTCTTTGTTTCGATTATCTTCCTGGATGTTCATATTCACATTACATTGGCTAGAGGTTGTTTGGAGCTATGTGTTCACTGGTATTGTGTTAATGTGTTGTCATGTGGGAGATGGCATAGAGGTTCCTTTATCTCTTTCTTTTGTTGGTGTGGAGAACATGGGAGAATGTTGGAGACATGGTGTGAGAGTGGTACATGCATGTTATTGGTTTACATGATGTTCATATTGATGTGGATGTTCTTGATACTACATGGTTGCACTTCTATAATATGTTGTTAGTGTATTCATTTCTGATATTGACATTACCTATACAGTGGGAGTTCCTTGGTGTACATACATGGTAGGTATTGCACTTGGGGCTTATGGTTGCATGTTACAGGTTGCATATGTTGATGATATGTTATTCACTTGGTTTGTATGCATTGGAGGCATGCATAGTTGATGTGTTAGCACTTGCTGTGGGTGTTATTTCAACTATGTAAACAACTACCTTTGCATTGGATACCTTTGGAATAGTGTTTGTGTTCGGATATCAGTTGGTGCAGGACTTATCACTTTTTGCGACAGATTGTGTGGCTTTCTATTTGGATGATGTTTTCATGTCTAGTGGCAGTTGCATGATGGAGGGTGGGAGCATTCATGTATGAGATGGTGGCCACTTTGTTTCTCATTGCAAGTATCTTGGTGGAGCACATGAAGCACTTGGATTCCATGATAGCATATGTGCGCGGAGAGATCAGTCTCTTGTTCGTGTGATTGATTACTTCTTTGTGATGGTATGATGAAAGAATAAGTATCCAGTAGAATACTGAGAGGGGGGGGGGGTGAATCAGTATACTGAAAAACTGATACAAAGTTCCCAATCTCAAATTCAATCACACAAAGTAAACATATCTCAGTCAAGATCAATATTCATAAGAATACTTGACATCAACCGGTTTGACTGTTATGACAACTTAACAGTAAACAACTTCAATCTTGTAAACACCAACAATGCTTAATCATAACTCAACATATTCATCTCTCAATGCTTCTAGTTATCATGCCTTATCAGAAGTTAATCAAATCAACAAATAAGATCATAACCATAAAAACATTCACCACTTGACACAAATGTTTATACGTGGAAAACCCAAATAGGTAAAAACCATAGTGAGATGAGACTCACAAGGATAGCTATCTGAACTCTTCTGAAGTTTGCCCTGTTAGGAGCCAAGCCTGTTAAAGCTTTACAATAAGTCCTGTTAAGAACTAATTCCGGTTAGGAAGCACCTGATTAAGGGATTTACAAATATGCCTTGATGAAAAACACAATACCCTATTAGGAGTAAACTCATTGGAGGATTTAAGAATCCAAGCTAATGGACCACCTTGTTAGAGGATTTAATGAGTAACCAAGCTTGTTAGAGTGTACCCGGTTAAGGGATTTCACTTTTGCTGTAATTGTTAGAAAACAACAAGTTTTCTTGATATGTCTGAATAGCATTACATTTGCTTGATCAAATCCTTTTAAGCTTCAATCTGCCTTCACTCAAAGTGCAGATCCATTCACTGGTTAGGCAACAAGACACTCAATAGGTTTCTGCCAATCTTGCCAACAACTTTTACAAGCAACTTCATCGACTTTAAATACAAATCAATTAGGTTGGTAACACAACAAAAACCTAATTCTCATCATCGAGATTACAAACAAGTCGATACAATCTTTACCGTTAGAAATCATGACAATCTCTTCACATTCTTCAAGAAAATTCCAACCGCTCCATGATCACTGCTCCATCGGACATTGTAACTCATCATGCGTTGTGCATTAGATGCAATCCACTTTGCTCCTTCCGTAGACAATAAACAAACACGCCAAAACAATTTGAACTTATCCTTATACAATGTTCACACGTGTCTCCATCATTACTGCTCATCAGATAATAAACCAACAATTTTGATTGGTTAGGGTTTACTGGTTACATTTCATAGAAAGGTTTAACCCTTTACACCGGTTTACCAGTTCAACTCACAAACATAACATACTGGTTTACAACATCTTCCACAAATCTCTTCTTACCAGTTACTAGCCAATATCAAAAACAACAATATCAACAATAATATGAGTACCATTACCGGTTCAATCGACATCAAGGACAACATATCATTAATGCAATCTTTATGCAAAATGCCAACAAACTACGAATGCCAACAATCTCCCCCTTTGACATTGTATACAACAATTGAGAGAATGTTGGGAAAATGGTATTGTACACCTTGCATAATAATGTTTCATTGTTGTATTATTTTATTATGTGAGGTGGACATGAAATTATATTGTACTATCATATTGTATTGTTGCACCTAGGAGCACCTGGATGGACGTGCAATATGTAGAGATTCCCTTGAAATATTCTTGTAACCACTTGATGAGTTGTATTGACACATTGGTATTATTACATTGTATTTATTTAATATTGGGGAATGTAATTATGATGAAGTACCCAATATTAAATGTGGGTCAAGGGTAGGTAGGGAAAATATTATATTTTATTGTCACATGATTTTTGGGCCCATGGTTTTGATGTAATACCACTTGGTGGTTTTGTGGTTGCTTGTCTCTATAAAAGCACCACAAGGGTAGTTGTTTGGGTTAGCCAACTTAATATTTGTGAAGGAGGAAGCATGACATGGGATGTGTGGATTCATGCTTGGTCACATGGAGTGCTTGGTTATGGCTGGGTTTTTGAAGCTTTCCATAGTTGCATTATAATGGACACATTGTTGATAATACATGGTGGATGATGCTTTTGGAGGTTGGGTTTTTCCCTCATGAGGGTTTTCCCAGGATATATCTTGGGTTACATTTTCATGGGTATGTTGTCTATTATTTGCATATGGCTTCTATGTGTTGATTTGATTGAAATCTATAATGGTTTATGTGAAAATTGTCTTAAAGATGGCTGCAAGTTTCCTTACACTTCCTCCTGTTTTGAAGATTCAGAGCTAGATGAGCTCTCCTCAAATTCTTTCCTATCAAGAGGTCTTGATTTAACTCTTTCAGGTATAGAAATAAATTGAATCACATCCTCCTGTTTAGTTTGTTATGGCTACAATGTAACTGAAGGAGATTTAATTTCTCTAAAAATGACACTTCTATTATGTATTATCTTTTGTACAAAAAAATTCCAAAGCTTGTATCCTTTCACACCACAACTCTATCCGATGAAGATACATTTCACAACCTTGTTCTCCAACTTTGTTCGCTTCTCCTTCGACACATGTGCATATGTCTTGCAACCAAAAACTCCAAGTTGTCTCAATGAAGGCTTGTGACTTGACCATGTTTTGATAGATGTTTTATGAACAGAGCCTGTGTAAGAGACCTATTAATCAGGTAGCAAGCAATGGCAATAGCTTCAACCCAAAATTTTTGATTTAGACCAACACCACTCAGCATACTCCTAGCCTTCTCCATCAATATCCAGTTCATTCTTTCTGGAACTCCATTCTGTTGTGAAGAATATGGAGTTGTCTTCTATTTATTAATGCCATAGTCTTTATAGTATCTATCAAAATCATTAGAGAAAAATTCACTGCCATTATCAATCCTCAAACATTTAATTTTCTTTCCAGTTTGTAAATCAACCATTACTTTAAATTTTTTAAAATGATTGAAAACTTCAGATTTACTCTAATAAATATACCCATGTCCTACTAAAATCATCATTAAATGAAACATAATATGTGGATTTTCCAATGGAAGGGACATGTACATGACCAAACACATCAGAATGAATAAGATCCAAAACACCACAAGATTTATGAGAACTCGAGTAAAATTGAACGCTACTTTGTTTTCCATAAATGCAATGCTCACAAAAATGAAAGTCAAGATTACAATCATTCAAACCCTCAACAAGGTTTTTATTATTCAAGATCCTTAGACCCTTTTCTCCAATGTGGCCAAGTCTCTAATCATAGTCTTCTCTATAGGTAACTTTGCTTTAGAAGAAAGAGAACCCATAGGTACCCAAAAGCCATCTCTATTCATTGAAGGTGAAGCCCTCAAATCTTTTGATGAAATATCCACATATTTACTTTTTACAAAAATGCTATTACACTCAATAGTGTATGCCTCTAGCTTATACAAAGTTCCAAACCTGACACCTCTAGCAATCACCATAGCACCCTTAATCATCGTACATTCGGCAATAGAAAAGACTACTTGCACACCTGCGTCTATCAATTTGCTCACAAATGATAAATTTCGTTTTAATCTAGGGATATGCAACACACTGCTAATCCTTTTTATTCTACCATTAGGAAATCTGATTTCAACTTTACCGCAACCAACAATATCTAAATGTGAATCATCACCCAAGTACACCTTACTTTCGTTAAATTTTTTATATTTAGAAAACCAATCTCTATTGGAAGTCATATGATAAGACACACCTAAGTAAATTAACCATGCATCATTACCTGTATGAGTAGCCAAAGCTGCAATGAATGCATCACCATCTTCCTTATTAGACTCAGAATTAGAATCGAACTTCTTCTTTTCTTCTTTGCAGTCCTTACAGATGTGTTCTGATTTACCACAATTCCAGCAGATGACTTTGGACTTTCCAAGAGATTTCAATCTCCCTCTGGACTTGGATTTATTACGCTTCTCATTCTTCTTGCCTTTTTCCTTAGGTCTTCCATGGACAATTAGGGCTTCCTTCGAACTGATGGATACTTTCCTCCACATTTCTTCACCAAGAAGGTCACCCACCACATCTTCAAACTTCAAAACAACATATGTACTACCGATAACCATAATAAGATAATCACACGAATTAGGCAAAGAACAAAGCAAGATCTGAGATTTCTCCTCCTCATCCATCTTAACACCCATAAATACTAATTGAGTGACCAACATATTAAATAATTCTAGGTGGTTTGTTATGCGTCCACCCTCTTATATTATCAAGAAATATAATTTTGTCTTCAAGAAAATGCGATTCAATAAATATTTGGCTTGATACATCTCACCAAGCTTACTCCATAGCTTCTTTGTAGAGGTCTTTTCATGGACATTGATTAGAACAAAGTTTGTTAAGAACAATCTAATTAAACCCTTGGCTTTACAATCCATAACATCATATTGATTAGCTACAATAGGATCTGAGGGTCTTGAGACATTCACATCAACTATATCCCATAAATCTCAATCTATTAGCAGATCCTCCATCTTTAACTTCCACATCTCAAAATTACTTCCAAAATTTTCTCCGCCTCTGTTCTCCTTGATAAAATTGCCATCTGAAAATTCATGCAACAAGATCAAAAGTATCTTCTGCACAAACTCCCAAATATGGATTAGTTCAAAAAAATCCACAACTGAAAGCAAAGGTGACCAGGGTTTGATACCACTTGTAAGGTAGTTAAGTAGTGGAACAACTTCCTACACTAACCTTGAGAGGAGGATAATGTTAAAAACTTTTACAAATCATCACAATAGTTACAAAGACTTAACATAAATAGACATAATAGCATGCATATCGCAACATAATGATTTACGAGGGGAAAACCCTTTCGAGAGAAAAATACCACACTTGAAAAGCCGATCAATATATTATTCAACAATCAATAACATATTACAATATACTTTTAGAACAAGCTCTTCAGAGGAGTACCACTAACTAGAGATTCAAAGGTAACTCAATAGCCATAAGAATCTTACACACAACCTCTATCTCACGCACCTCATATATATGAGATACAATACAAGAAACCATCAAACGGTATTACAAAATCATGGGCTAAAACCACCCAATAAAGTGGAACCAACCTTATCTCCAATCTAGATGACCTGTGATGTATCAAAACACACATCGACAT
The DNA here is from genome assembly GCF_030272615.1 of Cryptomeria japonica. NCBI lineage: Eukaryota > Viridiplantae > Streptophyta > Pinopsida > Cupressales > Cupressaceae > Cryptomeria > Cryptomeria japonica. The sequence goes on along the minus strand of NC_081410.1, from coordinate 1,249,995 downwards.
GTGTTCCTCCTTTTTACAACTCATTTATGTATCCGATGCATTTTTATATTCCTATTTCAGGAGTCCAAACTTCTAGAGGCCATAACTTGTGACCTGAGTGTCTGATTGACGAACAGTTTGAAAGCTCGTGAAGTGCTCCATAATCTCATAACCGCTATGTTGGTTATGTTCACTTTTTAGGGCATTTCAGAGCCTCTAAAGTCATCAAAATTAAATTTAAACCTTTCATTGCACCCTTCAAAAACAAAAAAAATTAATATATTCAAAACTAGTTATGATCTTGCGACAAAAAAATTGCCAGCATGCTTATCTAGCCAATCCAAAGTTTTGGGGAAAATTTCCCACCATTTCATGCTCAAACTTAAACTAACAATAAATAGTGACCTCATGTAAATGCAAGGATGAGACACCATTTTCCCAACAGGCTTCCTTACTGTCATCTTTATTTCCATCTCCTTTATTTTTTTGAGACCAACAATCTTTCTTTAAATGTATTGGCTTTCCGCAATACCAACAATCCTTTCTTCCTCTGGATTGAGAGTGTCATTTCTTTGACTTCTCTCACGACTTTTCACAATTTCCTAGGCTTTTCCCTCTTTCCTTTGATCTTCCCCTATTCTCTACATATTCAAGATAGTACCTGATGATGTTGAAGTCTCACCTATGCTTTTCCGTCACATTTTCTCGCTTAAGATAACACCAACAATATCATCAAATTTCAAAGTGTTTGTACCAGAGACAGAGTTACTTACAACCATAACCAAGCTATTCCAGCTTTCTGACAAAGAACATATAATTAAGAGAGCCCTAACATCTTCATCAAAGTTGACTTTTACATAAGTCAGTTGGGTAGTGATCATATTAAATTCATTTAAATGATCTTCTATAGATCCTCCTTCACTCAATATCTTATTAAACAAAGGCTTCATAAGAAATACCTTTTTCAAAGTTGAGGGTTTCTCATACAATTTAACCAGTGTTGCAATCAGGGGCTTTAGTTGTTGTTAATTTTGATACATTGAACGCTACAGATGGTGCAAGACACAATTGAATAGTTCCCAGTGCCTTTTTGTCTAGAATTGAACCCAATCTTCATTTGACATCGCGATACGTTTCTTTGTCTTTCCTTCCAATGAATGCCCCAAATCCTTTTGATATAAGTAATCCTCCATTTGCATTTTCCATAATTGATAAATCTGGCCATTGAACTTCTCGACCGTGAATTTAGTTTCTTCCATTGCTCTCACTCAAATCTGAAGGTCCTTGCCAATTTAGAAAAATACACATCTCTGAAACCAATTGTTAGGGTTTAGACAGATCCATAGCATATATGAATTAACAATTGTATTGAAGATTCAAATACACAAAAGATGAAGAATCATACACAACACAAATTACACAGAGATTTAACGTGGTTCACCCAAGATGGGCTACATCCATAGAATACAATTGTCCAATCTTTTCTTATTACCCAGTAAAACAATACAACACCATTTTAATGCCCTTTTCATTCTAACTGCTTATAACATGCAATTTCTAGGGCAACCTACAAAGTTGGCTTTTTAGGGCTTTTTCAAATGTCGGTTTTTTTAAACAAAAAATGCTATTTTTTTCCTTACAAGTGTACAGTACTTGCATGATTAGTCGCCACATACCAACAATCTCCCACTTGGAGATTGATTAGGTTCCACACAAAACAAGGTCTAGAAGCATAATAGGGCAATGTGGGTATAAATGATATGGAGTCATGATGCCCGTGTTGTATAGCCATGGAATCTTGAATATCATGAGAAATGCATGATGTACTCAATCTAAAGGTAATTCTAGGAGTCTGACATGGTAATATAGGCTTAATAGGTGAATCAAAGAGCATCTTATGATAATATAATATAGTGTAAGGACCTCCATAATTAAATACTTACATAGTTCATAGTTACACAAAATATAATAAATTAAAGATGCATGTTCAAATTTACAATATCTGAGGCACAATATTTACATTTGAATGTTTATTACAATAAGCCATCACAAGGTAGAAGATAAGGATACAAAATCCTTTACAATAGACCAAAAGGTCATTTATATTTAATACATAAGAACAAAAAATGAAGATCCTCCCAATAGAAACTATTGGATCTTGACACATATTGTGGGAAAGAACATTGTTGGAGCATGTTTCGACCTTACCACATAGCATTTACACTTCCCTGATTTTTTTTTATGAAACGAAGGATTCTTGGCCTAGCCCGAGGAATAGTAGCCAAGTAATACTGGCAAGAGTAATGGAATTATGTGGTATTGTAAAGGAACATAATTACTTGTCTAATTTTAGTCAATTCAATAATTCGAGACCCATATCAAGCATAGTAACTTAATCGCGAGTTCCAAAACATTCCAAGAAGACTCTAGGTACAAAAGCACACATGATCACATAAGAGCATAAAGAGGCATGTTTCTATTCATTTTCTTGGATGTATCATTATGAATCTAATGCAAAGTTCTCCTACTTGGATAATGTGAGAAAATGACATTATGCAAGATGATAACACACTGTGATACATGTATCAAGTAGTCTATACACATTAAAAGTGCAAGTTAACTTCTAGTATGAATATTTGTAATTTGCCTTATTTGAAATGCAATGAAATTGAATTCAATTCTCAATAGGCATACAAACTTAAAATAGATTTAATGGAGATTTCATCATTTAATGATTATGCAATATTTATAAATGAAGGTATATCACATGTATGTAAAAATAACACATATATAAGCGTAATACTTATGTGTCTACATTCTAATGCTAAAACATTTTATTAATTTCATGTTCATAAATAAAACAACACAAATAAATATAGAACTTATAAGTTTAAAAATATACTTCAAAATGAATCAACATTATCTATTCCAATAATAAGATTAGAAAGTTTATTTAATACATTAACACATAATGTGAAATAAATAATGACAAAGTGAAATCATGATTGTATTATACTAATAAGGTAACTCTATAAATGATTCTTTAATTAAGAACCCTAACTTGATACATTTTCTAAGAAAAAGAGTCTTTTAATGTTTGTCTTTCTTGCTTACTAACATGTATATACTCCCCTATAAGATATCTTTTATGATTTTTTCATTGTTATGCAAGTTTTTATCCACGACTAACTCCTATTATAATAAAATGGAGTGCATAATAATAATAACCCAAATATGTCCTAAAACATAATTAGGAAATAAAGGATAATATTTAGGTATTATCCAAGCCATTATCCTCATTTGGTTGTTCATAAAAATGGTATGTTGTTAAACTTTATTATAAAAACTCCATCTTGCTATTGACTAAGAATTCACTACTATAGATGTTAGAAAATCATAGCTTGAAAGACCCTTAAACCACAAGGTCAACGTAGGAAGGACCTCCAAATTTTTGCATTCTAAGAATAGAGAAACCCAAATTCATTACAAAACTAATAAATATCAAGTCAATAAGACTAATAAAATATAGAAAAATTTCACATTTTATGCATTTTCCACTATACACAAGTGTCGTTACATATTTTGGCCTTAGACTATATGTATGAAATGAATGCAACATGAATTTTATTATCACATTAAAAAAAAACACCTATATGATTGTCAGAAGAAAGAATAGAAGAATAAAATAAACTAAGGAGATGCATTTGTTTGCATGCATTCATAATGTGTGGTCAATAAAAGAAAGTTGACATGCATATCTTTCCTAAACTAGAATGCATTTTTGAAGACAATGAAGAACTAATGAATTGATGAAAGATGGTTGAAGAAGTTACATTTCTTGATACAACTTATGCATAGGAGGGACTGGTCCATAGAGATATAATTCTTACTAAAAAGACTATACAACTAACATTTAAATTCTTATAACATCTATTCGACATATGTGTAAATCAAGGTCCAATATTTGATTTCACAGACAAGGGAAAGACTACATATTTGTATTTATTATTCATGAATAAACCTAAAAATATAAGCTAACAAAACTAACCGATAGGCTTTTATATTGAAATACCATATTGGCTAATTACTTAATGCTAGAATGACTAAATTTAGTTTTCATTAGATAAATAAGGAGAGGTACTGTATGACTAAGGGTAGAATGCACAATACCTAGTTAAAGGTTTGCAATCAGAGATTAGCAAATAATTTATACCTTTTTTGTAACTTGTGAAAAATTGTAATAACTTCTTCCTGATAACATGCAAACATTCTCCTTTCTTGTTCATTATTCCCCTTAGTTTGGAATAGCTAAAATCATTGCGACCCTTCTTCACCCAAATTTGTGGTTTTGGAGTAGTTCCACAATATTTCCAAATCAAGGAAGGATAAACGAATCCCCCAAGATTACATTGTTGCCAAGTCAAGCTAATTTAGGACACATTGAGGAACATCTATATGAACGGCCTGTATAGTATGAAAATGGAACCACGTATAACATAAGACCAAGATCCACTTTCATACCAACATTGAAATGCAAAATCACCTAGAGGAGTGATTGTATTTTACTAACTCTTAATAAAGAGAGTCAAATGACACTTCTAGGGTTTCTATTCCTTTGTTGCTATGGAAAGTGAATGAACTATGAAGATATGTTAAAGTAATGCAAAACTATGGCTAAGGTATGAAGAAAGTAAACACTTAAGTTATGGTAAATGACTGATAGATAATAAAAAATGTTGTACTAGACATAAAACTGAGCAATAAATCTGATTGTATACCTGCGATTGCAATTTGATGCTGATTTGGCAGGACTAGAGCTCTAGAACACCTTGGTCTTTTGAGGCTGAGTTGTTGTTGGAAGATCTGCATTTTGAAGTTGTTTGGAATCCACCTATGAAATTTGATGAAAAATGTTGAGAACTAGGGTGCCCTAGCGCATTGGTCGTGGGATAGGGGCACCCCAACATCCTGGTCCCTGAAAACTAGGTCAATATTTTGGGATTGGGTTTATATCGGGCTCCTCATGCTATCTGAGGTCTTTTGACTTCATCAGATATCGGTAGGTGCACATAAGAGGAAAGAAAGGGGGTTGTGGATAGTGGTTTTCCTTAAGTCAAACCTTAGGTTTGAAATTAATCCTAATTGAAATAGAAATTAAAAATGAATTGAATTGGAAAGCTTGCCTTTTGAGGACAAGGCTAGATCTGAAATTGAAATGCTTGAATGTAGATGAATATACCTTCAATAGGTGATGCAATATTCTTAGGATAAGTCCTCCATGTGTTGATGCAATAACATGATAAATCACATAAAATCCATCACGAAATCATAGATAAAACATAATATGAAGATGCCTTGATGTAGTTTGCTGCTCCTTGAGTCAAACCTGCTCTTGAGGAAGAAGAATTGCTCTTGAATTGGATGATAATGTTAGCATAAGATTTAATAATCAAAATGAATTGAGATGGATGCCTTATATAGGGATTTCATAATTAAAATCACCTTCAGGCCGACTTAGATTTGATATATTTTCACATAGAGCCAGATTTGAATTAGATATGACCGCCATATAATCCTCTCAAAATTCAGGAAAAAAAGTGTGGGACCATGGTGGTAGGTCATCTTCGTCCCCGACAACTTTTTTTTGACTTTCGAGGAATGCAATATAATAGGGTTTTAATTTTGATTCTAGCTCAGTGGCTCAAACCATAATATATAGATATGCAAAATGTGCCTTGGAAGTTGAAATTGGGGTAGGTTAAGGATAAATTAGGATAAAATGATAAATGGCACATCTAGAATTAAGGGCCCAAATAAGAGTGTGATGATGTAATAAAGTAGTGTAACGTCATAAATTGTACGCACTTGCTAAAACAGTACAATTTAACACCTAGTTTAGCACCCGCCTTGGCACAGTTGCATTTTGCATTACATTTCCCCTTTAGCACTTAATTAATCAAATTAATTAGGTCTAAAGGTTCTATTTCATCATTTTCCACATCATAAAGTCGGGCCCTTTCATTAAAGTGTGCCCCTTTCATTTTATTCCTCCAATACATCACTTAATCAAAAACCCTAATTAGGCCCTATTCTGAGCTTGGGGGCTTGATTTCGGGGGTCAAAACATCTCGAAATCACCTGTAACTTTGGGATTCTCTCTAAAATCATCATATCTGACGGCCCTGAAAATTTGGTGAAAAGTTGTCGAGACTGTGGCGCCCGGAGTGCACACGGTCCCAGACATTTTTCCCGAAATTTTAGGAGCGCGATCCAATCATAAAATAAAGCTTAACCCCAAGAAATTGGCGGGATATTCAATCTCTAGGTCGGCCAAAAGTTGGAATTAAGACCTAGGGTTTCATACATAAGAGCTCTCTTTCTTCATTTGAAGGGATCCGATTTTTGTTTTCAGGGACCTCATATGCAGCGAAAGAGCAGATCTTTGAAGACTTCAACTACTTTCAACATTCATTCTCCAAGCATTCATCAAATCCATTCATTCACTTAGGGCTTTGAAGGCATTGAAGAGCAATAAGGGATCACCGACTGAAGATTGGCTTGTACCCCTCCCTTGGGGTTGGGTATGATTTCATGTTGTTTTCATGTCTTTGCATAAGCCTCATTAGGTCACTTACATTCATGCTTTAGATCACTTTGCATCTTGATTTAAAGCATTTACATTATCATCTACAAGCAATTAGGGTTTACTTCCTAGGTTGCTCTAGTTTGCTTACTTGCATTTTAGATCTTGCACACACACAAGGTCTGCACACACATTACTTTTACAATACAACTTGGCTATTCGTGGAGGTGGAAATCACCGAAGCGGGGGTTTGACTAAGGCAAAACCCTATATAGCCGCCCAAACACCTTTTTCAGATATAAGTGCAGGTTTCAGGACTCGGATGATGCTGTAGGTTGCAGATCCGGGAAAAGCAGGTCGAGACAGCACCCCACACCAAATTGCAGGGCAAAAGACCAGGATAGGGGCGTGGGGCGCCCTGGTCCCTGGGACAGAGGCGCTGGGCGCCCTGGTCCTCCTGGCAGACAGTATTTCAGACAGTTTTCCAGAGTGCAAAACAGCAATTTCAGGTGTAGTTTCAGGTGCAGAATCAGGACAGTGGCGCCCGCGCCCTCGTCCCGAACATTTCCACTCAGATTTTGACTCCGGGTATGCATTTGCATTCTTGTCTTATCTTTGTATTTACAGCTTTCCATTGTTTAAGTTCAATTCTGCAATCTTGTTATTAGTTCATACTTGCATTTTAGGGTTAGGAATTGGACTTGCATAATCTTACCTTTCAATTACAACAAAGGAATAGAAACCCTAATAGGTAGCCCGTGGCTCTCTCTTTCACAAAAAAGAAGTAGCCAATTGTGCGATACCTCTAGGCTCTTTCGTATTCCGTAATGTGTGACAAGAGGTAGGATTAGGACATGTTAACCTAGTCTCGCTTTTTCCCTCACACATTTTGGTGAACCCGACGTGAATCTATCATTGCTTCCTCTTGCATTGCATTTGTTAGATCTAGATCTAGATTTAGTGTGTTTTCATTTCATTTTCATTAAAAAGAAAAAAAAAAGAAAAAAAAAAAGGGAGTGTGTTTCTTTGCATTGTGTGTTTAAATTTCATGCAACTTTTATTTCAAAATGTCAGAGTTTTATTTGCAAAATGTTCATGCTTATGATGATTATTATGAGTATAGCCAAGATGAATTAGATGAAGCCTTAGATGAGTTTTTGAACCCTAAAGATGCTAAACCTTCATTTTACCAAAAACTCATAAACCTTGTTACTATGCCATTTTGTTGTGATGAGAAAGATAAGTTGAATGATTCCTCTCAAGGGTACATTCCTATCAACTCTTCCACTAAATCTAATAACATGGTTGTTTTCAACAATCCCCTCAATGAAGAGATATCTCTTTTTGAACCAAAAGATAAACCTTTTGATAGCTATGATCATACTTTGTTGGATGATGCTCTTGATGAATTTGTGGCTTTATCAAAATCTTTAAACAAGAACAAGACTTCTAAATTAGTTAACATGATAAACTTGAATGAGCATAAAAAGCCTCTCTTTGAAGTCCAAGGTGCTTATCCTTCTCCCACCTTTCAAGTTCCTAAATCACCTCTCCTTACTGTCCAAGGAGGGTATGATCATGATTCCTTTCGTACTCCGAATAAACCAATCATCACTGTGCAAGGAAGAAAACCTATAAGTCCTTATAGTTATGCCAAGCAAATAACTAGAGAGAGTTATCATGCGGTTGCCCATACTTATCATACCAGAAATAATAGGCAGCCTAGTCCTCCTCCTGTTATTCCAGTTTCTCTTCCGAATCCTCAACCAATTCTTCCGCAAGCTCCACGTATTTCACAAGTTCTTAGTAAGGAATATGATCTCATAGAACAACTTAAGGCTACCCCTGCTAAGATATCCCTTTGGGATTTGATTCAAACTTCTTCTGCTCATCACAGAATGTTACAAGATGCTTTGAAAGATTTGAATGTTCCTCCACCGATCACATCTAATAATATAGCATCTTTGGTTAACTCTGTGATGAATCCTAAAGCTCAAATTGTGTTTACCCAAGATGAGTTGCCTACTAGTGAAATTCAACATCAGTATGATCCCTTGATGATTGTGGTTATCATGAAAGACACTGCTATAAGACGAACACTAGTAGATAATGGCTCTGGTCTCAATGTGTGTAGCATTAATCTTTTGCATAAGATGAATGTGGATACATCTCTAATTGAGCCTGACTCTCGTCCTATTCGAGGCTTTGATAATGTGGCTAAAACTTCATTAGGTATTATCACCTTACCCCTCACAGTGGGGCCTGTTACTTTGCCTACTCCTATCCATGTTATGTTGGGAAATCTAACATACAACTTGCTATTAGGGAGACCTTGGATTCACAGTATGCAAGCTGTCCCCTCTACATTGCATAGACAAGTTAAATTTATTTATAACAATAAGACATATACCTTGATAGGTGATACTAATTTCCAAGCTTGTTTACAAACATCTACTTCCAAAGGGGGTTCTTCTAAGCCATCCTCATCTAGTGATGACTCTTTAAGCAAGATACCTATCGATGAATCCTCACTCTCTGATGATCAAAATTCTTTGGATGAGTCTGGAGCTCCCGAAGAAGACTCTTCTCAACTTGAAACTACACATAAGAAGGATTTTGATCCTGAGAAGATTCTCGCAGACGACTATTGGGGGTCTCTTGATTTTAATCCCACCTTTGTAGGTGAATATAAGGTTCCTTCTAGAGAGCTTAAAGCTGAAAAGAAGGAAGAAGTTAAAAATCAATCAACATTACCTGAGCCTATGAGCAATAATTTCGTGGCCGCTTCTCAAACTTCTTCTCCTCACACCTCTAATTCTGAAGAGTTTGACTCTTTGTCTTATGAAAAACCGCCTTCTCTTTCTGAAATGGCTGATCGTTATGGTCGTGGTTTTCGCATTTTTGCTAAGCATGGGTATCATGGAAATGGTTGTGGTGCTCACGAACAAGGGATAAAAGTTCCTCTAGAGAATAATCTTCACAATTATGCCTTTGGACTTGGCTATAATCCCTGCAAGCACACTAAAGCTTCTAGAAGACCATGTATTAGTGTTAATACTATTTCTACATCTCTATCAATGCAACACCCCGAGTATATTGATGAAGATCCTTCGTGTGCCTGTGCTTTGGATGTTTTTCCTACCGATGATGCTTTAGATGAATTTTTAGGAGCATATGATACTCTTCCTTGTTATCATCACAATAGGGGACTCCCTTATTGTTTGAACACTGAAGCCTATTTTGGAAAAGAGACGGATAACGATGAGATTGTGAAAGAATTCCCTCAGCTAAAGGATACTCCTCAACAAAGTAATCTTCTCATAAGTGACACCACTAATGTTAAGATGGATCCTTGCAATGAAGAAAAAGTTATTAAAATTGGAAAATGTCTGGACGAAGAGGAACAAAAACAATATGATGATTTGTTGCATGAATTCCCCGAGATCTTTGCTTGAAAATACTCTGACATGCCTGGTATAGATCCTAAGATTGTTACCCATAATATTGTCTTAGTCCCTGATGCTAAGCCCGTGAAACAAAAGATTCGAAAAATGAATCCTAAGGTGGCTCTGCTTGTTAAGGCTGAGATTGAAAAATTATTGGAGGCTGGATTTATCCGCCCTATTAATTATTCCCCATGGATTTCAAATATTGTCGCTGTGGCTAAACCAGATAATAAAATAAGAATGTGTACCGATTTCCGAGATTTAAATAAGGCTTCTTTAAAAGATGATTTCCCTCTTCCAAACATTGACATGATAGTTGATTCTACGACAGGACATGCCTTGTTATCCTTCATGGATGGTTTTTCAGGATACAATCAAATTTTCATTAACCCTCAAGATCAATTCAAAACTGCTTTCACCACTCCTTGGGGTACATTTTGTTGGATAATGATGCCTTTCGGACTTAAAAATGCCGGTGCAACTTATCAACGAGCAATGACCCTTATCTTTCACGATTACATGCATAAGATTTTAGAAGACTATGTTGATGATGTTTTAGCCAAATCCATTCTTCGCATAGATCATATTAAGATCCTTCGTCAAATCTTTGAAAGGATTCGTAAATATCACATGCGCTTGAATCCCCGAAAATGTGTTTTTGGTGTGGATAGTGGAAAACTATTAGGATTCATAGTTTCGCATCGTGGGATTGAGGTGGATACTAAGAAAATAGATGCTATTGTCAACATGCCACCTCCTAGAAATGTGTCTCAACTCAAAAGCTTACAAGGAAAGATTCAAGCTATTCGTAGGTTTGTATCTCAACTTGCGGATCGTACTTTTCCTTTCACTCAACTTCTCAAAAAGAATATCACTTTTCAATGGAATGAGGATTGTCAGCAAGCATTTGAAGATTTAAAAATGTATTTGGCTAATCCTCCTATCCTTCGACCGGCCGAACCTTCTAAACCCACCCTTCTTTATACGGCTGCGTCCTCTCATGCTCTTGCAGCATTATTGGCACAACATGATAAAGATGGTAAGGAGTGTCCGGTTTATTATATAAGTCATACCTTACTCGATTATGAGACCCGATATTCTGCTATAGAAAGACAATGCTTGGTCTTGGTGTTTGCGACTCAGAAATTGAGACATTATCTCTTAAACTCAGAAGTCCACGTCATGGTAAAGTTTGATCCATTGAAGCATCTTTTCTCTAAAACTGATTTATCAGGACGCCTAGCTAAGTGGGTTATGATGTTAACTGAATTTGACCTTAAATTTGTTTCACAAAGGGCAATTAAAGGGCAAGCGTTGACCGATCACTTAGTTGAGGCCCCTTCACCTTTCTCCTTCCCTAACCCTGAGTCTTTTCCTGACGATTTCATCCTTTGTACAGAGAAAGATGAAACTTGGGAGTTATACTTTGATGGCTCTAAGTGTCATACGGGATCGGGGGCAGGTGTTGTTCTGATTTCTCCTACAAAAAAGTCCATTCCCTTATCTTACCGTCTCAATTTCTTATGTACCAATAACATTGCTGAGTATGAGGCTCTTATAGCAGGAATAAAGGCAGCCTTAGCTTTGAATATAAAACACATACATATTTTTGGAGATTCTCAATTGATTATAAGACAAGTAACAGGACTGTATCAAGCAAAACAAGACAAGTTATCACAATATAAAGACCTTGCTATCTCTTTGTTACAAAAATTTGATTCTTACACCATAGAACCTGTTCCTCGAAAAGATAATCGACATGGGGACGCAATGGCATGTGTGGCTTCTCTTGTATCTTTAGAGGACCCTGTGGTTGATCTTAAATTTGTTATTCACAACCTTACTTCTCCAGCTATTGTAGATGATTCCAGCCTGGTGACATGTTGCGACTTCATAGACTCAGATGAATGGTACTCGCATATCGTAAGATACTTGATTGATGGTACCTTTCCTGATTCCGCCAATAGGAACACCAGGGCTAGAGTTCGCAAGTTGTTTGCTAGGTATATCATTCTTTCTAATGTTCTCTACCGAAGGGGTTATAACGGTCTTCTCCTTCGCTGTCTTAACAAATCAGAAATCCCTATTGCTCCTGCCCAAGAACTCCGTTCTCAGGTAGCTTCTTGGCCTTTCTCTGCATGGGGGTTGGATCTCATCGGTAAAATCTCTCCTCCTTCATCTCAAGGACATATTTTCATTATAACCGCAACAGATTACTTTACAAAGTGGGTAGAAGCCGTTCCCCTTCGCTCTACTACTGCTGAAGTGATTTGTCGATTTCTTCTAGAAAACATTATTTCTCGATTTGGGATACCTTCCACTATAATCTCTGATAATGGGACATCATTTAAGAACAAGGACGTGAAGAAATTCCTCGAGAAGTATCATATCAAACATCGATTTTCTACACCATACTATCCTCAATCAAATGGTCAAGCTGAATCATCCAATAAGATAATTGAACAAATTCTTCGTAAAACTGTGAATAAGCATGGTAAGGATTGGAGTACTCAGCTAATCTATGCTCTTTGGGCCTACCGAACGAGCGTACGAATTGCTACCGGAACTACACCTTATAATCTTGTTTATGGTGCTGATGCTATTATGCCTTTAGAATTAGAGATTCCATCACTTAGAGTTTCTCTCAAAGGTATAGTAGACGATGACTCTTATAGAGAACAAAGACTTCAACAGCTTGAGATGCTTGATGAACAGCGTATAAATGCTCTTGAGCATATTCAAGCGTATCACAAAACTCTACAACGAAGCTATAATGATAAGGTTATTCAACGTTCCTTCTCAGTGGGTGACTTAGTGCTCTATGAGAATCAGCACAATGTGAATGCCTTACCTGAAGAAAAGGGAAAATTCAGTCCTAATTGGCTTGGACTGTATATCGTTATTGAAGATTATGGATCAGGTGCTTACAAAATAGCGGATGTAGACAGTACGCCTCTTAAAGACCCTATAAACGCTATGCACTTGCGTAGATACTATGCTTAATTCCTCATTCCTTATCATTTATCTATTTCCTTTCTCACTTCTTCAAAATTGGATAATATGTTAACATATCTTTGTTAGAGAAAATAGAATTAAATGATGTTTTGTTTAATCTATATTGCTTCGTTCCTGACAAGCATGTGTCTTTACTTTATGGTTTGTCTTGAATTCATTTATGTAAATTACAAAAGATTTACATTTTCATTATGTTGACATATTATACAATGTTTTTATGTGTTAAGTTGAATCATGTCATGCTGTGTTTAAATTCAAATTAAATCACATTGGTTATATGATTCGTAGGCTTAATACATACTTTCTTCCTTATCATCAATATAGTTCTTGATCAAATATTTTAATTAAGTCACACATGTATCAATTTAATCATGGAGCATTGAGAAATCAATCACATGGAAATTAAATTCAGAACATACATGTACATCTACCAAATGTATTAACTTTAATCACAATACGCATTGTTTAGGCATTAAAGATAACACGTTTGAAACAAAGAAGCATGTATATATATATGGATCAATATACAAAGGTAGGTCCCTATACACCCAAAATATGACCTACCCTACATCATAAAATCATCTTCTATCCCTAGGGCTGGTGGCCAGAGAGTGACGACTAGATGCTCCCTCTTGATCCGGCCATGCAGGTGGACCCATAGGCGTATATATATATATATATATATGTGGATCAATATACAAAGGTAGGTCCCTATACACCCAAAATATGACCTACCCTACATCATAAAATCATCTTCTATCCCTAGGGCTGGTGGCCAGAGAGTGACGACTAGATGCTCCCTCCTGATCCGGCTGTGCAGGTGGACCCATAGGCGTATACCGTGATATAGATCGTGAATGGCTCCGAGAGGAACTCCTACGATCCCTATCCATAAGGATAGCGCGATACGAGGTAGCCTCGGCCTGAGCTGCTGCTAGATCATGCTGTGCTCGCTGAAGGTCCTCTGATAGAGCCCGCTCTCTCTCCCTCCATATCTCTACCTGTACTCGAAATGGGGAAAACAAATCATCATGCCGACCCGCGTTCCCTTGAGGTCTATAAGCAACCTATGAGGAACTAGGGATCTGCGCTGTCGTGGAGATATCTGTCACTGCTTGCTGGATCAAGGAGCGCCACTCCTGCACATTAGTTGTAGCAGTACAACAGATTTTGTGTTAGTACCATTTTATATCATCAAAACATCAATCAATCAATATAAACCTACTATACCTGGATCTCCCTCACGCCAGTAGGGATCGTGATATGGTAGCATCTGTGACTGGGAACTACTAGGCTCCCCACGCTCGAACGATCTGTGCGCGATAGGTGCAGGTCTCCGTAGCGCCTCGTGTTCCCCCTTTTGGGAATAACGGGAGGATCTAAGGCTACGGTATCATCCCCTGAATGGTGAGGAGCTGCATCTGACTCCTCCTCATCATCTCTATCTTCCTCCTCCTCGTCATCCCCATCCTCATCTGCATCCTTGTTCTCCTCATCATCATCTCTATCTTCCTCCTCGTCGTCATCCTCCTCCTCCTCCTCCTCGGCACTAGGCTGATCTCCTATAGGCGGATCAGGACCTGCTGCCTCCTCATGACCCTCTCCCTCCTCTGGCTCCTCCGATCTGGATCCCTGATCCTCATCTCGATCTCCATGCCTCCATGGACCTGGATGGCTTGTCGGGTGATCTGGTGGAAAGATACGCCCTAGGTATGATCTCATAAACCAGGAATGATACCTGCGCTGTGCCCCGAGGTCTGCAGCATAATCAGTGACCACATCCTGGTCGGACCCCTCTATATCTGTGATCTCGATATCGTCTATCGTCGGTCTCGCTACTGCTCTGGGTCTGGGAAGGACTCGTGAGTGTCGAGTGTAGATGGGCACATCGGCTAGGACACACTGCTCTAGCCCGAACTGCTTCCGTACTCGGTCAAAGTAGAATGGGACTATGATGTGTGGATATCGTCCTCTCAGTAGGCGGTTCCTCTGTAGGCATGCTAACTGTCTCTTCATCCCATCCCATCTGTGCATCCGCAGATATGGTCTCCACACGGTCACCTCGGCTGTCAATCTGTCAACTATCACTCTCCAATACAATAGATCTCCAAATCTCCACTCGCTGGTAAGTGGATAAGCAAATACCCTAGGTCGCTCGCTAGCCGTACTCATCAGATAGCCGACAGGCCTGGTGCATGTAAAGTGCTCAAATATCCACACCTGCAGAAGTGTGCATGTCATCAAGCTGCAACCCTGTCCGAAAACATACTCCTCGAGGTCGTGATAGAGATGTGCAAGCATACTCCGACCCCAGGCATATACTCTCCTGTGTCTCTCCATAGCCCTGATGCACCATGTGAGACCCCCATGCATGTGTGTACCTCGCCCATTAGGGCAGACAACTAGTGCAATGATGGCTATCATAAGACGTCTCATGAGGGGCACCTCTCTTGTAGGATGTAAGAGCCAGCTGACCATGATACGACCTCTCGTCTCACTCGGCATGACTCTCCCTATGCAATATACCTGCTCCCTCTGATGATCCTCTACTGACCGATCGGTCGCATATGTCACGATAGCTCCTCTGATCGCTAGGCGAAGAATGCGGTACACATCCTCAAGTGTCACCGTCATCTCCCCTACTGGAAGCTGGAATGTGCATGTGTCAGGATCCCATCGCTCCATGAGTGCCATCAACATCGCAGGATGGAAACGAATGGCCAGCATAAGAATCATAGACCACAAACCTACTATCGACAATGTGTCTCTCTCTGCCCGAGTAAGTCGGGGAATCTGATCACGCAAACTGCAAAGAATCTGCCCCGCCGTGTGCTCTCTCATGTACGAGAGACCCTGCATCACAAAAACATAACTATAATCAGTACTCAATCATCAAAAATCATTCATGCAAACTGTCGAACATCGTATGCTAACCCTGGCATCTCTTGCCAAGTCCTGATTGGGACCATGGCGCCCTGTCAGGGACCATGGTGCCCTGAGGGGACCATGGCGCCCCACAGGGACCATGGCGCCCTGAGGGGACCATGGCGCCCCACAGGGACCTTGGTGCCCTGTGTGGGACCCACGGTCGGGTTCCAGGGCCCGCAAATGATCACAGAAAGTCAAATGCAGAAAATCAAAAGTCAAAGTTCAGTCAACTCACCTCATCCAGTGGCTCGTCGTCGATCACGGCCTGTCGCAGGATCTCAATCCTCGTGGGATGCTCCGGTCGTCGTGAAGGCATGATGATGGCTATGTGGGATCCGCTGCAATGAACAGTACTCAGAATCAACAAAGTGACAAATGCAAATGTCTCTTTCAAGGTATATACTTTCATTCCTTTACCTTTGCTTTCAAAACCCTAATTTTCCTCTATCATTCATTTCATCATAACTTGAGTTTGGGAGATGCGATTTTCGAACCGTTTGTTGCGTAGGAATCGTATTTTCACTCCCCTACTCTCGGGATGTTCCAAAAAGTGCTCTGATGAAGCCTTTTCAGTGAACATCCCTCATCAATACTCTCTTACACAATTTGTCGTAAGTAAACATGTTACCTTGTTTCACCTCCCTAATAAGCAAGCTGAAACAGGGGGGGCATATAGCTACTCGCAAATTTCATCACCTTCCTTAGTAAGCATTAGGTGATTTTGTGATCTAACGTGTGTTTTGTAGGGTGTGGTTCCTAACTGTGTACTGCAGATACCGCTGGGGGCTTCGTCCGACAACTTATGGATATATCCTTTTTCAAATGATGTTTACTCTCTGTACTTTAGCTTGCATATGCACGTAGTACTCATATCACCGCTAAAGTGGGGGCTAAATGTAACGTCATAAATTGTACGCACTTGCTAAAGCAGTACAATTTAACACCTAGTTTAGCACCCGCCTTGGCGCAGTTGCATTTTGCATTACATTTCCCCTTTAGCACTTAAATAATCAAATTAATTAGGTCTAAAGGTTCTATTTCATCATTTTCCACATCATAAAGTCGGGCCCTTTCATTAAAGTGTGCCCCTTTCATTTTATTCCTCCAATACATCACTTAATCAAAAACCCTAATTAGGCCCTATTCTGAGCTTGGGGGCTTGATTTCGGGGGTCAAAACATCTCAAAATCACCTGTAACTTTGGGATTCTCTCTAAAATCATCGTATCTGACGGCCCTGAAAATTTGGTGAAAAGTTGTCGGGACCGTTGCGCTCGGAGTGCACACGGTCCCGGACATTTTTCCCGAAATTTTAGGAGCGCGATCCAATCATAAAATAAAGCTTAACCCCAAGAAATTGGCGGGATATTCAATCTCTAGGTCGGCCAAAAGATGAAATTACGACCTAGGGTTTCATACATAAGAGCTCTCTTTCTTCATTTGAAAGGGATCGGGATTTTGTTTTTAGGAACCTCATATGCAGCGAAAGAGCAGATCTTTGAAGACTTCAACAACATTCAACATCCCTCTATCAAGCATTTATCAATTTCATTCATCCATTTAGGGCTTGGAAGACATTGAAGAACAATAGGAGATTACCGACTGAAGATTGGCTTGTACCCCTCCCTGGGGGGTTGGGTATGATTTCATGTTGTATCCTTCTCACTTCAGACTCATCAACATAGTCTTCCCAATAGTCTTCTAACTGTTGGATATGGTGGAAGCTTGGATTTAACTGCAAATTGTTCTTCACCAAATCCTTATTGTAAAATGGGAACCTCATCTCATGAATTGCATAGTATATTTAACTAGACCCCTCTCAATATTGAGAGCATTAGACTATAATCTGTGGGAATGATGATCTAAGCCAATAGGGAATTGGATGCCTTCTTTCTTTCTTTCTTGGAATCTCTTATTTACCTCAACTATTTGTTTACATATCTCACTAAGAAAAAATCTATCTTTAACATATTTAGGTAGCTTGTATGAAAAACCATCAAAATCACCTACTTTGATGTGGGTGAACCTTTGGACTTGAATAAAATGTCTGTCATATATGTTGATTAGTTGTAAGGATTTTGGAGAGATCCTTAGGCCCATATGTCCTTGTATCCCCCTTACCAAATTCATTCTAACACATCATTTACACTTCTAAACCTCTTGTAGTTATTCTAAAATTATAGTTCATTGTAATAATCATTTATTTGCATAGTTTCATCATATACCTCTTGTAAGAATTTGTTGAAGATAGCCAAGATCAAGAGCACATTGAATAGCACAAAAGAGAGACAAATAGATTTGATAAGAATAAACCGTATTCTAATCAAGAGCAAAATAATGATCAACTAGATCATAAAAAAATATATACAATGTAGATAAGCCTGCTTATCAAGACAAGGCCATATGGATATGTGAGCACACAATCATGACACGTGGCTCAATGAGAAACAAGGGTAGGTAAGAGTAGGTAGGAGAAATAATAAAATATTCCACATGAGGTGGATCACCCACTGAAGGTGGAATGTAATAACAAGATAAGACCACAAAAGGTGGAATTTCTCCTACATACATCATCCCTATGTGCACACTTCCCTAAGTGTCTCATATCCAAACTACTATGAAATGCTTTATCCAAAGTCAACTTAAGTAAGGTGTAATTATATCCTATATGAATAAATAATTACACCAACACCCCCCTTAAGTGCAACTTAGGGGAATGCACTTGAGCTAACAATGCAACATGGGTCCCGGCTACGAGGTCATGTTAGGTACCCAAGTACAAATGCAAATGCACACAAACCAATGCAATCTCTCACAAATGAAGAAAGAAAGAAAAACCCAGTGGGAATAAACTCCCCCCCAAAAGAAAGATGAAAACTATACAAAAGAACTCTCAAAGAAGTGTGAGAAAGACAAAACCCCATGTGAGGAAAAAGTTCCCCCCATAAGAGAGAAGAAGATAGACCAAGTATCCCCCCCTCAATGTAGAAACTGCACCAATGGTACAAACTCGGAAATGAATGAAGAAATTGCTCCACGATCGTCAAACAACATTCCTCTCCTTAGGAAGAAACAAAACCAAAGGTGTGTCCATGAAGTCTCCCCAATCATGAAGGGAAGATGTAGGAAAAAAACTCATGATGTATGGAGTCTCTGAAAACTTCTCAAGTGTCCCCATGTCGATGCTGAAAGTTTCCCTCTCAAAAGGTGGTGTATTGATCCACACTGTTGAAAAAGGCACTACAAGATCTAGTGGAGATGAATGTAGAACAAGATCCAAAGACTCATATGTCTCCTCTAAGAATAAAGAGACCTCCTCTGAATGTTGTACATGAGAATCTACAATCATGTCAACCTCGAAAGAATGATCATGTAGAGAATGAACAAGAGGGTTAGAGTGTTCCCTTGCAACAATCGAAGAAGGATCATCTTCATCAAAGAGAAGATGAATATTATCAATGATGTCTCCCAAATATGCAATGTAGGACTCCACAAACAAACCTGCAATGTCTGCCAAGTAGTCATTCCAAGGAATTGAAGTGGGAAGACAAGAAATACCCTGTTGCATTGAATCACGAGAAGACCAAACTGTAGAAACATCTGCATCATCAGGTGCAATAGGTGGTGTGATATCAATAGGAGGAGATGAAATGCAAGGCTCAAGAATGAGGTCACATGTGAAAATCCCCAAGTTCAAGTAGCCAAAGTTCTCCTCGATATCTGAATCATCAACATAGGAAGAATCAACCTCATCAATAGGACCAAAATATGAAAAGCAATACAATCGAGATGCATGATCAACCACCCCAGTTGCAATGATAGCGCTACTCTCCAGGTCTCTAATGATAACTAAATCAGGCCTGAACTCCACAGTTTTTCTTGTTGCGCCATGTGTGATTTGATAAATAGAAAGAAGATTATTTGTCAAATGGGGTACACACAACACATCATTGAAGGAGTTATCTGCAATGGCAATAGATCCTTTCCCAATCACATCCATGTATGTATGATTGCTCATCAAAGTCTATGGCATGGTGCAATGCTCAAATGAAGAGAACATAGACTGTGAAGATGCCATATGATGAGAAGCCCCTGAATCTAGAAGTCATCTCCCTAAATCATGACTTGTAGTAGCACAAAGAGCTTGTCCCTTTCCTTTTGACTCA
This sequence comes from Cryptomeria japonica, assembly GCF_030272615.1. Taxonomy (NCBI): domain Eukaryota; kingdom Viridiplantae; phylum Streptophyta; class Pinopsida; order Cupressales; family Cupressaceae; genus Cryptomeria; species Cryptomeria japonica. The sequence goes on along the minus strand of NC_081410.1, from coordinate 1,229,879 downwards.
AAAGTGTGACCCTTCCCTTTATCCTTTTCTTTGGAAGAAGAAGAAGCCAAAGTAGACATTCTGGAAGGTAAACTGATTTTGTTCTTCTCAAGAAGATGTTTTAATTCATCAATATCCTTCTTGTAACAATGTTGTTCATCATGTCTCGACTTCTTGCAATATGCACAAAAAAAATTGTCCTTATATGATTTCCTCTTAGGTGAGTATGTAGAATCACCTTGTTGTGGAGAGGATGAATGTGCTCCATCTTGTTGTGGCTTTGGCTTAGGTTACTTTTGGTTCTCGCCTTTTCCTTGATTGCTTTTGTATGTGGGAAAAGTGGGTTGTTAGAATTAAAAATGTGAAAAATACGTAAAATACCAATCCACACACACACACAGGACTTCTTGATGCAAGTTATGGAGTAACGATGCGTTACTCAGCTTCCCAAGGAGGGTCCCATGGTTCTCTATCTCACAATGTCCCTCAAACCAATGTTTTGCTCTCAGATTACTGAGCAAAATGGTTTAGGGATGGCAAATATGAGAACGAGAGAGATTTTAACTGTTTTTAATATGAGATGTGTTATAAGCTAGATGAGATGCTAGAAATGCAATAAACTAAATGATAAGATGACGAGGTTAGTATGGAGATTATCCTAGCATACTATATTTAATCTATGATTGAACTAAAATGATAAATAAATTACTCTAGCATGCATATTCATGATTAATTCTGATCTAAAAGAGGCTAAATGAAGAGCATAAAGATGATGAAAAAGCTTGAAAGAATTTGAGCATAAGTGTGATGCTTCAAATTTGAAAGATGATTGTTAAAAATGGAGGAATGAGAGCTCTATTTATAGCACAAATAGGGCAATGAATGGTCAGGATTAAAAGGTTTAATCAAGGGCCAGGTTTGAAAGTTGAGGATCCATGTGCACAATTTGTACCAATGAAATGGTGACAAGTGTCAACATAGGATTGGGTTGAGAGAAGAGGTTGGAGGCATTAAAGACATGAGAAGACCTCATGGTTATCTAAAGGCTAAGGGTCAAGTCTAAGTTAGGCTTACCCACTGGATTAAGAGTTAATCCAAGGATAAACCTTTGTGCAAATGATTAAGAGATAATCATGGTCAAAGCATTAATGACCTGATGAGACCCTTGGGTTGGGTAGAGGTTGAGTCAAAACAAATGTTTTAACTATGTGGGAGGGTTTGAAATAACCATTAATGGTTATTGGAGACTTTGGGGATTAAGTGGTTGAAGGTTGGAAGCCTTCAATGGTTTTCAAAGACTTTAAGGGTTTTGGTGGTTGAAGGTTGAAAACCTTCAATGGTTATCCAAGACTTTGGGCCATTTGAGAAGTGACCTCCCTTTGCTTAGGGATGTGACAAAGTTTAGAGGGGGGTTATGTTAATTAGAATCGATTAGAAGATTCTAGAAGGGTTTAGGAAGGGGTTTGGGATTTTGCAAGTGGATGTAGGGATAATAGGATCTAATTGAATTATTTGATTTTCATTCAATTTGGTTGCAATTAAATAAATTTGATTTATTCAATTTAGGATAACTATTTAATTAAATTTGAATTTAATTAAAAGTGGCTAGGGGGATTTAATTGAATAAAATGATTTATTCATTAAATGGGTATAGTGAATTTAATCAAGTGATTTACTTAATTAAATAGAAGAATGTGGATAATTTAATTAAATTGGATTTAATTAAATAAGGAAATGAACATAAAATATTCATTTAGGAATATGGTCATTTTTATACGTCTACATTTTGCCCCTCTTTGAAGTGACGTGTGCACACATGTTATTTCAAAGAAAATGATTGTTTTTGTGTTTTTATGATCAAATACAATTTTTGTGTCGCTCTTTTGATTTGTCAGTCGTGCCCCAGATTCGATGCGATATGATGCCCCCTCGGGAGATGAATCAATTTTTTTTTTTTGAAAAAAAATAAAAAATTTCGAGTTAAATTGATGAAGTTCGTATGATGTGTAGGATTTCATGCGTGTAGGAAGTGCGTAAATTGATTCATCTCCCGATAAATTAAAAATGTTTTAGTATAGGGGAGATCGCGACCATATTACAGGTCCAGTGAGGTAACCCTAATTTCATTTTTCTCCTATAAAAGGGGAAAAGGGGTTATTTTAAATTCATTTGTGTTTGTTGACTTGGAAGAAAAGAGAATTTGCTCTGGAGAGAAAATGCCTATTCCTTACCACAGACACCGTTTCGAGCGCATTCGGAGATATCAGAGACCTGCAGCGCATGGACCACCAGTAAGTCAACCCTTTTGACCCTTTTTTGATTTTTGATTGTGTCGATTTTAGGTGTTTTTTGAATTTTTAAGTTCGGGGTTTTCGGTTTAGCGTGTCTGAAGTAAACAGTAGCGCATACGCAATGTGATCTAGCGCATCGAGGTCAAATTAGGGGTCGCGTCCGAAAATATTTGGTAGTGCATAGGAGTTTTAGGTTAGCGCGTATAAGGAAAATAGCGCATGTGAAGGCAATGTTAGCGCGTAGGGGAAACAGGGTAGCGCATCGTTTTGACCTAGCGCATAGGACGTATAGAAGTTCGCATGAAGCCTGAGGTTTAGCGCGTGATCATAACATAGCGCATAGGGCTTATCAGGTAGCGCTTAGGAAGATCAGATTAGCGCGTAGGTTGTTTCTAGCGCATAAGATGAAAAGGGGAGCGCGTAGGTAGAATAGATTAGCGCATAGACAGAGTCTAGCGCATAGGGTAGATTGGGTAGCGCAATGGAGGAACAGAATAGCGCATAGACATATTCTAGCGCATAGGGCAAATAGATTAGCGCATAGGAAAAACAGCGTAGCGCATGGATGGAATCTAGCGCATAAGGAAAATAGGTTAGCGCGTAGGAAAAACAGCTTGGCGCGTGGGTCTTTTTTAGCGCATTTCATGTCTGTTTTAGCGCATCCAGGAAAAATTTGTGTTGTGGTCGATCTAAAATGTGGTGTTTTTGCGTGTCTGTCGTGTTTTTGATGCATGTATCCAATATGAGCATTTGTATAACTTGTTTTGATGTGAATGTTTCCAAGTTATGTATAGATATCAAGCTATTTGTGGGGATCAGAACATGATTTATTTGTGTTATCTGTTTTAAGTTCAAAATGCATATGAAAGCCTGAGTTGTTTTACAAGCCGGTATGGGTTGGAAACTTGAGTTGTTTTACAAGTTTTGATATGGGTGGGAAACTTGAGTTGTTTTACAAGTTTGTGATTGTGGTACTTGAGTTGTTGTACAAGTTTTGATATGGTTTTTGAGAACTTGAGTTGTTTTACAAGTTGACATGAAATGATAGGAATTTGAACTTGATGTAGATGAGCAAATTTGTTTCATGTATTTGATGTAAGTTGTATTTTGATATCTTTTTGTTGATGTGGAATCTGATATTGGATATGTTTTGTTTGTTGACAGGAGCGATTGGGGATCGTGCAGTCGAGGGAGAGATTCCCGAGACCATGGACACTGATACCACGTCTGTCACAGGCAGACTTAGATATTATTGAGAGGTGTGGGTTGACCTCACTTTTGGATATGCCTCGGTTCACTGTGAACCGGGGACTCTTGACAGCACTGGCAGAGAGGTGGCATAGTGACACGAACACCTTCCATTTTGCTACTGGGGAGATGACCGTGACACCAGAGGACTGCTATCGCATCCTGCGTATTCCTGTGGTAGGAGCTATACTGCTCTATGAGCAGACAGAGGAGGGCGACACAGAGGCACTGCGTCGGATTTTTCATGATGAGAGTGTCTGCGGGTATGAGATCCCGTGGCAGGAGTTCCTGGATCTTGATTATGCGCCACTGCCATCTGTATTGGCAGGATGTATTGGAGGATTCCTTTGTCCTGATCGCAGGTCAAAGGGATTTTCAGTGGGATGGGGGCTAGTGCTAGAGCAGATGGTCACACAAGGGTGGAGATTTGCATGGGGGTCAGCGATGTTGGCCCACCTTTACAGGAGCCTGCACGAGGTAGTATACCTCGGTTATAGCAGTTTATCAGCAGGGGTGACACTCTTACAGGTATGGTGCTGGGAGCACATTCCAGCAGCGAGGCCACTGGCAGACAGGGATAGGCCCGTGGGGGTAGCTTATGCATATGGTTATAGAGGCCTAGTTGTCCAGCGTAAGCTGGGCAAACTAGAGCACTGGAGGAGGGTTTTTGATGACATAGATACGGTCACCTGGAGACCGTATACAGGCTGCGAGGTATGGGCCGAGGATGGTATGGAGATGCCTTTTGTGTTCATGACGAGGTATCTGATTGGGAGGACTCCATTCGTCATTGAGCGATTTTTGGTTACCCGAGTTTTGAGGCAGTTCGGGAGACAACAGTGGATTCCCCAGGGGACGTGCCTATATGCACGGCGGCAGCAGGATGTGGCCGATTGGGGGCCGACTATTGACAGTGCCGTTGCGATTGAGGAGTTTACTGGTTTGGCTGGGTAGATCTGGGACTATGCCCCAGAGCTACAGGATGCTGGTATGACTGACGAGTTTGCTCGTTTATTTGCTGCTCGGGCTGTGGCTAGGATCTCAGATCCAGAGGAGATGAGACCGGTTTTTGATTCGGATGGAGAGGAGGGAGACGGGGGAGATGAGGGGGATGATGGGGATGATGGGGGTGATGGAGGGAGGAGGAGAGGGAGAGGTGTGCAGAGGGCGGTACGACAGGGCCGGATTGAGAGAGGGAGGGGAGGATTGGCCATTGGGGTTGGTAGAGAAGGCAGAGTTACAGAGGTATTAGCGGCAGTAGGAGGAGGAGAGGAGGAGGTGGGGAGACCAGTGCAGAGGAGGAGGATAGATATTCTTCCACCTCCCGTACCCAGGACAGGCTGAGTGGGGGGAGTGGCGCCAGCACAGGTACCGCTACGGGTTCGAGTGTCGGGACACATAGAGGACGCCCAGATCCAGACTCTTCAGATCACTGTGCAGCAGCTGCAGGCACAGATTTTGACTTATCAGAGGCAGATCTCTCAGTTGATCACTGAGAGAGATACCGAGATGGAGCGGCGGGGGCGAGCAGAGGAGGCCTTGGCGACCGTACAAAGAGCTGCGGCGGGTGGTCCCTTGAGAGACACCCTGAGAGAGCTGACACAGAGTGTGCAGGAGGCTGCATATTACAGGCGGCACTATGAGGAGGCGGTTCCCAGAGAGCGGCGTGTAGAGAGCTTTGCGCAGTCGAGATTGAGTTGATCTCGAACTGCCGGGACACGATCAGAGAGCCGTGGAGTGACAGGGCCAGCGGGACAGGACCCTCCTGCCGATCCGGGTGTGAGTGTCTCAGGAGCCAGACAGGATCCTCCTAGAGATCCAGGAGTAGATGCCTCAGGGGCTAGACCATCTCCATCAGGGGATAGTCATACTTGAGAGACATGGTCTCTATTGTATTTTGAGCAGTGTATTCTTTGTACCGGACACAGTTTTGACACATTCTGTAGATGTTGATCATTTTTTGAGAGATATATATATAGAGCACCATTTTTGATCGATGTGATGTGTTTATGGATGTATGTTTTATGTGTGCTTCTTCCTTTTTACATGATGATGTAATGCTTATGTACATGATGTAATGTATGATATATATGTATGTTTTTGTGTGTTTATGAGATGTATCTTGAAAATGAGATGTATGATGTTAATATGCGGCTTTATGTAAGATGATGTGTAATGATGTAATAATGATAGAAGAGATAATAATGAGATGCAACTAATTGTAAAATGTTATGCAACTAATTGTAAAATGATATGCAACTAATTGTAAAATGATATGCAACTAATTGTGTTTGGATCATCTCTCATTCTGTATTTGCCATCCGATATAACCATTTATTTGCTTTCTTTGTAAATATCATCATGGAGCTTTTCTTGATTTTTTGGAAATGTTGAAAATTTATACAAGCATAATGGTATAATTGAACCATAATAACCTGAGTAAAATTTACATGATTTTTAATTTTGCAAGATAGCACAAGCGCCAAGGTATATTTGAACCAGGACGACCTGAGTGCGTATTGCGTAAACAGACAAGAGTAGATCATTTATAATGCGTGAAATGGGATCAAGCCTTCAGTGATATGGATCACATCTCGAGGCAAATATTCACACAATACAAGTGATTGCCTCCTAGACAGAAGACTAAGAAAATTTTGGAAGTTCCTCATGATCTCTGGCTTTGAAGCTTTTGATGAGAAGATTCCAATTTATTTAAAAAGTTCAAAATGTAAAATAATCAAGACTTTAATGCGATAATGTAACATTTAGTATTTCAGAAAATCATCCATCCTTGAGTTCCTTGTGTATTGTTCGTGTTTTGGTTGTTTGTAATGAAGTGCAGTTGTGTTTGTTGGATGTCCTGTGTCTTGAGATTTTACAATAGTTGGAATGTCTTTGAATGTTTGCAAGTTTGTGAATAGTTTAATGCGCTAAGGTGAGTGTGTGTCTGGATATGGTTATGTACAGTGATTTCCAAGTCATGGTGTGGTACGATAAGAGAATAGATACAGATAGATAACTCAGGATAGTGACTACGCTAAGTATATCCTGGATGGATAGAGGCTAAGTGTCGGGCGATGGCCGATAGCGTGTTGATGGATAAAATGACATGGATATAGAGAAAGGAGCCGGCCTTTCACAAAGGCGCCTGTTTACCAGGTTTTCACCATTTGTTTTTATTGTATTTTGTATTTTGACTTTTTCTGGAGTTGTGTTTTTTTTTTTTTTTTTTGTTTGTTTATTTTTGGCGTTTGCCGTGCACTAGGCTACCTTAAGTATAGTACTTCTTTAGATGAATGCTATTAGTTGGATCATCAAGCACATCTCCTTCAGAATTTGTTAGTTGATAAGCACCTGACCCATAGACTGAAATGATGACATAGGGACCCAACCAATTAGGTTCAAATTTCCCTTTCTTTTCTCTATCTTGCTGGTTTCTTGGATTTTCTTTTAAGACTAGATCACCAACCTTGAAATTACGAGGAATGACCTTATGATTGTAGCTCCGGCACATGCGTTGCTGATATGCTTTGAGATGAGTATAAGCATGTTGGCGTCTTTCATCTAATAGTTCCAATTCTTGCAGTCGGTTGACTCGATACTCTTCATCTGGAATCAAACCTTTCAAAGAGACTCTAAGAGATGGAATTTCTATCTCCAAGGGTAAAATAGCCTCTGATCCATATACCAAGGAATATGGTGTTGCCCCTGTAGGTGTGCGGGTGCTAGTCCTGTAGGCCCAAAGAGCTGGATTGAGTTGTACATGCCAATCTTTGCCTGCATCATTCACTGTTTTCTTGAGGATTTTTAGGATCGTTTTGTTAGATGCTTCTGCCTGACCATTTCCTTGTGGATAGTATGGTGTAGAAAATCGATGCTGGATTTTGAATTTTTCACATAGTTCCTGCACATCTTGGTTTTTGAAAGGTCGTCCATTATCTGTGACAATTGAACTTGGAATACCATATCTGCAGATCAGATAATTTAAGATAAAAGAAGCAATTTGTTTCCCAGTCACTGTGGTCATGGGAACTGCTTCAATCCATTTGGTAAAGTATTCTGTGGCAGTTATAATGAACTTGTGTCCATTTGAAGAGGAAGGATGTATTTTGCCTACCAGATCCAATCCCCACTGACAAAAGGGCCAGGAGGTGGTAAATGGTTGTAGTTCCTGTGCTGGTGCATGTATCAGATTGCCATGGATTTGGCATTTAGGACATTTCTTGGCGAAATGATATGAGTCTTTTTCCATGGTAGGCCAGTAGTATCCCATGCGTAGAAGCTTTTTAGCAAGAGTAGTGCCACTCGAATGTGTACCACAAATACCTTCGTGAAGCTCGTGTAAAGCTGAATCAGAATCATTACGATCAAGACAACGAAGAAGAGTACCATCTAGACCTCGACGATATAAGGTATCAGCGGTAAGGGTGTAACGGGCAGCTTGTCGGATAAAGTTACGTTTTTGGTTGCGGGATTGGTCAATGGGTAATATATTATGCTTGAGGTAGTCGTATATTGGTCCGTATAATGGAGAATCTGAACCGGTTAAGGCATATATAACATGAGATTCAGAATGGTCATAGGCGGGAGAGAACAGTTGCTCTACCAGGAACTCATAACGACTCTGTTGTTCTGGAATTTGTAGTAATGAAGCGATCGTAGCCATTGTATCGGCTGCTTTGTTATTTAACCTTGGTATTTGTTCAAAAGTGATGTGCACAAAATACTGTTTGAAATCATCCACCATCCGTTTGTAGGGTAGTAGCTTATCATCCTTTGTCTGATAGTTGTTGTTGATTTGATTGATGACCAATTGTGAGTCTCCATAGACTTTTAATTCTGTGATCTTCCATTCGACAGCCATTTTGATGCCTATGACCAATGCTTCATATTCAGCCATATTATTTGTACATGGAAACATAAGCCTTCAGGGGTGATGAATAGAATGCCGGCCCCTGAACCATGTTGGGTATAGGATCCATCAAAGTATAGGGTCCATTGTTTGGAGGAAAGAGCAAAAACGTCCCTGTCTAGAAATTCAATGTCCATGGTTTGTTTTCCTGGTAGCGGTGCTTCAGCCAGCTGATCTGCAATCGCTTGTCCTTTGATGGCTCGTCTTTCTGTGTAGTGGATGTCAAATTCACTGAGAATCATAACCCATTTAGCCAATCGGCCTGTGAGAGCTGCCTTGCTGAGTAAATATTTGAGAGGATCAATTTTGGCTACTAGCTTGATAGTGTGTGCTAGCATATAATGTCGGAACTTTTGAGATGCAAAAACAACTGTTAGGCAAGCCTTTTCAATGAATGTATAATTGAGCTCATATCCATTCAATGTTCTACTGATGTAATATATGGCGCGTTCTTTTCCTTGTTGATCTTCTTGTGCCAATAATGCCCCTAGTGAAACATCTATTGTTGATATATACAATATAAGAGGCTTTCCTGCAATTGGTGGTACTAGAACTGGTGGATTCATCAGGTACTGTTTGATTTGGTAAAAGGATTCTGCACATTTAGTCTCCCATTTGAATGGCACATTTTTGTGTAGCAAGTGGTTAAATGGCAGACTTTTATCTGCTAGTTGAGCGATGAATCGCCTGATTGATTGAAGTCGCCCTTGGAGAGATCGAAGTTGACTGATATTTTTCGGTGGTGGCATATCTATGATGGCTTGTACCTTTGCTGGATCCACTTCAATACCTTTAGCGGAGACGATGTAACCTAGTAACTTGCCTGATGTCACCCCGAAGACACACTTCTTAGGGTTGAGTCAGACTCTGAATTTCTGCAATCGATCAAAGATCTTTATTAGGATGCCAAGATGTTCATCTCTGGTGAAAGATTTGGCTAGTAAATCATCCACATAGTCTTCCATAAATGTGTGCATCATATCATGGAATATGGTTGTCATTGCTCTTTGGTAAGTGGCTCCGGCATTCTTTAAGCCAAAAGGCATTACATTCCAACAGTATGTTCCCCAAGGACAGGTGAATGCTGTTTTGTCTTGATCTTCAGGAGCTATTTTGATTTGATTATAGCCTGAGAAACTGTCCATTAATGAGAGCATTGCATGGCCTGCTGTGAGATCTACAATTATATCAATACTTGGTAGAGGAAAGTCATCCTTTGGGCAAACTTTATTGACATCTCTGAAGTCGGTGCATATTCTGATACTACCATCTGGTTTTGAGACTGGAACAATGTTAGAAATCCATTCTGCATAGTCAATAGGTCGGATGAATCCGACATCTAATAATTTCTTTAATTCCGTTTTGACCATGAGTGCTATTTGTGGATTCATCTTTCGTAGTTTCTGCTTGACTGGCTTGACCGCTGCAGAGATGGACAAGTGATGCATGATTAGGTGTGGATCCACTCCAGGCATATCAGCATATGACCAGGCAAAGTTAATTTGCTGTCCTTTAAAGAAGATGATGAATGCCGATCTTTCCTCTTCGGTCAGAGATTCTGCAAGGTGAATGTTTCTGGTTGCTTCAGTGGTACCAATGTTGATTGATTGAGTGGGCTCAATCAATATGGGTGATCGTTCATGAAAATGTTCAGGAAGAGTGTCAAGTCTCCCATCGTTAGGTGCCTTAAAAAAGTTTTCACCCTCAGATACGTCCTTTATTTTTACTTTTTTGGAATCCATTGCTGCCATTGACTGGTTTTCAGCATTAGATTCATTATTTGATTCATTTTTGCGACTGAGAGACTTGGCACTCCCTGAAGAACAGACGTCGTTATGCGGTTCACTGGCAGAGCCTGTTTCGGGATTTACGGTACATAGGTAGTGGATAATAGATTCATCATCTGGAAAAATTGGAATATCATGAGTCTCAGGTTCAGTCCAGTTGATGAGATCAGGGAAGACAAGTGGTAAGGAATCATGGGGCGGGTCAAGTTCAGCTACTGTAAGTGTTAGAATAGAGTTATCATCGTGATGGGTCTTGTTTTTAAAGAAATTTAGGGTTTCATCGAGGTCTTCTATGGTATCATCTTCTACATAGACTTGTTCGTAATATTTCTGTTCGCTTTCCTGAACGTCATAGATATGTTGTGGTCCAAATTCAAGAGGCCTATCTTCTGTGTTATGTTCTTCTTGAGAAATGGATATGTAATCAGTATCATTGGGGATATTTGTAGTAGTATCAGAGCAGGTACCCCATTCATATTCATTTGAATCTGTTTCATATGCATCATCCCAAATTCTATCTGTACTGTAGACAGGTATGTTGTATGGCGAAAATAAATCTTTGATGATAGATACTATTTTGGCATTCTGTGTTGATTCTGTATCTGATCCATCTTCTACATTCTGGATTTGTTCATATATTGTGCTTCCTTGGGGAGGAATGATGGGTGCTTGTGATGATAGGATTGGTTCTTGAGCCACTGGTGTGTGAATATGAGCCACTGCTGCAGATATGGCCTTCTTATGATTCAGAAGCTTTCCCTGATATATCTTCTGATCTTGACGTTCTCTTGCCTTACGGATTGTTTCTGCTGATTCAAAGAGAGCTTCCTGCCATGATTCTTCTTTGTTTTTCTTTTTTTCTTTCCATTGAGGTTTTGTATTTGTATGTGGCGGCCTTTTTAATAGGAAAGTGAATTTAGAACCTAATCCTGCTTTATTTCTACTAGGTTGTGAAGGAAGATCTATAGGTTCAGTGACTCCTTGGCGTTTCCCAATAGGTCCTTTACCGCCATATCCCATTTGTTTCATGATCAAGTAGCCTTTTCCATACAAGTGCGTTGGTAGAACAATGTCTAGAGCGGCCGCTCTATTAGCTTCTTCTTCATCTTTGTATAACCAGTTAAGAACATCTTTATCTTCTGATTCATGTGCAAGAGTCCCCAATTGGATGAAGGTACCATCAAATTTAGTTATGGGCTGAGTTGCCAGATGTGTTGATAGAGTAGGTAAACCATGTGATCTAGGTGATGTTGGCAATTTGGTTAAACACAAAGGCTCCATAGAGTATTCGCCCATGCCTTGGTCTTTGATTTGCATTTTCTGTTCGAAATCTCCCCATAAGGAGTTGGATTTTTCTTTTGGTGGGTCAAGTGTCGAAGACTGTTGCTTTTCTCTATTATAAGGAACCAAACTGTCTTGGGCTGCCCCCATTGTATTGCAATGTTGAAATGGATTGTGATCTGCTGATATGGAGATTTCCTGTCCATCATAAGGAAATTTGACACACTGGTGGTATGTAGAAGGTACTGCTTGCATTTCATGTATCCAGGGTCGGCCTAGTAAGATATTATAAGTGAGATCAATATCTAAAACTTGACATATAGTATCCTTTTGCACTGGGCCTACCTGAATAGGTAATATCACTGTTCCTTTAGAGGACCGTTCCTCATCATCATATGCTTTTATGGTAATCTTTTTACAAGGATCAATAGATTCTTCTGAGAAACCTAGTGCACGGATAAGCTTTAAAGTACATATATTAAGTCCGGCTCCTCCATCTATTAAGACTCTTTTGACACGGTGTTTGCAAACAATGACTTCAATATGTAGAGGAGTATTATGCGGATGACTCAATGAAGTATTATCATGCTCTGAGAAAGTGAGGTTATGAGACTCTGTCATGTGGGCCACCATAGCTTGGAATCTGTCTGTAGCCAGATTTTGAGGTACATTTGTTTCTAAGAGGGCTTGCTCCAATATGTTTTTGTGTGTTGGAGATAGTTTCAACAATTCTAGGATAGATATCTGAGCCGGAGTTTTTCGCAGTTGAGTAACTAAGTCGTATTGGATCTTTGGTGTGGTGGTTGGAGGTGCAGTATGCCCCTTTAAGACATATTTCTGGGTCCGGGTTGTTACATTGACAGATTCATGATCACGTTTATCTCGAATGGTTATAACATTGACTTGATGGTCTTCAGCTGATATGTGATTGATTGTGTTGTTGTAGATGTGATTAATACGAGCTCCGCGTGTATCATTTGAAGTTGATGCTCCATCTTTGTTATAATTTGGTAAAGGATCTTTGAAGGCTTCATGATCATTATTTGTTTTGAGACCATCTACTGTTAAGTCACCCCGATGAATCATATCTTGGATTATGTGTTTCAATCACATGCACTCGTTTGTTCTATGACCTTTGTTTCGATGAAAATCACAATAATGGGAATCATTCCACCAAGGTGGTTTGATCGGGGGTTCATAATTGTTGATTGGAGGTAAAGAAAGAACCTTGTTTGCTAACAGCTCTCTGAATGCGGACTCTAATGATTGGCCCAATGGTGTGAAAATACGCTTATGGAAATTGTTGGTGTTGTTACGTGAATTGTTGTTAGGCCCTGGATTCAGATTTTTGTTTTGATTATCGTTGGCATTGTTGGTGTTGAGTTGTCCTTGAGTAATGTTTGGTGTATTGGGAGTAGCATTTTTAGGATTTTTCGTATTCTGAGTATTTCCTGATAAAGCAAGCACTGGCCGTTTAGATTTAGGATCATAGGATTCATTGTTGCCGTCGTTTTTGTTTCGAGTCCAAAATCGAGTTTTGTCTAGATTGGTATTGTTTTGGTTATTGTAGTTTGATGAGTTTGTTCCTTCTTTGTAAAATTTGAGTGTTCCCTTTTTGACACAAGCTTCCTCTACTTGGATGCCATTTTCAATTAACTTGTCAAAAGATGGGATGCATTGAAGTTTGAGTCTGTAACTCATTTCCCCATTCAAGTTATCAATGAAGATTTCCATTTTCTCTTTTTCAGGAATATCGCGAGGATATCTTGATACCATGCGTCGCCAACATTGAAGGTATAACATGAATGTTTCATTGTTCTTTTGTTTGGTGTTGCAGATATCTAACATGGTTATGGCATGTTGGATGTTGTAAGAATAATGGGTGATGAATTTGTTGACCAATTCATCAAATGATCTAACAGGTGGTGTAATCTTGGATAACCATTCCATTGTTTGTCCTCCCAGGCTTCTTGGGAATAACCTCATCAGATATGTGTCATTATGAGCAAATTCAAGACTCATAGTACAAAATTCTCGAACATGATCTCGAGGATCACCTTTCCCATCATATTTATCAAATTTGGGAATGTCTGAGTTTGGAGGAAAAGGTATCATGTTTAAGCTTCTGTCAAATGGATAAGGACAGATTTCGTTTATAGAATACCGCACTGTTGTCCCTTGTTGCATATCATGTATTTGTCTTTGCAACATTTGCATCTGTTGAGTAAGAGCAACCAAGGGCGCATTATCTTGCCGGGGGAAGAGTTCTTCCCTTGGATTTGTTCTCATTTGAAAAGGTGTAGCAAATGGTATGTGTTGTTCGGGGGTTTCGAACACAGGTACTCGCATTTCTGGTATATGTTGTTCTGGAATACGTTGTTCAGGTATGCGAGTCTCTTCTTCCCTTTGTTGTTCTTGATATGTGTATTGTTGAGATCCTGTTTGAAAGACATTTGCGTCTAAGTCTTCAGGAAGTTTGACACCTTTGCTTGTAAGCATAAGCAGATATTTTTCTTTGTCATTTTCCATGAGTTTTTCAATGAGTTTTTGGAATGAAGGATTTTCTTGGCATTCCTGAAGAATTGCGTCAGTAATTTCAGGATCGTCTGAAGATGGAACTTCAAAAGGATTTGATAACCTGCGATTCATACTTGATTCCGCGGGTGTCTCGCTTTGTTTGTTTCGTTGAGAGCGAGTGACAGGCATTTCAATAGAAACTTTCAGTGATGAAAGGAACAAAGTCCTCGTTGATGTTTTGCTCTGGCGTTGGTGGTTCTGGTCTAGGTGTGTTATATGTGATGCATTCGTCGGGCAGGAATGCTGGATTGATTTTTCCTCTGCGGTTTATCTTTTGATTAAAAGCAGACTTTTGACAGTATGCTCTTGTTTTCAGGGGTTCTTTGTCAAATTCGCTGGATTTGTTTTGGATATAACGTTTGACATGATGAAGAAATACCCGATGGGATTTGAAGAGTTGACGATTGATGTATAAAAATTTATTTCTCTTGATGAATTTGGAAAAGCTTGGTTGCTGTTTCTTTAACGTGATGTTGCGATAGAGGTTCTTCTTTCTCAGAATAAGGTGATTAGTCATGCATGAGTGATCAATGATTTCCTTTGATTGGTTTGGATTCAGTTGATTCTTGTTTTGAAAATTTCAAATTTTACTTTATCAGAATGAAGGTTTAGCTATCCCTTCACGATAAAGCGTGCCAAATGATATGGATAAGAGTTTCCCGATCTGGAAACTGAATTTTGACAATTTGGAAAATTTCTAAACAAGTGTTTTGAGATGAGATCCGTAAGATATTTAAAGGATTGAATTGACACTGATGATGACAAGTTTCCGGATGATGATAGAAAAGACGTCCTCTAATGCTTGATTCGTTTTCAGATTTGTACAACCTTGTTTGACGCAATTTTGACTTGAAAAATAGTTTTATGGCTTGTTTTTGTCACTCTGGTTTGATGAAAGACGTGTGTTGATGAAAAACTGTGTTTGAAATATTTTGAGATTTTCAAAAATTTTGGTTTTTCCAACTCTCTGTTTTTTTCCTTTTTCTCACGCGCTAAAACAGGTGGTCATGCGCTAGTAAATTTTCTCAATGCGCTAAAAATATTTATCTACGCGCTACTCTGCCCCTGGTTACGCGCTAAACAATTGATTCTGGAAAATTTTGTGTGGTTGACTGTGAAATATGCACGCGCTAAACTGTATTTTCTACGCGCTGACTGGTTTGGTTAATGCGCTAAAACAGAGATTGTACGCGCTAAACTGTTTGTTATACGCGCTAAAACAGACTTTTGTTGTGAAGTTTTTTGGAAAATTACGCGCTACCCTGTGATTTATACGCGCTAACTGGTTTTGTCAATGCGCTAAAACAGAGGTTGGACGCGCTAAACTGTTTGTTACACGCGCTAAAACAGACTTTTGTTGTGAATTTTTTTTTGGAAATTTTACGCGCTACACTGTGATTTTGAAGCGCTATATGTTTCTGTTGCTGTGCTAAAATATTCCTAATACGCGCTAGTATATGTTTTGGATGCGCTAAAATATTTGATCTCTGTTTTACTTTCAGTTTGAAACGCTACTGTTCTTGTTGTACGCGCTATTTTGTTCTTCAGATGTGCTAAAATAACTGTTTGAGGCGCTAATATGTTGTTCCGACGCGCTAAACTGCGTTGATTTTTCCGTTTGGTGCCTTTGTGATGTTTTTGGATTTATGTTGAGAGAATTTTCAAGTAGGATGGATGATTTTCTAAAATACAAAATGTAAACACGGCACACAAAGTACAATCATTTTACTTAATCTAACATAAAGTGTATGTTCTGTCGAGGATGTTTTCGAATCCCGAATGTTTTAACAGGTTGGATACAAGATAAACACTTCAGAAAGACTCTTTATTCAAGGGTCATAAGTAACATCATAGCTCACTAGTCTCGATACTCCGTCAGCTCAAACAGCCGTGTCACCCCCTAGAGGGCGCCCGTTTTTTTGCCTTTTGCCAGAAATTAACCCAAAGTGAATTGCTTCACAGTTGAGTAGTTATCTTGGGAGATGTATGGTGAGTAATCTTGTGGGCGGATTCTTCCCCACCCTTGCACTATGATGTTACAAATGTTTGGATACTGACTCAGTTCAAAGTTTCTAATGCTAAGGTTCTTAATCAGGCTTCCCGTTCGGCCGTCAGTGATAAACTCCCTCAGGAGGCTTCCCAACCTTTAGAACAAAGGCTTTACGTATCTCAAGGATACTGGGGGAAGGCTAATCGTTGCGCGCAACCGTTGAAAAGGACTTTCGTCACTTTCCACATTTGATTATAGTGGGTTGGAATACTTGGCGTCAAAGCCGTTCCCCACTTAGGTCGTTCCCTTCACACCGGCCATAAACGGCTTTAAGAGTTGAGTGCAACTCCTCGGGAAGGCAGGCCTGCTAAAGGATTTATTGCTTGAATAAAAGAAAGCATAAGAGTGGTTTGGCTTTTTGGTCACCCAGTTAAGGGGAGAGCATATACCTTCCACTTTCGATACACGGCAGATAAGTTGTTCTTTTTAGCCTTCAAGACAATGGTTTGTTAACCTCTATTTGGAGATGTTGCTCCAACAAGCATGGTGTTCTTTTTAACCCTTTATAGCAATGATTATTTAATCTATGGAAAATAGATCGTCAACAAAGCAAATTTCGATTTTCGAGGTCAACTAAAGGAAAAACGTTTTGTGGTGTAAAACAAGTCTCCTCACTTTTCCTGCAAGAAACTTGTTAAAAATCCTGCAAAAAGAAATCGATTAGTTTGTTTCGGGGGACTTCCACAAGTCTAAAATTATTTATTCGGTTACACAATTTTTTTGGTTGGTCTTCTTTTTGATGCGCTACAGAACAAACTGTACGCGCTACAATATTGGGTCGATGCGCTACTGTCCTGATTCCGTGCGCTATTCTGTTTCTCAGGAGCGCTACTCTGTGGCTTCGACGCGCTAATTTATGAGCTGGTTTTCCGCGGCCTATTTTTTGAGAAATTTGGAATTTTCATGCGCTAACTTTCTGTTCAAATGCGCTGGAAGATTCTGTCTAAGCGCTCGTATATTGGGTTGATGCGCTAATCTGTCAGGTAGAAGCGCTGATCTGCGTTTCGGTTTTTCTTGGGAAATTATGAATTTCAATGCGCTAACTGTCCGTTGATAAGCGCTGGAAGATGTAGGTGAAGCGCTAAAACTTGGGGTGCATGCGCTATTCTGTCAGGCAGAAGCGCTAATCTGTGGTTCGCCGGCGTCGATACCTACAGGAAAATTTGTCAATAGTTTAATGCGCTAAGGAACAGTTTTAACGCGCTAAGACAGAAAGCCCACGCGCTAAACAGTAGGCTAGAAGCGCTAAACTGTTAGGCGGATGCGCTAAAATATGTCTTTGACGCGCTAATTCTAATTTCCCGCGTACCTGCAAAACTCTTCAAATTCAAAAAACGATAGGTTATTGGGGTGCGTGCCCCACGGTGGGCGCCAGAAATGTATGTGGGAAAAGTGGGTTGTTAGAATTAAAAATGTGAAAAATACGTAAAATACCAATCCACACACACACACAGGACTTCTTGATGCAAGTTATGGAGTAATGATGCGTTACTCAGCTTCCCAAGGAGGGTCCCATGGTTCTCTATCTCACAATGTCCCTCAAACCAATGTTTGGCTCTCAGATTACTGAGCAAAATGGTTTAGGGATGACAAATATGAGAACGAGAGAGATTTTAACTGTTTTTAATATGAGATGTGTTATAAGCTAGATGAGATGCTAGAAATGCAATAAACTAAATGATAAGATGACGAGGTTAGTATGGAGATTATCCTAGCATACTATATTTAATCTATGATTGAACTAAAATGATAAATAAATTACTCTAGCATGCATATTCATGATTAATTCTGATCTAAAAGAGGCTAAATGAAGAGCATAAAGATGATGAAAAAGCTTGAAAGAATTTGAGCATAAGTGTGATGCTTCAAATTTAAAAGATGATTGTTAAAAATGGAGGAATGAGAGCTCTATTTATAGCACAAATAGGGCAATGGATGGTCAGGATTAAAAGGTTTAATCAAGGGCCAGGTTTGAAAGTTGAGGATCCATGTGCACAATTTGTACCAATGAAATGGTGACAAGTGTCAACATAGGATTGGGTTGAGAGAAGAGGTTGGAGGCATTAGAGGCATGAGAAGACCTCATGGTTATCTAAAGGCTAAGGGTCAAGTCTAAGTTAGGCTTACCCACTGGATTAAGAGTTAATCCAAGGATAAACCTTTGTGCAAATGATTAAGAGATAATCATGGTCAAAGCATTAATGACCTGATGAGACCCTTGGGTTGGGTAGAGGTTGAGTCAAAACAAATGTTTTAACCATGTGGGAGGGTTTGAAATAACCATTAATGGTTATTGGAGACTTTGGGGATTAAGTGGTTGAAGGTTGGAAGCCTTCAATGGTTTTCAAAGACTTTAAGGGTTTTGGTGGTTGAAGGTTGAAAACCTTCAATGGTTATCCAAGACTTTGGGCCATTTGAGAAGTGACCTCCCTTTGCTTAGGGATGTGACAAAGTTTAGAGGGGGGTTATGTTAATTAGAATCGATTAGAAGATTCTAGAAGGGTTTAGGAAGGGGTTTGGGATTTTGCAAGTGGATGTAGGGATAATAGGATTTAATTGAATTATTTGATTTTCATTCAATTTGGTTGCAATTAAATAAATTTGATTTATTCAATTTAGGATAACTATTTAGTTAAATTTGAATTTAATTAAAAGTGGCTAGGGGGATTTAATTGAATAAAATGATTTATTCATTAAATGGGTATAGTGAATTTAATCAAGTGATTTACTTAATTAAATAGAAGAATGTGGATAATTTAATTAAATAGGGAAATGAACATAAAATATTCATTTAGGAATATGGTCATTTTTATACGTCTACAGCTTTGATTCCCTTTATTAGCCACCAAAGCTTGTGACTTTGAAGATTTGAGAATCCCCATCTTGGTCAACTTAGATTTCTCAAGTATCAAAATCTCCGTGAATGCATCAAATGATGGTGGAGTGTACGAGGCACCTTGAGCCAACCAATGGGTGTGAAAGCTAGAAACAAAGGTTGCATACTTTGATGGAAGCTTGTCCAACAAGTTGTAAACCAATTGAGCATCCTTCTTGTCAATGCCACAATCCTTAAGCTTTGCTCTTAGATCATTTGCTTTAGTGACATAATCTTGGATTGTATCAAAATCTGTGGGATCCAATGTTGTGAGTTCACTATCAAGCTTGTAGCCCTTAATCTCATCAACTTGACCATACAACTTCTCATAAATATTCCAAGCCTCTTTAACTATAGTACACTTATCAATGTGAAAAATAAGGTCATCTGATACATACTTTGTCAATGTTCCAAGTGCCATACAGTTTTTAGTGAGCCATTCAGTTTGAGCATTAGGATCAGGTGGTGCTATTATTGTTCCATTTACATAATGAATGAGTCCTTTTTCCATTAACTTACTCCATGCTTTAATTTTCCAAGATGCATAATTATGTGGAGTTAAAAGTGGAAATTTAGGAGAACCCATAGCACCAAATGATAAAACACAATATAGAGAGATGCATAATCACACAAGACACACCCCCCCCCCCCCCTCCCAAATTACTCAATCAAAGAACCCCCCCCCCCAAAAAAAAATAAAATAAAAATAAAAATAAATGATAATTTGACACTTTATACTTAGTGCGTGTACAATGGGCCACTTGCAAAGAAGGGCAAAGTGGACTTTTGATTTCAACTTTACAACTACCTCAAATAGTCTAAAAGAGACTCCAACAAATACTGCAAGTGATCTAAACTGAGAACTAAACAAAATACAAGTACCAAATAGGCAAAAAATGACCAAATACTTAAAGTATAATTTTTGCTCACAATGGAAAAAATCTAACAGCACCTCGTGAAAGTAGATGAAAAATCAGGCACTTTAAAAAAAAACGGCACCTGAAAAGGAGGTTGTATGAGCCTAAACAAAGCCTCTGAAGTTGCAAAATTGAGGATTGGACTTGGACAGGTATAGTCATGAAAGACTGAAAATTCTGAAATTTTTTTCCACCAAAATCAGAAAATTCCACCACCACTACGAAGAGCGCGAAAAATTAGCCCACATAAAAAAAAATCTGCACAAAAAAGGAGCAAAAATGAACAAGTTATGAGCTTTTGAAGGCAGATTGCAAAACCAAAAAACTCATTAGGAAGGGGCTAATAAATTTTCAAAAAATGACTGACGTAGTATTGACGTCAGCAAAATACTATGTTAAATTTGACGGTTGTCTGGCTGTCACCAAACCGTTGCACCCCCTGCCTGGTCGTACGGATGTGCTGATGTGGTTGTATAGTCTGATACGTTGTTGTACGGTCGTACTGTCAAATGATGTGTCTATTGATGTGGTGAGGTACGGTGCTGACGTGGTGCTTGCGTGGCAGAATATTTGGCAAGGCCACCTGTTGGTTGACTATGCCAACTTTGTGAACGTCTGGCAGACAACGGAAAATAAAATTGGCCACGTGTTTCAGATGTGGTCCTCGACAGATGTGGTTATAGAACTGAATAGGGCGGGCTAGGCAAGGGCATAGGTGTTGGTTGAGGAGTGAACGAGGAGCGACGGAGGTGGCGGTTGAGCGGCCCGCTTGTGGAGCATGAGGAAAGAAGCCGAAACAGGGAGGAGGCCAAGAAAGGTTGCTGACAATGCAGGGAAAGCTGGAGAGACTGGGCAGAGGAGTCTGGTGGTGATTGAGCGGGTGTGTGGCCGAAGTGGTAGGGAGAACACCAAAAAATAGAAGTTGCAACAGGTGGGAGGAAAAGGGTCGGTGGCCCCACAATAAAATATCTCTGCAAAATTTTAATACTCCAGTATGAGGATCGAGGGGGGGTTAAACCCCCCCTAAACAATATATATATATATATATATATATATATATATATATATATATATATATATATATATATATAAAATTTTATTACGAACATACTAATATAGGAAAAAACAATATTTCACAAAAAAATTATATATATATATATATATATATATATATATATATATATATATATATATATATATATATATATTAAAAATAAAAATCTATACCGCTTAGCCAAATTGGCTAAAAAAGAGCCTGAAATCAATTTTCACCAAATATAAGCAAATTTATACTCAAAATTCATTGAAATGGCCTCCCGAATGCAATGGTGAGGTTGAAATCACCATAGGACTCTCCCAAAATGTGTAGCTCCTCAGATTCGAAAAATGAATGCTCCAAGATCTCTCCAAATAGACTACTCAATGAAGCCACAATGAATCTAATACCATGTAAGAATTTGTTGAAGATAGCCAAGATCAAGAGCACATTGAATAACACAAAATAAAGACAAATAGATTTGATAAGAATAAATTGTATTCTAATCAAGAGCAAAATACTGATCAACTGGATCATCAAAAATTACATACAATGTAGATGAGCTTGCTTATAAAGACAAGGCCATATGAATATGTGAGCACACAATCATGACACGTAGCTCAATGAGAAACAAGGGTAGGTAAGGTTAGGTAGGAGAAATAATAAAATATTTCACATGAGGTGGATCACCCACCGAAGGTGGAATGTAACAACAAGAGAAGACCACAAAAGGTGGAATTTCTTCTACACACATCATCCCTATGTGCACACTTCCCTAAGTGTCTCATATCCAAACTACTATGAAATGCATTATCCTAAGTCAACTTAAGTAAGGTGTAATTATATCCCATATGAATAAATAATTACACCAACACCTCTATAGGGAATAGGCTTGGTTAGTGCCTAGTGCAAGCTAAGGCATAAAACATATAGGAATAACAAAAAAAAATATTAAGTGGAAAGAAAGAAATCATTGAATGTAGTGATACTTTGATAATTTTTTGCCAATCCAAATATCGTTCTCCATCAATGAATATGTGGATGAAAAAATACACCCAATCCTCGAAGTTATGAGCATTCTAGTTACCCTTTAGCCTATGCAGGAGAACTATAATATCAAAATTTTCATTAGCAAAATGGGATCTGTGTAGCCTCTTGGGAAATTGTGACTTTCCTTTCTTATCCGTGGAAAACCACTCTCTTGCACTTTATAGATTATTCTTCTCTTGAAAGCATTGGTAGGAAAATTGAAATATGTATATAGCCCTCTCTCTAGTAGATGAAAACATTGCACTGATTGTGTCTTTGTTTATAGTATTCATTAAGTTGTTATTGTTAGTTTGATCTTCCTAGTCTCCAGTCATAATGACTGATACACTCTAACAATAAATTTATGCACTGCACAACTACAAGAAAAATGAGTATATGTGAGAGCCCACTTTCTATTATTCTTTGAGTAATTAGAGGTATGTTATCTTTGTTAATACACTCACAAAAATCATCCAAATTTACATGCCCTAGTCCAGTGTCCCTAATTTCAAGTATTGTGCTTGTCAAGCTAGACAAGTGTTTGTATCCCAAGTATTTATACTTCATTTTAGCCGATTTTAATTAAAAACAAAGCTTTTTAAAATCTAGAGAATTTTTGGAAGTGTTTCAATATGAAAAATGCATTTTTTTTAATCTCATAATACTGATTAAAAATCCCATTTAAATACTTTGTTGTAATATAGTGAGGTGGTAGATAATAACTTACTGTATCTAAGTTGAATTATTGTGCTTATGATTTAGATTCCTCCTTTATGAGTGCTCATGATTTTGCCTTTCTTTCTTTGCAAATCTTGTTGAGAATTTATGTCAAAATGAGCTATTTTGAATGCCTTTGATACTTTATAGGGCTTTCATACCTACTATTTCATTCTGTTAGTATTCATTAATCTTGAGCATTAATTGTAGTAGGTGATCTCCCTTGTCACTTACACCATACTTTTTCATAAGTAATAGTTCGATAAGGTCAAGCAACATTTTTGTAGGTTTCAAAAACCTTGTCGAGCTCTAAGAGGAGTTTTGAAACCTCTCGTTATTGTTGTGGCTAACCTCAAAGAATCATATTTGTAAAATGATAGGGCACTTTAAAGTTATGAGTTTCAAGTTGGGCTGAAACATGACTTTGAAAACCTTGATGGGTCCTGAAGGTAGTGATGGAACCTTTGATTTTTAGCAAGAAAGTGCTTTTGAACCCTCCTGGATATGTCTGGTTGAATCCTAAAGTCCTAAAACCTCGAACCCATAGCTTTTGTTTTGAAATTTTAAGCCTTAAAACCTTGTCATTATATTTCATCATTGACTTGCAATACGCAATTGCCAAGTTTTAAGTTATGACTTCAAGGGTTGAAGTTTCATGGTTTACTGTCCCCTTTTTTCTAGGCCCTTGTTGGTTCAGTCCTTTTAATATTTCCTAAAGTCTGTATATGAATTTTTCCTAAGGCTTTATTGATTAGATCCATAGCTCGCATTTGCGGACTGTCGAAATATTTTTCAAACTTGTTAGACCTTCGGGGCAACGTGAATTGTTCGATCAAGGATGGGCCCAGTGCTAGGTAGAACACGTTGAAGCACTTACCTCCCTTCCTATTGGAGCATACCCCTGATGTGCTAGAGATGTCAGAGCCTAGTTACCCGAGCAGTGCATTGTAGCACTGACAGTAGGGCCCACTCTCCACTAAATCCTTTTGCGGGCTTGCATTGTTAGAAGCGATCGAACCTTGCCAGCGACTCGACTTAGCAAAATTGTGATGTGTGTCCAAGTTGAAATTGACATGCCAGATTTTGATTGGATGGAATTTTTCAAGCAAGCTGGAGTTGATTTTCAAATCAAATCTTTTAATCTTCATCATCCGATTTCCTATGATCCTTAGATGTTAAAGGTAGACATTCAAATAAAAAAAAGTGACTAAGTTGTTGATGTAGTTCACACATGAATGCAATAATTGTGAGATGATAGAAGTAGGTCAAATTCCAACCATTGAAAGAAATCAAATATAGATTCTAGACCATTTTCCCCATGACAGTCTAATGCACTTGTCATAATTTTCTAATTCTAGTTCTGGAGTGAGTTGCAGAAAAAATTAGGGTTTGCAAGAGAAATCGAAGGAAACACATTATGAATGGTAAGTATACTTGTCTTCTAAGTTTTTTCTAGTGTTACATTCAGAATTGCAAGCTTCTTTAAGTCCTAGGTAGAAAGAAGAAGTAAAATCATGTTTGAAGCCAGTTAGATAAAACCCTAGGTTGCTGAGTCGTTAAACCATTGTATGGAAGTAAACTTAATTGACAAAAATGAGTAAAAAGGCTTCCCACAAGGTCGATGAGGACCTTTTGAAATAATTGCAAGGTAAAAGGGTACCATTACAGGTACATGGTCTAGAAGGCCCATATAACACGTTATTAGATAACCTAGCTAGTGTGAGAGATGCAAAGCTACCTGAGTCTAGGTGGAATCTATTTGAGTATTGGTTCCACGAATGAAATTTTAAGATTCCAATTAGAAATGAATGGGAGATCGATATGGGTAGGCTTGTAGTTCCCAATGTCTTTATTGATGCATATTTTGTTAACCATGTGGTGCAAGGATATGACATAAGTAGGAAAACAATATTAACAACAAATAGAGGAGGGATGATTGACATAAACAAGATTGCTATTGTAGACATTTTTGGTTTGAATAGAGCTTCAATAGAGAAAATTGACTTGGGAAAGTTTGAAGAGAGATATAATATACATATTCATTTGTACAAAAGTGCAATAATTCACATGTTCAAATGGAAAGGCCTGAATAGGAAGCTAGTTCCAATTTCTAGGTTTGGAAATGAGCCCTTTACCCTAGATACATTTGAAGACTTCTTTGTGAATACCTATTACACTTTATGCCAGATATTAGGTCATGATGCAATGCATACAATGCTAGTGCATATGATGAGTATGACAATTGATATACAAGATGCAATGAGGAATACTGAGTTTGATTGTGCAAGATTCCTTGAGGATAGAATCCATGGAAGTTTTGTCAAAGAGAAAGCAAACCCAAGTAGGTTTGAATTCAAATGGTATTCATTGATTTGTCACATATTCCTATGGATAGGAAAAGGACTTTGGGATGATAGATTGCAAGTTAGAATGAAAGGTAATGAAGGTCAAATATTAACAGTTCAATGTTGGACATATTTGTGGGATAGAAATTGTAGCAATTCCAACTTTGTCAAATTTGAGCAATATTTTGTGCAAAAGGTGCTAAGTTATTTTTCTATCCTTGAAGAGAGAATCCCAAGAGATGTGCTTGACCTTCTTAGACTTGGAGAAAGAAAGATCTTGGGATTTGAAATAATTAGGGAGACTTGTATCTCGACACAAGTACTATTACAATTGGGGTGTATGAAAGTCATGTTCAACCCCATTTGTTGCCAAAATATATACCTTGGAGGATAAAATTTTTGGAAGTCATTTGGCAGCTCAATGAATTTGATTATATACACTTCAAAAAGGCAAGGAAACCTTCATTTTTCCCTACATGATGCAAGTATTCTTATTTTATTGTTGCAAATAAAGATGGTTTTGAGAGGGTCTATACAATTTTGAAATCATATAGGATGAGGTTCAAGAAAGCAAGAAATTTTGGTCCAGGAAGGTTTCATGAGAAGTTTGAAGTCAAACTTCATTCATGTTGTGCTATATGAAGAATATGTGATCAACAATTGTGACTCAATTGAACAAGTTTATGAAAGGATGAAGAGATGGAATGCAATTATGAAACTAGAAGAGTTGAGGATGAAGAGGGAACTTGATTTACCCATATTAACAAATTCTCTTGTTAGAATTGAAAAGATGATTGAAAATATTGAGGCTTTGCTTAAAAGAGAGGTGGTTAAGTAAGGAAAACAACTTGAAGTCTCTATTGACAAGGGTGAACAAGGGGAGCCTTCGACCAAGAAGGTAAAGGTGATAGTAGAGCAACTAATGAAAGCAAAAGGAATTTCAAATAAATGACTTTGAAGAGACAACTCAAGCTAGTGAACAAGAAGTGCCAAAATAAATGTCATCACCACTTGTTGATTATCCACCTTCACCTCCTTGCTCTGCATCATGCCAAATATCAAGGGAGATAGTCCTAATGATGCCACTACGCAAAACACTTGAGAACTTACAAACTGTAGATTATCCCACTAGTGACATTAGAGCCCTTGCTTGCAATCAATTTATCAATGACAAAGATTTTGTTAGAATAAAAGAGTTTAAAGATTTTGTGCTAACAAAAAAGAGAGAAGAATATGAGAGGAAAGTTAGAAAAGAAACAAATAAGATTGGAGAGGAATGTTTGAAAGAATTTGATTTCAGTATAGATAATATTACTCTAGAACAAGGCAAACAAATGGTCAAGGATGCAAGAATCTTGCTATTGCTTGGATGGGACATTGTTATTGTATTGACATTCCACGCTGTAGGGAAGGAGAAACAAAGAATATATCATTTAGAGGAAGAAGTGGAAAATGAATTCTCTAGTAAATTTTTTAGTGCTAATTTTGGTTTCTTTTTTGTTTCAGCTTTATCCACTAATAATGATAAGCTTGATTACTTCCAAAGTTATGATTAGCTAAGAGGAGATTTATTAGTGAAGAGAGTAGCATATACGACTACTCTTGAGGCTACAAACCTAATTGCCAATATTGCATTGTTTAGTAAAGCTTCTACTAACAAGTTGCATACAAATCATGAAACTTTAAGGTAGGAACATATGACATCAATTGTTAAAAAATATTAGCTTAGGATGCAAATAGAGATTTTAAGGGGTGGGGCAGTTTCGATCTTGCAAAATCCTGCTACTCCAGTCCCAAAGTTCTTAGATAGAGAAGTTTTGATGACTGAAATCAAAGAAATGAAGGAAGTATTAGAAAAAGGAAAGTCATCAAGGAAACAAGCTACAATTGATATGACCACTAGTTTAGTTGACCATAGGCTAACTAATATTAACACAAGAATTGATGAGGCATATAAAGGATATTGTGATCTTATCGTTGCCAAGGTTAAAATTGAGCAAGATGCTAAAGACCTAAAGCCCATAAATAAAAAAAGGCTTGTGATGACACAAGAATTGGTTGATATGATTAAAATATCAAAACATGGTGAGAACAAGCTACTTGAGCTTAAAATTGTCTTCAAAAATGTTTTTATGCTTAAGGAAGTAGTTTCTTCAATGCTGAGGTTAGAAAAGCAATTGGAGCAAAAGTTGAAAGTTATTGATCAAGTTGAATATAATGTGCTCCCGAGTATAAAAGATGATCAATGAAAACCAAAGGCACTTGATCAATGGAAATCAGAATTCAAGTCATCAATTTCAAAGGTGATTTCAAATGTATACAGAGATAATTAATTGCACATGGGCCAATTGAATCAGTTGTTGGATGAGATGCATACATTTGAAGTTGCATGTTAGAGCTATCAAAATGATTCAAGAGCAGTGCTAGTTTCAAGATACACAACTTATACTGAAAATGTTGAAATATGAATGTCCAATAAATGAAGTATACAAAGTGTGGGATGCAAAGTATAGTCAAGATTAGAATGCATAAGACAATTGGTCAACATCAAGCCAGAAGGCTTATCTTGAAGATGCTAGATTTTGCAGTAGTATCAATCCCACAATCTGCTCTAAATTTTGACGTCCTTGAAAGGTGCAATTCAGTCAGAGAATTATGAAGCTAATTTCCCTCCTCTCTTTTCATCTTTCTATTTCTATTTTCTAATTTTTTTTGATATCCTAAAGTTTAGGATAATTTGTAATTTTCAATTGTCAAATAAAAAAGGACACATGTATAATTGGCTTGAAGCTTGTTCGCTCCCTTGTTCTATAAAAGGGAAATCATAGCCATTGTACCTTCTTTTTGAAATTTTGATCTCTAAGGGGAATATATAATAGTGTTGATAATAGGAGTCGATAGCAGAAAGACATTCACACCATTTTGCAAGTGTAAAGCAAACTTCCAAATCTGATAATGAAAATGGAGTTTGGAACCAATTTGGTGTAATTGTCTCCTTCTTGTGTTTAATCCTTTTGAAATATTGAAGCAAGTCTTTTCTATTTCATCTCTTTGAGTATTTGTAGTGTATGTCTTGATTTCTGCTTCTTTCTAGTGTAATGATTAAAATGCTTTGATAAAGATATAGGGGTTTGAGTATAATTGTCTACATTCTAAAAGGAGAATTACATTTCAAATAATGATGGGAAACATTAATTTCATGCATTAGTTTTGTTAGCCCAAGGTTTTGAAATATTTGTGTAGCAATAGTAAATGATGGTGTTTGATCCGACTCTAATTTGTAGGATCTTTAAGGTTAGAGTTTTGGAGCAATTCTTAAAATAAAAAATAAAAAACATCCTTTTTACTTTTAGTTTTGTTTTAGTTTAGGGTTTGATAGTCTCTTACCTTAAAAGTATTAAAACCAAAAAATCTAGCCATGGATTAAATAATAAGTTTTGGGTTTTATATGAGATAATACATCTAACTAAAAGCAGTACTAATTTCAGGGATTAGGATCATAGGGTATTGTTGTAGGGTCACCCCCCTTTGTTTGTAGAGCCACAAGTGTAGAAGGTATTAACCTTAGGGTTGAGCCTTGTTTGTTGGCAATTGGTCTAATAATCCTTGAGCATAAGAGAATGCTAGTCTTTAGGAGACTCGGTTGAAAAACACCAACAAATTGGTAACGCTGCTAGGGAAAAAGTTGATTTCATGTCAACATTCCAGAGCCTAGCTATCTTGTCCAAGTTGTTACAGAGGTAATCCCCCAATTGAAGTATCAACAACAAAAGGAAGGGCAACAATAACATATAGCAGATCATTTTAATTTTTTATGATGATGTAAAAATAATTTTTCTAATAAAATAAAAAATATAAATAAAATAAAGCAATTCTTAAATAAAAACAAAAACTACATATTTATATAATAAAATATCACACAAAAAAAATTTAAAGGTCAATCATTTTATAAATTGCTTATTCACATTTTACACCACCATTCCTAGTTGTAGCTATCATTTACAACTCTTGCCTACTAAGGCTATTCTCATTAATTATTTACATCTTGACATTTAACAAATTTAACAAATTTGCTCATCTCATTATTGAAAATGTGTTGCTCTTGATAACCTCAAAGTTGTCCTTCATCTTCTTTATGACGATTATTGTGTGTAGCTTTAGCATAGAGCTCTTCATAATCTAAAATTGATCATTGTACAACCCTCCACAATTGTATATTTTTCTTCTATATCACCCTAAGTTTCCAAGATGGAATGACTTGGATTGGAGGGATAATTGGTGGAGACTTTTTTTTTTAGCCTTTTTTGTAGACAAAATGGGATGACAAAGGTGGTGCTATATAAAAAATAGGGGAAATTCAAAATATATAAGAAAATTTCAAATATTCATATGATAACATTTATGCTGAATTGACAAATCATGTAAGGGTTGAACTTATTAGCAATTGACAAAAAAAATGTTTTTGTAATTCATTGTCAATATACATGTGATTTTAAAAAATAGCATAAAAATTACAACAAAATATGTAAAGGTTGCAAGTTTCACTTTCAAATACAATATGAAAATATTAAAAACAAAGAAAGTATAATGCTACCTCAAATATGCATGTGCCAACACTACACCAAAATTCACTATCGTTGGGAGAGTTTGCCTTATCTAGTGGAATCCAACCAATCCCTCATATGCATGCTCATCAAGTTGGGTGGCGCCTTTGAGACAACGAACCATCATAAAGTTGGAATTTGTTGATACACTAGTTTGTCAATCTTGAAGTTCTAGAACACTATGCACAACCACTAGCTTCTCTAGCTTCTCTGCCCATCTAAAGACCTATCTCTCTTGTAAGAGTGGATAAAATCATATGTGGATTGGATAGTCATACGTGGATCAATTTCTCTCTTTAATAGAGGCACTAACAACCTAAAGGAGACGAATAAAAAACATCTTCAATGTTGATGTAATGTGTCCTTCATATGTCATGTTCACCCATCTTGTAAGACAAGTTTGAGTTGATGTAGCTCTATGATAGAATAACTTCTTTCGCCATTTTGTTGTTTCACTATCAATGGTGCACTAGATTCAACTTCTTTACTAGATTCAATTTCTTTCCTAGCTGCTCCTTCAAACCTTGCTGAACAATTTCTTACTACCCCTCTGGCACCAATAAATAATATAAAATTGCTTTCTAAAAGTTCAATTTTTATTTTATTCTTGAAATGTTATTGTTTACTAAGGCTGGCAACCCCTTTGATTTTCGGCAACGTCTATGCAGCCAAAAAATAAATATACGGCGGTATATTTTTGTCGGCTGCTTAGCCATTTCGTTAATTTTCTAGGGCATCCCCTTTCTTTGGCAATTTGGGGATGCCCCCGGGACATCCTCTTGGCGTTCTCACATCTAGAATATTTCAGAAATAGGAATGCATCTCCGAGTATCCCTGTATTTCTTGGTTAGATGATTAGCTACAAAAACTGTAGCTCTTTCTGGAACCTTCTCAAAGGTTAAGGATGACTGTTAGTTTGAAGCCTTTTCTTCCTTATTGAGACAATTCAGCTTGCCTTCTTAGGAGTGCGATCCATCTTAAACATTTCATTTTCTTTAGATGTTTTAGCTGCTGGAACAATCTAGTTTTATTGGCTCTTGGGCATGGGCATTTTTATGCACGCACTAATATTGTCGAGACAGATAATCAAACAGGATAATTTTGATTTGGTTGGCTTCATGGTAATGAGCAAGATTTCTGAGTTAGTGCACATCAAAAGCAGCTTCCTCTTTTCTTTTTTAATCGAGCATCCCTATACATAGAGAAGTCTTACCAACCCAAACACCGCCATTGCTGTTGCAATGTATTATGTTAGAGAAAACTCACAAATAAGCAAGCAAAAAAGACATAAAATGCACTGAACAAAACCATATATTCTTGGAAAACTCCTTCACAATGAACTAGAATTACTTCGAGGAATGCAATAAAAAAACTTCGATCTCTGAACGTTAATATTTCCAACAAACCCACCATGTGGCTCCACCTTGAATGTATTATTTCAACTAGTAGATTCCCAATTCATTGCCCCCTGGTTTGAAGCAAATATCGTTTTTGGTGGTTGGAAGCTTGAAATCTGAAATATGTCCACTAGAAGCTAATCCTTTCATTATACAAGAATACAAAGGTAATTAGAAGCAACGTAGATTCTTCAAAATGTAAGAATTACAACTGTGCTGCAAGTGCAGACAACTGAGTTTTTGGTTTCATTCTGCTGGCTACAACTTCAGTAAAATCAAACGTTGCTCCCGCAACAAAATGGGAGAAACTGAAATAAAGAATATGAATTTTTTGACCAAAAAATGGTCTTCACATGGCTCAAAATTACTTCCCAAAGTTTTATCAACCAAATACCCAATTTTCAAAATCCAAGATGACACCTACCAAATCATTGGTTAGTCCTCAAGCAAAGCACAATGAGCACTGCTAGGCACCCAGGCAAGTGAACCTGTCTTCAGTGTCTGTTTAGGTTCTCTCCATATGCACTTCCATATGTATACCTGGTTGAATTCTTCATGTTGCATGTTACTAACAAATCCTGAATTGCTGGTACTGGCAGACATGCCTAAAAGTTCTGACCCAATGTCAGCTTCTCCTCTCAAATTATGTGACATATTCCATCTTACGTTTGTATTGGTCCCTCTTCTTGAACTCGCAAGCTCTATTCTCGCCTTAAGGTAATTTGAATCCATCCTCAATTCTAATTTTCCAACCTCTCTATTATCTTCCCTCTTCCAATCAAACTCTTGTACGCAATTTCTTCTCATAACAGAATCAAGCCAATCTTTCCTATCAAATCCACTTTTGTTGTCCAGATCAAGCTGCCACACCCCATCAGGACTGTCCGATATGACAAGATGATTATATGGGTCTATTTTAATCTTACCTGTGAGACCATAAAGCTTATCTCTGTGTCCAACAAGTCGACTTATTTTTGCTGGAAGACCTGCAACAATTTCCCAAGAATCGTTCTCAATTACATACATTTTGAGCAGTGAATCCTTCCAGTCTGCAACAAAAAGCTGAGAGTTAGCAGAAGCAATTGGACCTCGAGCAAGCCCTCGACGAAGACCAGGGTTCATTCGAATCCATAAGTTTTTTACAGGATCATATAGTTCCCCTTCAATTGGACTTCCTATGCCCAGATTTGTACCCTTAACATAAATCATACCTCTATGTTCCACACCAACACAACCTTTCATGGCAGAATGCATTCTTGAAACAAAACTCCAGCAATTTGTAGATGGATCATACATTTCAGCAGAAGCACCTTCTTCCATTTTTTCATTACCTCCAGCAACAAGAATCTTTTTCTTTGAAGCTACAGCTGCTGAGTTAGAACGGGGAATCTGCATTGGAGCTACTTTAATCCATTGACCCTTGCAGTAATCATATTTATGTACAGTGTTTGCAGGTTCAGTAGGACGAATGCAACTGTATGTAGTTGTTTGATCACCTCCCATTACAAAAAGTGTTCCCTGTAAGGCAGCAACTGTCTCAATCCACCACCATTCATAAGGATTAATGTTCCGTTCCGGAGTAGAAATTGTTTGATCCAAAGGCAGAGGAGGAAGGCAAAACCATGTGTGCTCCTTCAAATTGAAGATCTGAACTCTGTTGCCATGCACTACAAATGAAATAAAAGTTTCGTTGATTTTAAATGCAGACCTAGTAGCATAAAATTCCTCTGATGAGAGTATTTTTCTCCAGCGTTTTGAGACACGCCTTAAAGACACGTCATATTTAACAAAGGGGACATGCATCAAGCATAACTGTGCCAAATCATTCGGTAAGCCTGCAAAGAATTAATTTTGTCACCACAGAATATTTTTTAGGAACTCCAAGAATAACTGACAAGCAAGCAAATTCTTCTAATATACCTGACATGAGTTTATATTTGAATTTTAATGATAAGAGTGTTAGGAATGTTGATGAACAACATTATTTAACGTCAATCTAACAAACCTAAATTGTTTTTGAAAGAAAAGATTCTTAAATAGTTGCTTATACTGTCTAAGGGAATATGTTACATATAACGGAGAGGCTGCAGAGAATCAAAACTGAGAGGCTACAAAGCATCAAAACTGAGAGGCTTGAAAGATGTTTGTGTTCCTTGCACACTGCCATTCTTTATATCTAACAGGCTTTTTCAGATTTTCTCAATAAGATGTTTTGTTTTCTCTTTTATTACTAATGTTATTTGCATGATATTTTGAAACTATAAATTTTTGCTCTCTAGTTTAGTCTACCAAACATCTTGTTCTGAATTAAAGTGTCCGTTCCGTATACATTTAGATGTCTTCATGGGATCCAGGAGGGATTTTGTTGGCGCTTTGTGTGGTGAAAATAAGATAGCAGAATGGACTTGTTGCTTCTGATTCTTAGCATGTAAAAACCAAATATGTGGAGAGCTTGGCAAACAATGGAGAGAATATCACAATTGTGAAATTCCTCTGACTCGAAGTTATAGTCTTATTTGGGCATTGGGTGGTGTGTAAATCAATTTAGAGTTTGTCAGTCTCAATGTTGTAATTTGTTTACCAGGCAGTGGGCAGTGAGGATAATTGTTAGAGTTTGTCTGGCCCAATGCTGTAGTTTGGGTAGAAAGCAACGAGGACATCTTGGTGAAGAATTCTAAAATCTTCAGAATAAAGTCTTGACTTGAAGCCACTTCCCTAGAATAAGTCGTCAAACCATTTGGAAACTGGATTGCATGAGGAAAATCTGTATTAATTTAGATTTAGACTTACAAGTTACAGACATGTCTGAAATGTTGATCTACCATATTTTGAAACGTCAATATTCTAAATCTAATTTATCCTGAAGAGGCAACTTCTTGAATTCTTTCTTATGTGTAACTATCAAGAGGGGGATAAATTGTAAAGAAAATAACTTAAGGAGCGATTCTTTACCCCCTTTGGATAATTTTATTAAAACCATATTTGTTGTAATTATGAAAAAAATGGAGGCATCTTTCCAGTTCTAAAATTTTTCCAGCTAAAAGTTATAGTCATGCAATAGTATTGGTCCCTGGGCAATGACAATATTGTCATTTGGTATTTCATGGCTCAATACTCTGATTTGGATATCCGGCTGAGACAACATCTTAGTGAAGCTTTAGGCAACCTGCAAAATACAGAATATAAGATAGCTTACCTGGACCGACTTGTTACAACATTTGCAATCTGCATTACACGAGGAAATCTAAATTTAGCTTAGATTTATAATCATTGTATTTAAGGAGCGTGTTTGACATGTTAATCTTCAATATTATCAAATCTCAAAAACAAAAACTATTGTTTATGAACAGGAAACTCGAATAGTTTCTTGTGTGTAACCATCCAGAGGCAAACTACATGCATAAAGGAAAGGTTGTAGAGCATGGAAATTGAGCAAATTGAGCGATGTGTCTCTTTTGGAGGATAATATATCATTCTTTGCATCTTAAATATGAGTAATAAAAAGATTGTCAAGCATGGAAACTAAGAGAACTCTAGGAGGATATAATATTGTTGTTTGCATCTTCAATATGTATAACGAAAAGACTGTAGAAAGGAAATAGAAATAGATTCTTTTATAGTCCATGATACTAGGTGATCTGTTTTTGTGTTTACAGATGACTTAAAGTATATGGGACAACCCCATACCCTACCCCTGCAGAATTTGAACTCATGACATCTCTTTCAAGAATACAAGTTCGCCAACATTAGGCCAACTCAGGATTAGAACATAGAAATAAGGGAATTGAGAGATGTATGTCTCTCTGGCAGGATATCATACCATTCTTTGCACTTTCAATATGTATAAAGGAAAGATTGTAGAGCATGGAAACTGAGTAAATTGAGAGATGTTTGTCTCTAAATGCTGCAAATCCTATTTACCGTCTGTTATATGGGTAGCAATTATTTTCTCAAAAAAATGCCTCAATCCCTCCACATTATATATGTGGCATTTTGCGTCTGTGATGTTTTTTCCTTCTCCTCTCAATTCTACTGCACATCTAGAATATCCCTAGGAACAGATCGACTGCCATGAACTACTTTCCTGTCAATCACAAATGATCTAAAAGAAATCTTTGCTACAACATCTATAACTTGAACAGGAAAGGAAAATTGATTTATATTAAAAAAACTAAAAGAAACGAACAATATCTTAAATTAGCTAATTTTCTGTCCAAGGGGTTGTGCCATGGCCAAAAGAATATCTTCATTACCTAAATTGATGTCCTCGAGGCAGTAAAGTAAACGTAATGTGGCCAAAAGAAAATCGTGATTGAGATAATATCTTGTTTAACGGGCTGTGAATAGTAACCTGGCCCAAAGAATCTTAATTTAATCAATTTCTTGTTAAAAGGGGTTTTTTAATTGTAATATGGCCAAATCTATATATAACAATTTTTTCCCCCAAAGGGGTTGTGGTGTAATGGTAATATGACCAATCCCCCACAACCATTACACAGAAGTTTAAATCTCCTTAGCCACAGTAAGGCGTCCTGTAACTATAGAGGGATTTGGCTATGTTGTGCTAAAAGAGAATAACTAAAAAGAATTTTGTTTGCTTACCTGGAATAAGAACATCTTCTGTATCTCCCACATTTTGATTTTGCTTTGATTGTTTTTCTTCAGGAATAGAAAATACGTCATTTCTTCCAACCTTCAACACCTCCTCCTCGTCCTCGTCCTCCTCTTCCTCTCCTTCCGAATCATCCTCCAATCCGATAAGCCGGCATTCTTGTTCGGCGCATATAATATTCATACCAAAACTATTTTTGCTTTCCTTGTTATTATCATCAGGAAACCCCTGGACTGGGCGCTTACAGCTTCCTACAACAGCAATGGCTGCAGAAGTTTTTACAGGGCGTTTGGATGAAGAAGCACCTCTAGCTCTGGAGAAATTGTGCCTAATTTTAGAGGTGGGTTTGAGGGAGCTTTCATTGCATCCCATGGACGATAGCGGATGCTTATGGCAAACAACGAATATCACCTCCGCTATCAATTCATGGCCAACTTAGCCTTAACTAGGCCTGAAATCTGGGGCGATATTTGATGGACATAAAAGATGATCTTAAAGGAGCAGTGGGGAGCCATTAAAAGCACCGCCCCCGCAGGTTTCTTTTCTGGCTTAGACAAAAAGAACATAAAGTGAGGAGCAACTTTCCTTAACAAAATCTGACGAGTTTTTGGAAGTGGCCAGGCTGGGACGAATATTAGGCTTTCCACATGAAAGAAAGATCTAACAACTTCGTTTTACAGGTTATCGGTAGTTGAATCGGTCCTTGTCAAATATGTGAATTTTGTTGACGTCTCTTACCTAGAATTGGCAATCATATTTTTAATGTGAGATGGATATGTATGATAGATTTTTATTATTATTTTTTTAAATCAGTTTTATTGTTTTTATAAATTATTATTAAGTTTTTTATTGTTTTTATAAATTATTATTATAAATCCTAAAGAAGTGGATTGTTTTATTAATTGTTTTAATAAATTAGTGTTTTCTTTTTTCCTTGTTTTTAATAGTATCATTCATGCAATATCTTTCATATATACATAGTATTGGCATATAAGATGGGGCATAATTCATACTATTTTAACGGGCATGGAGCAACAATTACATTGAGTTATCAAACTTTATAAATAGTAAAGTTTGAATTCCACCTTTGTATTTCCTATGATAAATGCTAGATAGATGTTATCGAATTTGGTCTATTTTTTATAGATCTATGTTGTAGCCTCATTATCAAGTTTCAAATGTATAGCACTTTTAAATCCTAATGGAAAGAAGAATGGTACATCCATCATAGGTAATAAAATAATAACTTCAGAAAAAAAGAAAGAAAGAAAGATCACAAACACCTAGAAATAGGGAATATGAACTAATAAATTATATATTTTTCATAATCAAATATAACATCTCTAACTATTTCATTATATATGTATCAAATATTTAGAAAAAACATAAATAAATATTACATATTTAAAATTAATAAATAAATATATGGATTGGCGTTAGTTTCGGGTTGGTGCTCACCCCCAAGGCTACCTTGGAGTCCCCTTCCGAGGTGGGGAGTGTTTTGTTCGCCATGATGAGAGTTTGGCTTCGTCGTTTCTCTTCCTCTTCTTCTGCAGATCCTATGGAGGTGGATGTGCCCCCTATAGAGGTGGTGACTGGCTGTGAAAAAGAGGTTATTGATTCTTCTTGGTGGTCTTCTCTTCTCTGTGGCAGGTTGGCTTTTAAATGGACTCTCGGTTGGCTCACTAGCTTGTCATTCTTCTCCTTTTTTGCACCTATTGAGGTGGGCTCCTTTTCCATATAGGTGAAAAGGGGTTTGGCTGAAGAGGGATGGACTTCCTGCTGGGGGGCAGCAATTGTGATCTTCTGGTTGACTTGGGGAGCCTCTTACCCCCCTTGTATGGTTGCCCCACTCTGTGTGTTGTCTGCTCACTGTTTTTTACAAGGAGCCTTTTGATTATGTGTTGTTGGACCTTGTTGGCCTTGAGGCTATTTGTCGTTCGTTGACCTCTTTCCTTCTGCAACTGTTGGGTTGATGTTTTACAGGTGTTTTGACCTATGTGTTGTGAGTGCCTGTTGTGGCCTCTTTTGTCCTTTGGGGTGAGCACCCATGCTTTGTTGTAATGGGTTAGGGCCCGAATTCCATGCTTTCCTAATCAAAAACATTTTATTTTATATATGTATTATTTATTTTCAAAACATATTTATAAAATACTTTTTTATTTAATCCTATTGACTTGACATTGTTAGACAATAATATAGATTTTAAATTTCAAATTTCAAACTTCACTTTCACATTTCTTAATATAATTATGTTTATAAAATATGAAAATAGATAAAAAAAATAAAAAAATAATGTAAAATAATAAATATTTATAATATTTTAACTTTTATTAAATTAATATTATTTTATTTTACAATTTTAACGACTTAAATGTACATTAAAGGGTAAATTCTATAAAAAAATTAAGAATAAATGGACCACTTTTATAGGATAATCTACATTTTTTTACTTGATTAAATTGGAAAAGAAACAATACATGTGAAAAAAGAACCTTACATAAAAGTATACGTCACATCCTTATCCTAAAAATAACACTTACTAAGTCCCCATTGGCCAAAAATAGTAAGTCAACTACAATGGGATACATGTGGAAAGATTATTTATTTAATATTCATAATGCCCCCTTTCCAAAATTAACACTTTCTATTTTTAGTAAGCTCAGTTTTCAAAAAATAGTAAATCGAGACTTTTAGATAAGACTAGAAAATAATATCTTTTTGGGTGATTTAATCAAATCAACAATAGTGATTTATCATCGAAGATATTATTTTGAATTTCCTAGTCAAGTGATGGAGTGGGTTCTTGGAAAGTCTTATTTTAGGAACATTTTGAATTTCATTGCTTGTTTGACATTTGTTGGCAAATGGCAAGTTTCCTTGGGAGTTGTAGGAGTTTGGAGACACTTGGAAAGAGGAAATTTTCTTTTCTTTGGGAGTGGGATTTTTGGCGCTCATTTTGGTTTGATTTTTTTTTTAATATTAAATATAAGGAAAGAACAATTGCAATAACACTTTAATCATAATAGTATTAGCCACTCTAGGTCAAGGAGGTAGTATGCATACTATCCAATTAATAGACTAACATAGTACTAAGTCCCATGCCCTTGTACAAAAACCATATTCAATGACCCAATACAAAAAAGGCTCTATACATCAACGCATATACAAAAAGAGCCATGTACATATGAGGACCATATACAAAAAGAGCCATGTATATATACATCCGGATTATTCCTATACAAAATACTGACATAAACATCATATATCTGAGACACTGTAAGCAGCTACTTATAAACATTGAATCATAAACTGTCCACCCTAGGGGTCCTTCCATCCATATGATGCTCATGTTTCAATACACCACTCCAACTACAACTACTTGATGAACCTGATATTGTCATTCCACTCTCTTGGCTTCATGAAGGCCTCCAAAGCATTAACAAATGGAGATCTCTCTATCTTGAATCTGGACCACGTGTACTCGTGAGACAACTCTGAAAGGTATATTTTGGTTGTGCCATCCTCAATGAATCTCTTGAATTTCTTCTTTGCAAGCCTCATAACAATGGTGACCTACATTTCAACATTGTAAACAATGAGTCTTCTTAAAGACCCAATAAGCAGCCTACCGTTACCCTGAAATTTATCCCCATTCCTAATGGACCAAATGATCCAAAGTATCTCGCATGATAGGAGAGACCAAAATAGATTGCTATCCCGTTTAATGTCATTAATTATGAAACCAAAAACAACACCATAATGAGAGAATTTATAAAAAAAAATGATCCTAAAGATGTTCCATATTTCTTTAGCCACAACATAGTAAAAAAAGATATGCACAATAGATTCAGTAACTCTACAAATACTACAAACATTAGTAACTCGTTGCTTATTTCTTATCGGTAATCTATGAAGATTAAACAACCACTTAAAGCCTTTCTTTTTTAGCGTGATATTACTGCCCCATAGAAAGGTAAAAACTTTATGCTAGTCATCATTACTGTAGTTCAAATTCCACACAAAGTTAATATGAGCAATTAAATCAATATTACAACATAAAGCGTCATAAATTTCTTTTGCTTTGGTATTCATCAGTAGAGCACTATCCACCCATGTGAACGATTTGAACCTATCTTCCACCATATAACATTGCTTGGGTAGTTGTAGACTGATATAGGCTTCTCTCAACACAGAGTATGTTCTCCAGCTGGAGGGAGGCAAATGATACTTTTGATTGAGAATATTCCAAGAAATTAGTTGGCCATTAATAATAATATCATTTAAACAAAAAATACCATTAATATTCCAACTCTTAGCAAAACACCCTTGGATAAGGGCAAGGGGCCTACCTTTGTGGGATAAGTTCCATTAGATGGACCTCTCACCACATTAAGTATTATCATTACTATAGTTTTTGTTCTTAGAAATCAGGCTTCTAATACACTCCCGTGCCTTCCATATCACCTTGAAGACATTAGAGCCGACTGGGGAGGTTGGGAAACTATCAACAATGAGGTCACTAAAGGAGATCAACTTCCAGGTCTTGGCCTGTTTAGGAATAGAAAGCCTTATATTATTTCTAATAAGGACCTTCCATGGTTCATTACCCTCCAAAGCATGAAATATCCATTTGGCGACTAATGCAATCCATTGAATCTTAAGATCCTTGAGACCCAAGCCGCCCATATTCTTGCTTAGGGAACACCATTTCTATTTGACTGAATGCCACTTTTATTACCTCTACCATCAAACCATATAATTTTTTTGATAACTTTCTGAATATTATTGATTTGGTAATTGTTGAACATCCACATACGTAGTAGAGCCTATAAGAAGAGAGAATCTTCTGGCATACTTGCATTCTGCCAACCATGGACAGGTACTACTTATTCCATTTAGCCAACTTGTTCTCAATTTTCCCTTTGATCCACAACCATATTTCTTTTAGACATGGGTTGATGACAAAAGGAATGCCTAGGTAGCTAACTTGATTAGAGCCTGCCCCCCATTGATAGTTGTACTTATTGAGTCATACAAGGGGGAGGCATCATCCCACCCAAGCAGGGTGGATTTGGCAGAAGATATCTTGGCCCCTAAAGCTTCACATAAAAGTTTAAGCTTCAACATCAAGGAAACCATGTTTGCCTCTTCAAGTTCTAAGAATAGGGTTGTCATCCCTTTTGGTTTGAATTTGAGTTTTGAAAGTGATTTCATATATGCATGGAAATGACTCCATTTAGATTCATTCTATCTTGTAATTTTCAATAGGCAAAAGCTATTTTCCTTCAGAGACTAGTAAACCAAAGAAGGTGAAATCTCCAAGGCTGATAAACTAAGGAGATTGAGGCTTAAGGGTAGTGGTTCTAAGAGTCTCTAGAGGCAATCTCACCTAGAGATTGCATATGTGCAGAAGATCTTTGCATAATTTGTGTTATTTTCTTAGCGTGTTTGCAGGTGTTTGTAGAAGTTTGGAGTGCTTAGAGTAGAAGATTAGTTATAGTTTGGTGTTGTTGTTGTTAGAAACATATTTTTTTGTTCTTATGATGTTGTCAAAGCCCTAATTTAATTGTATTTCAGCTGTAAACATTTATCTAGAGTTTGGAGGATTTATTTGAAGTTTGTAGTTGATTTCATTAATGTTTGATCCCCTATTTTGGGAGATCTTTGTGATGTATTTGCAGCAAATATTATGACTGTTATATGATGTATTTAGTACAATAATGATGTCAATAATAGTAATGGAGAATATATTTTTTTACATTAAGGTTTAGGTTCATTAAGTGGTGTTTTGGTGAAATTTCCTTTATACCCAATTTCACAAAATGTTCATAATTGCAAATTTGAAGTAGAAATTAAACAAACTACCAAATGTGATTAAATTTTCAGCAAGGGTTATTATATTATACAACAAACAAAACAAAATCATAAACTAATTGTTAAGTTGTACAAAATGATTGCATCTTGAGCTTCATTCCCTTCTAAAAATATAATGGCTTTAGGTCCACTAACAACTTGGTCACTCCGAAGTGTCTTGAATAAGGTGCACAATGTGCTTCCTATTGATTCTCTAATTGATTCCTCAAAGAATTCTAAACATTAACCAAATTATGCTTAAAGTGGTAGGATTAAGGTGTCTCAACCTTTGCAATTTCTTAGCATTGATTTAATTAATTGTATTCATTTATTTTCCTACAATGTAATTTTGTATGCCTATACTAATTTATCATCTTATGGGAGTTGGCATTGTGACTTGTCGTCCTATTGGGAAGGTGAAATGGATATTTTTTTCCTAACATGAATAAGTAAGCATCCCATTTGAGGTGGCATTATTCCACCCATGTGTCGACATCTTTTGTAGTGTGTAAGAGGTTATGACACACATGACAAGTTTCATGAATCATCCTTGTGTTTCCCAAGTTGGATTATAATAGGTTGTAAGAGAATCAACTATTTTTGGATATTTATGATAGATTCTTTTACAATTGTAAGTACAATAAGTTATGACATATTATATGATAGTTGTAAGATGTGTAAGAGCATATTTCATATCCTATTTTTAGTTAATTTTTTGGCATCCAAGCTTGCTAGAAAACAAATCAATGTTATTGAGATCTTAGTAAGAGTAACATGAAGTTGCTCAATAAGATCATATTCACTTTGTTGCTTGGATGAAGGTTTAAGTGCTCGAGGAAGGTAAAGTTGATAAGGGGGTAAAGAAGTAGGTTGATCAACATTTTGTTTATTCCTTCAAGTATTGTAAGTATGGGCTATTGCATGATAAGAAGGATCTTTATATTATGTATACTTTGTAGAGAGATCTTATGATCAATTTTAAATAGAACACCATGAATAGAATGAGCTCTCTTTGGAGGAGGATTATCCAGAGTCACATAGATGATTTTTCTTTTAGGCTAACTAGGAGCAACAAATACCACAATCATGTTTATGGACTTCTCGTCCTGCAAGGAAGGAGATTCTATTGGTGGATTTTGTGAAACAAACTTTTGAATAAAAGGAGATGTCTCTAGGAAGTCATCCATGGCATCTTCTAGCATATCCAAATCCTGGTTTGAGAAAGCATTGTCAAATGTGTTAAAGTTTTG
Source organism: Cryptomeria japonica (assembly GCF_030272615.1). NCBI lineage: Eukaryota > Viridiplantae > Streptophyta > Pinopsida > Cupressales > Cupressaceae > Cryptomeria > Cryptomeria japonica. Next base: position 1,187,116 of record NC_081410.1, on the reverse strand, counting down.
AATAAAGATATTTGACGAGTAAATGCAAGAAGTTGAGTCCACTTAGAGTGGAATTTTTAGACAATCGAATTTGGGTAATCACGTCATGCGAAATAGGATCCTTACCAAAATGAATTGGGATCCTATTTAGGTTTGGGACCCTGAGCCAAAAAAATGAAATAGGATCCCAATTCGCTGCCAGATCTTGAGATGAAACTATGAAACTGGATCCCGATTTGTTTTAATTGAGACCACATTCCATATAAGTTTTCTTTTTGAAAAAATGATTTCCGACTCAATTTTATTGCTAGAGTAACTTGGGAACCCGATTTGGAGAGCTAGTTAGTCGCCCAACAACCCCTCTAGGTAGGTTTTTTTTCATTTTTCCCCCTATTTTAGTACTTATTAAAAATATTTAATATTTAATATTAAAAAAAATGATTTTAGGTTTTAATATTTAAGTAGTTTATAATTTTATGTTTATGTATGTTTTAATATTTATGTAGTTTATATTTTCTGTGTAAAATAAATTGTTTTGCATAATCGTACAAGAAAAATACAGGAAAACAAAAACAAAAACTAAAATGAAAACGAAAATCAAAATCAAAATTAAAACCAAAACCAAAACCAAAACCAAAACCAAAACCAAAACCAAAACCAAAACCAAAACCAAAACCAAAACCAAAACCAAAACCAAAACATATAGCTTAATAATTTAATTTGATGTCATGCACTTGACATCATATTCTAGGACCCTTTACTTGACCTCCTATCACCAATTGGGACCTCCTAAGATTCCATTTACTTGACATTCTCAATTAGGACCTCTATCTTAACAAGTTAATCCAACATGTCATATCTATTATAGGACCCCTTACATGCTTTCATTTATCTAATCATGCTTCTCCCCTTAAGCCCATTTATTATAGGACCCCCTTAAGACACATGGACTATTTATCTTGACACCTTGGGATTTCATAGTTGACATGTACTTAACAATTAGATAACCAATTAGGACCTCTTAGGCTTCCATATTTTACATATATACTAAAGACATATAAGTTTGATCACATGAGCCCTTAAGATATTTCATACTCAACATACTTTCAATGCATACTTGACATTTTGGATTTAGACCTCTAGCTGAACAATTTACAACAAGTCATACTTGACATCCTATGAACTAGGACCCCTTAAGACATTCTCAATCACATGACCCCTTAAGAAATTATCAATCACATGACCCCTTAAGCTTTCATTTATCAAATCATGTTGAACTCCCCTTAAGCCATCATATAATGACCCCCTTAAGACACATGAATTGGATCTTGACCCCCTAAGACTTCCTATTATGACCTATAGCTTAATAATTTAATCCAACCTTATACTTGAGTGACATCCTATTCTAGGACCCCTTGACATTCCCTATCATGACCCAGGCCTAAGATTTCATACTTGATACATGTAATTAACAATTAGACATATAAGTGAACAATCATGACCCCGTAAGCTCTTTCATACTTAACATACTTTCGATGTATACTTGACATTTAGGATTATGACAGGTCTTGTTGAACTAGGACCCCTTAGAAAATTCTTAATCACAGGATCCCTTAAGCTTTCATTTATATTTGATCACAATGAACTCCCCTTAAGCCATCTTATAATGATCCCCTTAAGACACATTAACTAGATCATCTTGACCTCTTAAGCCATTCTATTCTAGGATCCCTTGACATGTTCTCGATCATGACTCAAGCTTAAGCTTTCGTACTTGATATACTTAACAATTAGATCACCAATTAGGAGGTCTTTTAAGTTTCCATACTTGACATATGTATTCAAGATGTATATAAGTTTGATCATGACCCCTTAAACTCTTTGACACTTAACATACTTTCAATGTATAATTGACATTCATGATTAGGATCTCTAGCTGAACTAGGACCCCTTAAGACATATTTACTCAAGGCATATAAGTTCAATCATTCTTAATCATTAGTTCACTTAAACATCAAGAATGGATTTATTTTTTAATAGGTATACATGTATTTTAAAGTTGTATTCAGATTAAATTTTGAAAGTTGTAATGTACATACATGCTTGAAAGTTGAATGATGCACATAGATTAATTTATATTTCTTGTAATTTATTAAAACATGTTACACACACACATACAAATTTAACTAGATATGATGGATGAGTTGGACATAGATGAGTTTCTTAATCCCCCACCTCCACCCCATAGATCCAATGAGGCTCTATATTGAGCCAGGATCAATGAGAATATGACACCCATACAAGAAAAAACAAATGTCATCCGAAATGAACTGTTCATGCCACCCCATCTAGTGCATTTTGTGCCTTTGATGCAAAACGTTGTGGATTGGAGTTAGGTCCATTGATGTGGACCTATATTCATACCATTTGTGGAGAGAGGAGAGAAGACAATTTTATTAGGATGACCTCTCCTATAGGCAAATCCTAGACCTAAAAATAACCAAATCCCACCTAGCTCCATTTTTCATTTACCCCACCATTGGTTAGCCAATTCCTCCAAATAAGTCATGTATATCCATGAGGTGGTGCAGGCATCCCGCAATGGTGGATAGTCTTTGACCAGCCACCAGACACTAATTTAGAGTTCCCCCTATATTTTTTGAAAAAAATATATGTAGAGTTTCTGATGGGTTATAAACTCGATTATTTTGACATGAGATCATCCAGTGTCTTGGTGGTGGCATGCCACAACAAAGGTTGGGGACATGAGTTGACCCCAATAAACCTATCCATCCTCAACCTATTGTGGATCCTCCTTCTACTGCTATTCTTGTTACCATTCATCAATCTCTAGTGGTATCTACATTAGGAGCATTGTGTGCATTCTCTGCTAGTATTAGCGAGAAAACTACTGATATGGTACCTTGTCATGATCATGGAGGAGTATTAGGTGGAGATGGTGCCAGTAGGTCAACTCCACATGTGTCAACACCCCTTTCTTTGCACAAGTTGTAGGTCCACTTTTGATGTAGGGGCATCGAGTTATTCTCTTTAATTTTCTTGTTTTATTTTATTTAAGTCTTATTTGGCAAGAAACAATTTGGGTTATGATAGATCTTGTCTCCACATGGGTAGGAAATTGGATAGTTGATATAGTTGCCTTCAGAAGGAGGAAGTGGATTCTTGAGGATAGTTGGAAGATTAATGGTTAGGGTATATAAAGTGGAATAGTTTGGAGGAAATTAAATGAGTTAAAATAATTAGTTATGATCAGTTGGGATATAGTTAGAAAAGGAAGAGAGAAAATGAAAGGCCAAGGGGAGAATAAGAGGAGGTTATTAGTAGGTGTTGCAGATGTGTGGACAATGAGGTTAATGAGAAGAGGTCAAAAAAGAAAGGTCAGGCCAGGGAAGAACTCCAAGTGTGGGCTTGCATACAAAGGGTGTTGGCCAGAAGAGGTGAAGGAGTTGCATAGAGGAAGGATGAATAAGTTGGGAGACAAAGAAGCTAACATCTGGGCAATGATCAATAGTTTGTTTTTGCAAAAATTAGATGAAGTTTGAAACTGATTGAGGAAGGAAAGAGGAGGCGATGATTGAGAGAAATAACATGAGTTCACAGAGAGGGTTGATAAGAGAAAGGAGATAATGATGGTTCGAGTAAGAAGAAAATGAGATCGACTGAAGCATGCTAGAAGCGATAGGGAGAAGATTGACATAATTGGCTTATGGTCAACATTGTTGAGTAAAAAAACATTCATTTAATCATCAATGTATGTGTTGAGGGAATAAGTAAACATTTGGGTATTGTCCGAGTGAATGATTGTCCATGTTGTTTGCTGATTATTGGAGAGTTGTGACCGTGTATTAATAACCTAAAAACTGTCTTTTGATCTATTAGGTTTCTGCCACTGTTTTTTACAGTAAGTCTATGTCAGAGCATTTGTGCGAACAATTTGGTATCAAAACGTGTATATGTGAAGTTGTTTCCATCAAGTGGTATCAGAGCCTAGATATGTGAAGTGTTTTCCATCAACTTTAGGCAAGCCTCCGATCATGATAATGCTTCATATGTAGATTTTATATGTGTTGAAGATCATCTGATGGATCATCCTACACAGGTATATATGTAACTTGTACATGTGTTGAATTTATAAATTTTGATGTTTAAATTAAGCATGCATGCTTTTTAATATATGTGTGTGTGTGTATGCATATGCATATGCATATACATATATGTATATATGTATGTATCCATGTATACATATATGTATATGTATATCTATATACATATATATATATATATACATATATATATATGTGTGTGTGTGTGTGTGTGTGTGTATATATACATATATGTATTTATGTATGTACGTATGTATGTATGTATATACACATATATGTCTTGTTGCAAGGTGTGTGCCCTTGGTCTCCTTGTGTTCTACAACGCAGTGCTCGGGCTTGCAACATGGCTTAATCGCCACCTGTGAATTCATTAAATCTTGTGGGTTGTATCAGGCATTAATAGGTCAATCTTTTGGTGCAATGGCAACTGGGTTTCTAACACACAGACACAGACATAGACACACACACACACACACATATTTGTGTATGTGTATGTGTCTGTGTATATATATACATATAAATGTATGTATTTACATATATATGTATGTATTTACATATGTACACACACACACATATATACAATATATGTATACATATATATATACATATATATATATATATATATATATATATGTGTGTGTGTGTGTGTGTGTGTGTGTGTGTGTGTGTGTGTGTGTGTGTGTGTGTGTGTGTGTGTACACACACACACACACATCGATGATAGCTTCAAGCACATCAACTTCTTCTTTTGATCGATTTTGGTTTTTGTCGACACCTGTGTAACTCAACACACCTTTGGGGTATAATTTGATTGATGTTTTAAATATATATTATATAATTTTAACTTTTTTTAATAATTTATGATATGTATAGACATATGTACACACACACACACACACACACACACGCATCGATGATAGCTACAAGCACATCAACTTCTTCTTTTGATCGATTTTGTTTTTTGTCGACACTTGTGTAACTCAACACACCTTTGGGGTATAATTTGATTGACGTTTTAAATATAGATTATATAATTTTAACTTTTTTAATAATTTATGATTTAAGTCATAATAATGTTCATCATACAATATTTATAAATATTAATATTAATGTTGGTATCTAGGGGGATCAACTGACTTCCACGTCGGATGATCCACCTGTTGTTGTGGTAGGAGCTCCTCCAATCTCAACTATAGCAGACAAGGTAGCCAATGTATTTCAATTGCATTTATAAATAAAGTTCTATACATGTATAAATTTGTATTAAAAATTGAATTACTTAAATTCTTAAATACATGTGAACTCTGTAGGTTGACACCACTACGAGGATAGGTTTTGCACACCCATATGATCAAAGTCAATTGCAAGAGTCATCAACTGCATTTTAGGTTCAATTATATTTTTCTATGAAAATTTTGTAGGTCTTTTAAATGGATCAACATCAATTTGTAGGTTGACATGTACTTTCTTTGACCTTGTAGGACATTGTTATTGACAATTTTGGTCCTGATCTTGCCACTTAGAGCATGTCCTAAGATTTCCTAAGATGTCTTAAGATTTATTTTTTTAATTTTGATTTAAAATCAATTATATTTCAATTGAATTTTAGTGTTCATGTGTGTTTTACTTTTTTTTTAACTACAACATGAGACAAGTACACACATGCCCATAGCATCTGCATCTAGAGATGTAGAGCACTTGGATGTGGAAGGAGATGACCAAGTTCGTGGAGATGGAAAGCCCCTAGACGTGGGAGGGGATGAACAATCTCATATGGTAAAATCTAGATTTGATTTTATTTAAATTTTAAAAGTGAATTTTAAATCATTTTAAATAGTTTTAAATTTGATTTTATAAATTAAAGTATTCATTAAACCATTTTAAATAGTTTTAAGTCTAATTTCAAGCTTGTATTTTTCTTTTATAGAGTGATTTTGTTCATCCTGGTTTGCATGGGTTGAAGAGGAGTCTTGATTTAAGGGACCTCCATGTATAATTGTTTTATTACATTTCAATATATCATCTAGACTCAGTATTTCAATACACTTATTTCATGGACGATATCTTTTTATATACATGTTTCAGTATAATTTCATGGACTTTAGTACATGCTTTAGTATTTCATGGAAATTATTACATGCTTTAGTACTTTATAAGATGGACAAGTTATATGTCATGTTATTACACAATTTAGTGATTTAGTATGCTTTAAATGTCATTGAAAATAATAACTTAGACTAATCATATTAGTTCATTATTTAGTTAGAATTTTTAGAAATACATTAATTTTTGAAATTTATAGTTCATTTATAACAATGAGTACCAATTTAGGAATTTATATATAACATATTTCAAAAAATTATTGAATAAACACACACATAACAAATTTCATTTACATAGCAATTTAGGAACTGTTAATATACAAATAACATTACAAATGAAGCAATAAATTATACAAACTTTTAAGAAATGTACACACATGTTAAATAGGACAAGTCAATGTACAAAATTGATCCACTTTAAATTATATAGTTCAAGAATATACAAAATTGATCCAAATTGTTGGTATTCAATCACAATGCTTGTAGAGGCAATCATGTTTGATATATATTCTTGTAGGAGACCTATGCAATAACAAACGGATCAAGTTAAGTAAATTAATTAATTGAATACACAAAAAATTACTAAATTGCACTATATATATCAAATAATAGAAATTAATTAAACATTGAACAACTGATGCAAGCTTACTATATTATGAAAATTCATTAATTTGTCATGAACTTTCAAATGCATCTAGACATGTAGTATTCATTAACACCACCTACAACAAAAATAAGAATCTACCTACAACAAAAACTAATTAGATATATTCAAATAGGATACATCTTAAGGGGATGTTTAATTAAGACGACTTAAGGGGAAATCTCATTAGGACAACTTAAGGGATTGGACCTAATTAGGATCTCTTAAGAGGACAACTCGTTAGGATGGCATAAGGGGAAATCTCATTAGGATGGCTTAAGGGGATGGACCAAATTAGGATGGCTTAAGGGGATGAACCTTATTAGGATGGCTTAAGGGACATCTCATTAGGATGGCTTAAGGGGATGTACCTAATTAGGATGGCTTAAGGGGACATCTCATTAGGATGACTTAAGTGGATGGACCTAATTTGGATGGCTTAAGGGGACATCTCATTAGGATGGCTTAAGTGGATGGACCTAATTAGGATGGCTTAAGGGGACATCTCATTCAAATGGCTTAAGGGGACCTCGAATTAGGATGGCTTAAGGGGACATCTAATTAGGATGAGTTAAGTGGATGGACCTAATTAGGATGGCTTAATGTGACATCTCATTAGGATGACTTAAGGTGATCTATAATTAAGATGGCTTAAAGGGGTCTAGAATTAGAATTTATCAAAGTACAAAATGACAATAAATGAATTTTACCTATGTAAACTAATATCAATATAATTGAAAAACATGTATTTAAATTTATATAAAACTATATAGACACACCTCCATTTACTTATGCCATTGTACCATTTGCATCCTTTCTTTTTTGTAGGGCATTAATAGTTGTCTTGTGTTCTTCCATAGAAATTGTCCACGACTCTTTATTAGCAGGTCTCTTGTGATATCTAACTAGTTGTATATTTGTTGCAACAATCAAATGTGAGTAGTGTATAATCTTCATATGTGTTTCATAATCTTCAAATGCAAGCAAACCATTCTTCCTTGTCAGATATTTTCATAGCCAAGTATCAACAACCACCACTGAACCAGTTGTATAATGATAACCACCATCATCTTCTTGAGGTTCAATTAACTTATGTTTCGTCTCAACACATCAAGCCAACCAATATTATGTTTCCTCTTTATTGTCCTCAGGAGCAAGAACAACATACACATGTCTTGGAAACAAAATTGAAACCAATAACTAATGTGACATATAATTTCATCAATTTATGTATATACATGGTACAATAAAGCAAAAAAAATGATATAAATTCTGAATTAAATTACTTTTTTGTACAAGGTTTGAAACATGGTCATAATTATTCAATGCAAACACTTGATCATTCTCTTCAATTATTGTTTCAATTTGATCACATGTTTGAGTAGGTGTCAATGATCTTTGCTTCCATTCTTCAACCCATTTAATATTCTCACATGCTTCCAAATCACATAAAATACAAAACTGACAAAAATATGCAAACTTCCCTATCCAGAGAGTCCTTGTGTTCTTGCATTTGAACTCTTAAATGGATGTTATTTTCTAGATCCGTTAATCATCTCACAATCAAATATAGGCACAATGTTCTCTTCTTCAACTAACCGAAAGAATCATTGAATTGTAGAGTTCACGCTTGATCCAGTAGATAATCTTGTATTGCACCAATCCACAATCGCATGTACATCTTTAAATTTTACTTTATCCCTAAATTTTAATCTCTCTGACAAGAAATATTTTAACACATGCACCAACTCCATCATGCTCCCCTTTACCATGTCCAACTTAAAAAAAACTTCATATATGTTGGATATTGTTTTCCTTGTGAGCCTTGCTTCACCAATAAAACATTTGAGAATTCTTGAATTATCATGTACAATTATTTGACAATATAAGAATTTTTGATTCCTCTTTCTCTTAAATTTGTATAAAATATCCTGAAAAAATTGAACAAACTTTGATGAGTGCATCTAGTTATCACTTAAATAGAAATGGTACTTGCTCAAAAAATTTCTATCATCCTCTGTATTATCATTTGCATGTCTATAAACAATATATATAAAAAAAGCCACCTACATTAAATTGTAGTAATGAGACTAACTTTCCTCTTGTGGAGCAAGAGTATAGTTTTATTAAAATTCCACCATTGATAGTATACTTCCAATTGGAAATGAATTTATAGATGTGTAAATTGACCATCAAGCCATTTGGCATGTTGAGAGTGTCTCACATGTTTTGGTACAATCTTACTCTTAAATTCTGACATGAATGCATTTACACTAACTTTTTCTATGATCAAATTGACACACTTTCCCATTTCTCCATCCTTAAAGAAGATACTCAACATTTTTAAATCTTTTAACATCCACTAGTTGTTGTCCAAAATCATTTTCAATACTCTCATACATACATTCTCCTAATAATGAAAAATTGCCACAATTAAAGTATCGTCCAGGAAATGCATGAACTTAAATAGAACAATTGCCCATTATATCATTCAAAAAATAAATCTTCTAGAAACTCCTTGATTGTTTCAAGTGGCATATCAATACCACATTCGTGGATAAACATGTTAGTATACAAAGTACAACATATATATATATATATATATATATATATATATATATATATATATATATATATATATATATAAACATCATAATAATAATAAAATTGCACATGCATTTTACAACAACAAGAGATTTGTTTCTTAATAAATTTCATATACCAAGGTTTACAATTTTCAGATTATCTTTGGCTTATGGTAATATTTCCAAGTAACACAATATCATCCAAAAATTTTCTATAAAATTCAGTTTGAGTTGTGTCTAATAGGTGTTTTGGATATGGATCAATTTTGGATCCCACTCTTGGTTTCAAAACATCTCTCAAATTAGAAAATACCTATTGGTTACTCCACCTGATTGTCCCAGAGCACCTATGAATTAACCAATCTTTCAATCTACAGGTTCTAAGGTTAGTGGCCAACGAACAAGATTCAACTAAATGTTGACATCCTCTACACTTTAGGCTCTTCCCTATACAATGCCTTAAAATCTTATTATAGTTATGCACAAACATTATTTTTTATAGTAGATAACTTCCAATGAAAATATGCCAAGGAAAGTTTGATCAACTTCAACTCTAGTTACATTCTTGGTTTAACAACATTATTTCAACAATTGGAAGTAAATTCTAAGCTAAACTTACTCCTACAAATAGGAAATTAAAAGTTATTTTGATTCTCAATATTTTTGAGCATGATATGAACCTATAAATAGATTGTGCCTAAATCCTTGGGAAATGGAGTCCAGATGCAAATCCGAAACATAATAACACAATAACATCAACTCAAATCATTTGAACCTTTTCATTTATGCATTACATAAATGTGTCTGCAATTTCAACCACAAAATTCTACTTACCAATCATAATTGTTCTCACAAAACCACAATAATGTGCTAATAAAATTTAGTTTTTTCATTAAAAGAAACCCATGAACACATTAAACAATAACAAAGAAATTGGAACGATAGATCAAGATATCTTGATATATTGATTCATATGAGAAATGTGAGTACAATTTGGAGATGATTTTGTAGTATATCCATTTCTATTCAAAATGATTGAAGATATTACATAAGCACACTAATTTCTAGAACTATTCTCTATGACTCAAAGCTAGACACTAACTAACCATGTCTACCTGCCTGGATCAAAATTTTAGAACCTGTCCAAATGATCCTAAATTCCCTTTTATAGAAACAAGGGAGCAAAAAAGCTTTAGATCATAGCACACATATCACTTTTTCATTTGACAAACCTTTGCAAATGAAGAATATACCCAAAGGTATCTTTTTTGACCACAACAAACAAGAATAGAAGCATTTGACAAAGCTTTACAAATGAAGAATATACCCAAAGCTATCTTTGTTGGCCACAACAAACAAGAATAGAAGCACTGGCCAAAACCAAAGAAGAAACTCATAACCACAAGAAGAATACAAATTCCAAGGTCGATGTTATGCCATTATTAACTGAAATTGGTTGGAGAAGAATGATTTTGAGGCTGTGAGACACAAGCTTTGTTGATGATCCATCTCCTTTTCACTGCTTGGATGATGTGGAGAGTCTTCAAACTAAAAAAATTCAAGAGAATAATATAAAGAAATAAGTTTATTGCTGACAGTGAATAGTTGGAGACCAAGACACTAAAATATGATTGCAATTCATTTACACTCAATTTCTTTTAATAATCATTGAGTATCCATGATCTAGTTGATCTGGCAAGGTCTGATCTCCAAAAATTAAAGTGTGACATAATTTTGCAACTATGTTTTTTCTTTACTTGGCTGAATGAGGGTGCTTTCTGGTAAAAATTAACAACATGAAAAGAACTCAAAAGAAGTGGAAGCTGAAAAATAGAGAAAAGTGATAATAATGTCAAATTGAAAATGCTTTGTCTTCATTGATGCTCCATAGACACCTGTGACCTCTGGGTCTGGAAAGGTTCTATATTTTTCAAAGTATAAAATCAGTGGCATTGTTCATTCCTTCTAATCATATATAATGACCGATAAACAAATGGAGCCAAGACAAATGATCAATGTACTCTTGAATAGCATAAGTGATATTCACAATGATCCATCCTATATTCAAGTGAATATATATTATTTAACTGATCATTTATGTTATCTATTACCTTTTCTTTATCACAATCAACAACACTAGTAGCTTGTGGTAACATTTATATGATTTTCCTCTTCCATTATTCTCTATCTTTTAATTGTCCATCATTATCTCTTAAAAATGAGGGAATAGGGGTGTCTTTAATTTGATCATACCTCTTGAGCTCTTTGACAAGCTTGCCATGAAAAATCTTATGCTCCAACATCTGGATAGTCACTACCCTCATACTAGTGCCAATAATTTCCATGATCTTATCAAATTCTTCTTTATCATAACTATCTTTATTTTTCCTCAAGATATGCAAAACATTTGATGGATTTATCTTTGACTACAATTATTTCTTGATGAGCAGGACTTGAGGAAGAACCTATTGTTGGAAAGTTGAGTTATGTTGAGTTGTGTTGTCATTGATGTCAACTCGTCAAGTGTTGTCAATGATGTCACTATGTGTTGTAGATGGTCCAAAAGTGAGTGTTCTAATGTTGTTGTGTGATTTGGTGGTTATGTTGAGTATGAGGTGTTTCTAAAAGGCTAGTGTAGTGGAAGTTTCAATATGCAGTGCAAAAAAGAGTATTTAAAGTTCCAATGGAAAAATCCTTTGCATTCCTCTGGTTTGTGAAGATTATGGATTGCAGTTATGGATACAATGTTTATGATCTATGCAAATTGCACTATTAGGTTTTTAGGTCCTTTGTTGCTCAAATGGTAGAGTTGGTGGTTGTTGTTTGTAACAGCGAGGCTTTCGGTTAGAACTGGTTCATAGAATGCTTGGTGGTTCTCAAATATGTGCATTCAAGTGTTGCGACTTGGAGGACATGTTCATTTGGTTTTTGAGTGTTCCAATTCAATTTTCTAGTGCTAGTTTGATTAGAAAGTGAAGTTATGATGTTTTGTGTTCTTTCATGTCAGTTGCTTTGGTTTTTGGTTGATTAAGGTGGTGTATCTTATTTGGATCATGCTTTTATGGTCTAGATATGCATTGGATGATGTTTTTGGGTCGACTAGTTAACGCGCTTTATTGTTTATCTACACATTTTGTTTGATGCTGACTTTGGAGGATGTGTTAGTTTGTGTGGTTCATTGGAATCAACTTAAAAGGATGTGTTGTGATGTGTTTGGGTCCCGTTTATCTCCTGGAGTGAACCACAATGGATGCTATTGGTATGGGTGGCCAAATTTATGTAATATTATTTATTTTGTTTATGGCCAACCCTCAAATATGGTTTTAATGAATAATCTTGTATATATAGATGTGCAATTATATGAGTTGATGTTTGGAATGTGCATGAATTGTTATGAAATAGATAAGAATGATATGCAAACAAATTTGGTGCGAAAGTCAATTTGTGAAGAGCTTTGATGATAATATCTTTAGTATGATGGTGTTTGATCTCTGATGCATTTTCCATGATTTTGGTCACTTGACACAGTGGTTCAAGGATAGTTTCATGATCAGGAGATCCTGTTCATTTCAATTCATCTATTCACTGTACTTGCTAAAAGAAGGTGTGTTCCTTTTGGAAACTTGTGCAGTCTTTTGTATCTTTCCCTAAGATAGTGAGTCTCAATAATGAAAGTCCTTTGTATCTTGCCCTAAGGTTATGTACCTTAGTCTTGCAAGTGCAATTAGGTGCAGTCAGATCCTTATCCTTGAGCCTTAAACATTGTAATCAGTTATTCATGTTGTGAGTGTGATTCTCATCATGGTTTTTCCTTGTTTAGGATTTTCCATGTAAATATGATGTTCATGTGTTTATTGTGCTTTGTGCTTTCATGTTTCGTAATTATATTAGTAAGTTAATTGTGGTTTGAAGCTTAAAAGATAAGAAGAAATGTATTTTGAGGTCTAGAGCGATTCACCCCCCTCTTAGTCCTATGGCATGTTTAACAATTGACCTATCAGAGTGAGGTTCCTCTTAGTGAAGCCTAACTACTTGAGAAAGATCCAAAATGGTGCAAGAAGTTAATTGCAAAGCATCGAAGTTTGATGACACAAATTACTCTTATTAGAAGGAAATGATGGAATGTCATTTGGAATATTTGCCGACTAATATATGATACTATCAAGTTTGGGTATATTGCTTCGATAAATGGTCCTCAGACTCTGCCTGATATCAAGGCATATGAGAATAATGCAAAGACAAGAGTTGCAATTATCAGTTGTTTAAGTAATTCAGTACTTGCTAAGGTTATGGGATTGAATTTTTCTAAACAAACCTGGGAGAAGCTAAGCAGTGTGTATGAAGGTGATTTAAAGAAAAAGCAATCCAAGTTGACATATCTACAACATAAATTTGAGAACCTAAGGATGTTTGATGATGAGAACATTGAAAGCTATCTACATCAAGTAAATGACTTTGTGAGTGGAATTGAGGGTATTGGTAGATAATTAGAAGAAAGTGAAGTGGTAAGGAAACTGATGTTAATACTGCTGAAATGATGCAAACCAAAGAAGTATGACATTGAAGAAAGTCATGATAAGGACAAATAAACTTTGGATTAATTATATTTCTCACTCTCTGCCTTTGAGATTATTGAGCTAGATGATTTGAGAAAAGAGAAGAAAGAAGGAACATTCAAATCTACCAAGAAGATTGAAGATGAACTTGAAGCAAGTAATGACATGGATGAGATCAAAGCAAATTTTGTGAGAAGACTGAAGAAAGGATCCAAAAAATAAAATGACAAGTTACCCTTCAAATGTTTCAATTGTGGAAGGATAGGTTATTATTCTTCTAGATGTACTTACAAAGAAGATTATGGTATGAGATCTGATGATGATAATAAGGAAAAGGATAGCTGTAACGCCCCACCAAGAAACCCTAGAGGATCTAACTAAACAAATGCAATTAAGAGTGAAATATATATTTTTTAAATATTAAGTAATCATTCCACAATAGTAAAATGATAAGATTAAACTAAATTGCACAAGCGGAGAAAGACTATTGAACCATCCCCTAAGGTTACCTAATAGTGTTACTTTAATTTCCTTACAAAGTTAAATAAATTAAATCTATCCTACTAACATTCGATACCCATTTGAGCTTAACCAAGATAGCATTTAAAATAAACTAACCATACATAAAACTGAAACATGAAACTACATTGCATTAAAACATCTTCTAAAGCTAAATTCAATGAATAAACAATAACAATAATTTACTACAACATGCAAGGCAATGAATAAATAACATGTACATATTTAATTTCTAAAGATCAACATTTCCATTTTCTAATATAACACTCATCACCTATACCTCATTTAACTTACATCAAAATTACATCATAATTACAATATAGTTCATCATGATTACATTATAGTTACATCACTGGCCTCAATGTCATATACATAATATAGTTACATCCAATTTACAAATATGCACAATATGATAGCTGAAAGATATCTACACGCTATCCACATAGTTGACCATATCTAAGTGTAGCATTTGGAAGATGCACAAAGGCAAACCATGCAAAAAAAGGTCCAAAACCCTGATGGAAGAGGGCAACTACCACTCGACCATGTGGAACTCGAAGGACCACCCGTAGTGCTAGGAGATAGACATATGACCCCAAGCAAGCAAACAAGCAAAAACAACACATGGTCTAAACACACTTCCATCGGGTAAAGACTCAAATAAATTACACCAAGAGAAACTCAAACGGGAATACTCCAAAGGCTACAAGCACAAAAGTAGGACACCGATGCTCACAAGGGGAGAGTGTCATCACATAACTTGATATGGGTTATCCTGACAAGTCTGCATAGGTCATGACCCTATCCTAGGTTATCCTGGCAGCCTCTCTCGACCCTCGACCTCCATACAAGACTCATGTAGACCCAACAAACCTTTCATGAGGACAAGGTAGTTGGTTTTGCCATTCTAGGCCTTCCAGACCTCATCCTAAGCCTAAACGAGCACTCACGCCATGAGTGGGGCATCCAATTATCTTGTTAAGCTCAACTTCCATCTTGACAACCACTTTGGACCCCGACCCCCACTTGCAAGCCACTCCCCCTTCTGACACAAACATTCTCAAAACCAACCATCACCAAATAAATCATCATAAAAAGATCGGAAGCACCATAGACCAAATAATGAGATCCAACCAAATATGGAATTACATTACATCTCAACCACATAAGCCTCAAATACAAAAGCTTCCATCAAAGAACTCAACATAGCTCAATCTCAAAAGGAGAGTAATCATATAATACCAAGAGACTAATAAACCATCACAAACTTCCATAATTAAAGCCCAACATAAATTTGAACATAATAACATTGACAAAAGAAACTGAGCTCAAAGACCAACCTCTGGAGCCCACAAAGACATATGGACCAAAACAACACAAAAAGACACAAAACCCAGACACTTGTTGGTTTAGGTTACTATAACATGAAAGGTCAAGGGTTTGGTTTAATAAAACTTTGAAATAATACCAAGGTTAATAAAATTCACTTCATAGGCATATGGATAACATTCAGATAACAACCACGTGAAAAACATTTTAAGTATTAGTATTAATTATTATCCAACTATACATGAGGGTTTCAATTATGAGACCATAAATATATGATAGTGTAATAAAACTAATTTAAAGTCCATTTCGTAGGTGTATATGCCAAACAATAAAAGTATTAATAATAATAATAATTTTCTTTTAATTAAGCAAGATTAATTATTAATCATCCAAATAAATCATAATTATAAATTAAAATACCATTTAAAATATTTGACAAAATAAAATACATAAATTAAAATATCATTTAATATATTTTATTACCGACACATTAATTATTCGTTGGGCATAAAAAAAATATGTTGCTGAACATTGACAAATAAATAAGCAGGGCAAATATCATATTAAATTAATAATTAATATGCCGCCAAATTAATTTAATAATAAATTATCACTGGAAAATTGTTTTAAAATTGTTGGGCACAATATATTAATCACAGTGCAAAATAATTTAATAATTAATGATAATTTTATTGCTGGCATATAAACTAAATATAGTAGGGCACATAAGAACTTGATTTGTTGTGCATAATGAACATTGCTAATTAAATTAAAAATTAGACTGGGCGAAATCAAATTATAATGCTAGGCATAAAAATAAAATTCACTATGCATTTAAAAAAAAACACAGAATTTAATTTAGAACAAAAATCAATAATTTAAAAAAAAAAAAATTCATAATTAATTTAAAAAGAAAAACAAAAATCAATACTTTTTAAAAAATAAATTCATAATTAAATTCTAAAGACAAAAATCAATACTTTTAAAATAATAATTTCATAATTAAAATTCTGTAAATACAATTTTACAAAGATCAAATTTATGGATTCCCAACCCACTAAATAGAATTTAATAATTAAAATTGATAAATACAATGTCATATTAAGAAAAATCTCCAATTAAATTTTTTAATAAATTTTAACAGCAGGAAAATACATAAAGACAAAGAAATGATTATATATATATTTTTTAAAAAATTGCAAAGACTTAATCAGTCAAACTCCCAAATTTACAGGCGATAAATCCAAATAACAAATGTCCCCAATCCATCCATACATATAGAAAATTAAGAAAATTCATAATTAAAATTATAAAATTAAAATTCACAACATCACTTTTATAATCACAAACAAAATATGATTTAATCCCTACCTTAGTTCGCAAGTCGAGACAATCCAAAAAAATCCAAAAGCAAACTCCAATCCTATGCATGTCTCACAAAAAATGGAAATTTTTTCTAAAATCATCACTTCACAAAAGTTAACAAATCTGCATTTCTAATATTTTATTAAATTTATTTTAAATTCATTTCTAATTTCATTTATAGTCAATTCATCTATTAATTAATAATTTTCCATTAAATTCAATTACTATCTCTCCAATATAATATTTAATTATTAATCCCCATCATTATATTTATTTAACAACTTAATCATTTTATAAAGGATTTCGAATAACCATATTATGAATGACATGGAGCGACAGAGGAAGCTAGGGTTTGCAGGAGGCGGCGATTTTCGTTCACGAGAATGGGAGAATGGCCACAGATGGATGGAAAACAAGCAGCCATGGCACCCACCGCGTACAAACCAATGGCAGTGGCAGGACGTGGGACGAAGGAGGAGGGAGGGAGCTAGTTTTGGTGAAACCAAATTCCCTTTTGAGCAAGACAACCAAATGGGGGCACTCTCGGGTTTTGAACTTTCCGAAGTGGAGTAAGCAACAGATGGAGGATAGATTGAGGAAGAAGTGGAGTAAGCAACTCCAGATAACCAGACCACTGGCGGGATACCGATAACGTCTGAAAAGAGAACTGTCAGTATTTGTATCGACTCGGAGGCTTGGAAGGAATCAGTACAAGTCTTGAGAGCCAGAGCTTTCTTCATGAAGTGGGGAGGGGATTGGCCGACCTTTGCTAAGATTAGGAATTGGGTTGACGAAGAGTGGAGGAGCCATTTTGAGATCAAAACCCTAACAAATGGGTTTTTCGTTATTATAGTTGGGACAATCGAGGAGAAAATCGAGCTGACGAACATTGGGTTGTTCTTGATGATGGGAGTAGGGTTTTACATAAAGGATTGGACCCCCAATTTTGACCCTCGACAAGCCACCATAGAGGAAATACCTGTTTGGATCAGATTATATAATCTCCCGCATGAATATTGGAAGGAGGAAGTTTTTAAGAGTATTGGTGATAAGTTAGGGAAATTCATCAAGTCAGATGAAGCGGTTGATAAGTTGAATTCATGCATGTATGCCCGTATCTGTATCATGTGGAAACCACACCCAGGTCTTCCGAAGGACGTCGAGATTAGATCACCAGAGGGCCTTTGGAGACACGAGATTGAAGTTGAAGAAATCATGGTGAAGTGTAAGTCATGCAAAGAATGGGGACATGAGGATCGTGATTGCAAGGTAGGTCAGAAGAGCAAGGGAAGGGCAAATAGAGCTTTGAAGGAGCAGTTGTTAGCAGGATTGGAGGTGTCAAAGTAGCTATCGGGTCACATAGAGGCGAAGTTGGGCTTTGATCCGACCATTTCGATAGCTGGGAAACATCACCAGACTCCTGAAGTTTTAGGTGGGGTCAAAGTGACCTTGGATTCTTTCTCTGCTCGGGAGGCTTTGTTGAAGGCTTCCGACCCTACTGGGGATGAGATTGATGCGGTTGCGAATGGCTCGCTGGGTGAGACTTCTGTGGATCGTCTTCAGACCCTGATAGGCTGTGCGGATGGGGTGCATGTGCATCAAGCAAATAGCAAAGGTTGTGGGAACGTTTGCCTCCAAAATGAAGGATCGACAATGGAGTTTGGTTACGAGTTTATTCTCCATGATTTTGCAGTAGGAGGGGGGATCCCCTCTTAGCATAGGTTTTTCTCTACTTTTGAGTCTGAGCTAGAGGGCCTGGAGAAGGGGTTGAATGTCAAGTCATTGGTGAACCAAAATTCAAGTGTTATAATAGGGATTGCAGAGGAAAGAGCAAATAGCTTTAAAGACATCCACATGTCCCAAGGCAAGGTGGATTATGGCATCACACCAGAGTTGGAATCCGATGAGGATGGGTTTAGTGATGATTCTTTGGGGCTTTCTGTTGAGGTAGGGGAGATAAAGGTTAGGACTATTAAACAGACCAAAACAAACCCCTCAAAGTCCAAAGGGAATTTGAGGGGTAGGAAAAACAGGCAGAAGTTATTTGAGGAAGCAGGAAACATGAAGGGTCAGACAAGATTGCTTAGATCCGAGAGAGACTTGTTCTCTCCTGGGTAGCAATGAAGTTCCTAACATGGAATGTCATGGGCTGCGATACCCCTAACAAGAGATGCCTGATCAAAAGAGGACTTGATCAGGCTAAGCTGGAAGTTATTTGCATTTAGGAAACTAAATTAGGAAGAGAAGATGCAGCTAGAGTTTTTGGTGTCAGGCAGAGTTGGTCTAGTTTCTTTGTGGAATCAGAAGGGGTTTCAGGAGGGTTAGGCATTTTGTGGAATCCATTGGTTGTTCAGGTGGATGCTGTCTCAAGCTCTAAACATTGGTAGATGGTAAAGGTGAATTCAAAGATTATGAAATTTTCTTGTTTTCTAATCAATGTCTATGGTCCTTCTTTGGCTGTGGAGAAGTGTCGATTGTGGAAGGATATTACCAAGCTATTAGAGGAGGTGAGGCCGACCTTATCTATTGTTGCTAGGGATTTCAACGCCACTCTTTTCTTCTTGGAAAAGTGTGGAGGGGTGAGAAGGATGTGCAGGACGCAATCTGACTTTCAGACATTTGTGGACTCTAATGCCCTATTTGAAGTGGCTGCTAAAGGTGGGAGTTTCACTTGGACCAATAGACGACGAGGATTTTCCAACATTCTTGAGAAACTAGATAGGTTTTTCCTTGCAGGGGATTGGAATTTGGCTCCCCTAGTCTTTGAGGCTAAAGTTTTAGCTATTTTAGGTTCGGACCACTTCCCGGTCTCTTTGGTTGTGCAGAAAGATGGAGTTTCGCTCAGGTGTCCTTTCAAGGTGGAAAAGATGTGGTTAAGGGAGTTGGGTTTTAGAGATCAGGTGATTGTTTGGTGGAAGGAGGCCTCGGTGGTGGAAGGCTTCTTGGCCTTCCAGTTCTTTAAACAGCTTAGTTATGCGAAACAGAAACTGAAATCTTGGAACAAGGATGTGTTTGGTAATATCTTTGATGAAAAAAGTAGGATTGAAGGGGATCTGGGGGCTTTGAATGTGAAAGTCTTGGCTAAAGGGATGGATGAAGTGGACTATCTCACAGAGAAAGACCTGCTTAGTAGATATGGGGAAGTTTTGTAGAGGGAGGAGATTTACTAGAAACAAAAATCGTGAGAGAATTGGCTTAAAGCCGGTGATAGAAACACAAATTTTTTCCATTGCTCGGTGAAGGCAAGGAGAAGCCTCAATAGAATCCTTTCTCTGCGACAAGTGGATGGAACTTCTACGGAGGACCCAGACCATATTAGTAAGGAGGTGGTGGATTTATTTGGGAATCTTTGGAGGAAGAGCGGGTTTGGTCAGGACTTCTTGCAGGCCGAGTTTCTGGAGTTAATTTCTCCCTTAGTCTCTAGGGATGATAATAGGATGCTTGAGGAACTAGTCTCGTTGAAGGAAGTGAAAGCTAATGTTTTTGGGTTGGGTGGGGAGAAAGCACCGGGCCCAGACGGGTTTCAAGCTTTCTTTTATCAGTTATTTTGGGATTTTCTTGGTGGGGAGTTGCTAGATGTGGCCGAAGACTCAAGGTCAAGGGGATTTGTTTTGAAGGAATTCAATTGTACTTTGGTGGCGTTTATTCCTAAGAAAGATAAGCCGAAGGGTTTTGAGGAGTTTTGTCCGATCTCGTTGTGTAATACCACCTACAAAATCATAACAAAAGTTGCTGCTAATAGGCTTAAATTGATTTTAGATAAGTTAATTTCTTGTGAACAAAGTGGATTTACCCCAGGGAGGAACATTGTGGATGGGGTTATTGTTGCTCATGAGGCAATTCACACGGTCATGAAGAGAAGAAAGAGAAGAATGATTCTTAAGATAGATATTCAGAAAGCCAATGATAGAGTTGATAGGTCTTTCCTGGTGGCTGTGTTAAATAGGTTTAGGTTTTGTAAGCCTTGGTTAAAGTGGATTTCTAGTATGATTATGCAGTTTTCAACTTCAATTTTAGTCAATGGCAGCCCGCAAGGTTTCTTCCCCACCTCATGGGGCATTCGGCAAGGGGATCCAATATCCCCCTTTCTCTTCATTCTAATGGCAGAAGTTCTTGGCTGTTCGATTGCTCGAAAGTGATCTCAGGGGATGTGGAAAGGCATTGAGATAGCTAATGGGGTGGATTCCACAACTCATTCTTAGTTTGCTGATGATACTTGTCTTTTCGGTGTGGCCTCCATGCAAGAAGAAACGGTAATGAAGAAAGTACTAGATAGATTTAGCTGGGCTACTGAGCAGGAAATTAATTGGAATAAGTCAGAGATTTTTTTATTCCACACTGAAGTTGGGTCTCAAAGGGCTATAGCCAGATTGTTTGGGATCAGGATTGGTCAGCTTCTTGGGAAATTCCTTGGAATGTCACTCTTTGCTGGAGTTGGGAAGACAAAAATTTGGAAAGGGTTGTTAGATGATTGCAAAGAAAAAATGGAGGGTTGGAAGAGCAAGTGGCTCACTTCGGCTGGCCGTCTTCTGATGCTGAAGACAGTTGTATCGGCTATGCTTATTTTCCCAATGGCTTGTTTTAAACTCCCAAGCTTAGTCATAAAGAATATGCAGCAGAAGATGAGAGAGTTTTTGTGGAATGGAAATCAGGAGCAAGACAAAATACTACTGATTGCCTGGGACAGAGTATGCAAACCCAAAGGAGGAGGAGGTGCGGGGCTTTGCGATTGGAAGCTAATCAATGAGGCTATGGGGGCTAAGTTAGTGTGGCAAATGTATAGCAAGCCGGAGCAGAGGTGGGTCCGTATTTTACAAGCTAAGTATTTGGATAGTGGGGAAAAGGAAAGGATACTTACGGTAGAAGACCCCCGAGAGGATCCACCTTGTGGAATTTTCTAGTGAGCTGCAAGAGCCTGATTACTAACCATTTGTCTTGGCTGATTGGTGATGGGCGAAAGGCGTGCTTCTGGCAGGATTCCTGGGATGGATGTCCATCGCTGGATTCCCAGGTCCCCCAACGGATTAAAGATAAGATTGCTCATATTTGGGGTTCCAAGGTGTGTGAATTTTTGTCTCAAGAAACGTCTGCATTGGGCCAGCGTTTGAATTGGAAGGATCCCCGTGATTTAAACTTGGGGGAGGTGGATGAACGATTGTTGAGGAATGTCCTTAACAACAGAGATGTGTTGAGCTCTAGGGATGAGGATGAGATAGTTTGGTGTGGTGCCAAGAGTGGCAGCTACTCAGTTAAGTTGGGGTATACTCTTTTGGAGATAGAGGGCAGAACAAAGGAATGTGAAGCTAAGCTTTGCTAAAGAGTGTTTACCGAAGGCGGGTGCCTTCTCTTGGCTTGCTGGCAATAGGTGGATTTTATCAGGAGATCGACTCAAGAAAATGGGGTTTGAAGGTCCATTCCACTGTGTGCTCTATGAGAAGGAGGAGGAGGATGTGGACCACCTTCTCCTCAATTGTGAGTTCACCTAGGAAGCATGGCGTTGTGGGTTGCAGAGACTGAACTGGAAGGGACCAATGGCAGGGAATTTACGTGATTGGCTGGAATCTTGGCCTGTGTTGGGTAAGTCTTCAATCTTTGCTGCCATTTGGAAAAAAATTTCATTTACTATTCTATGGGAACTCTGGAAAGAATGGAATCGAAGATTGTTTGAAGATAAAGTGAAAATTAGGGATCGCTTTCTGATTAGGTTGGAGAAAGCAATCTTGGAATTAGTCACTAATGTTGC
This sequence comes from Cryptomeria japonica, assembly GCF_030272615.1. Classification (NCBI taxonomy): domain Eukaryota; kingdom Viridiplantae; phylum Streptophyta; class Pinopsida; order Cupressales; family Cupressaceae; genus Cryptomeria; species Cryptomeria japonica. The sequence goes on along the minus strand of NC_081410.1, from coordinate 1,164,171 downwards.
TTCACAAGTAAACTTAGCTAAGTCTCCTTTCACTCAGTTTGATGCTGAAGTTTTGGTGAGATGGCCTTTGATAAAATTTAGGCCTGCTAATGGGCTTTTGAGGGATAATCCTCAGAGGGTGGGTGAAGTAAGACAGGAGTGGAGTCCACCAGATAAGGGTTGGACTAAGGTCAATTTTGATGGCGCTTCAAGGGGAAATCCCAAGGTCTCTGGTGTTGGGGTCATAGCCCAGGATGGATGTGGCGATATTCTAGCCATTGGAGCTAACAGATTGGTGGATTGGTCTAGCAACGATGTTGAGTGTGAAGCAGCTTTAGAAGCCATTCTAATGGCTAAGAAATTGGAAGTGAAGAAAGTCCACCTGGAGGGAGACTCTCAGATTGTGGTGAACGGGATAATTAGAGGTCGTATGGAGGAGTGGCATCTAGACAAACACATTAGAAGAATGCAATTTCTTCTATGTGGGTTCAAAGACTTTAAGGTGATTGATGTTCTCAGGGAAGCAAATGTCGAGGCTGACAAGCTTTTGAATGTGGGAGCGAATGGTTCATTGGATAAAAACTTTAGCTTATTTGAGGACTTTCAAAATATATGTTCTCATGAATTTGTTTGAATTGCTTAAAGAAAGGGAAGAGAACCTGAGTTGTTTTTGATGTGGTTGATTTTGACACTGGACTTGTGGGAAGTTATGTCTCTCGTGGATTGTGATCTATGAATGTGTTGCAAGTGGCTTTGGAGGTGTTGGAGTGATGATGGAGGCTATCGACGAGCTGCCCTTGTGATGATGCGTGGTTTGATGCGCTTCATGTGGAGTTATCATGTCATGTGATGGCGTGATCTTTTTAAAGGTCTTGGATTTTGGTTTCCTGGCATTTCAAAGTTGTTGGTTTTTGGCTAGTTAGTGTGTGCAGGTTTTGGAGAGGAGAAAAGGTAGAATGGAGGCAAATTTTTCCTTGTCGTCTGACGGTCAGATGCGAGCTTTTCATGGCTTGATTTCGAGTAATAAATTGATGAATGTGTTCAAGGTGGATGGGGAGGTTTTTTGGACGACAGTGCAGTTGATGGTCGGGGAGGAATTTTTGGTGTCTAATTGCCATCCTCGAACAAACCTTGACATTTTGTCATTGTTTGTTGCTTTGGCCTTGTCGGTGGGAGGGTCGACAGAGGAGGTGCAATAGGTTGCGTCCTTGGTGCTGCGACCTAAATGGTCAGGTGCCTTGGATGGCATGGTGGCTCAAGCTATTGTTGGTGAAGCGCTGAAGATGCTGGAAGAACCATGGCAGAGGATTGGCGTGGAGATGGAGGGGCTGCAGCCGTTCTTGATTTGGTCGGCTTCTCGACCTATCGAGATTCAGCTTGAGAACACAAGAAGGGTTGGAGGGAGGTGGTGAATTTTGTGCGAGAGTTGGGGCCGACTGAGAGAGTGAGGATACGTGGGAAGAAGACCCCAATTCGGTCTAAAGCTCCTTTGGATGAGGAGGGGAGGCCTTTGGTTCGTCATTAGATTCCACGGAAGCACGTGAAGGTGGTGGAGCACGGTTCACCGCGTGGTGGCAGACCGGGTACAGTGCTAGGTGGAGGGAGGGAGTCGCATGTTGCAGGCCCCAGCCAGGGCATTCTGAGCTTCTCAAGGGAAGAGGCCTTGGGATGGTTTCGTTAGACAAGTCTTTTGGGGCTGTCAGGATTTGTAGGGGTTGTGTGTATGCTTGGTTGGTTTTTTGTGGTGGTTGGTCCTGTAGGTCTGGTGTCTTATTCAAGTTCAGTTGGTTTTGTAGGGGTGAGACCCCATGTAGTGGCAGGTTGTTTAACAACTTTTTGGCTGTAAACTTTCCCTTTTTAAGCAATATAATATCCTGGTTATCGATGAAAAAAAATAACTTAATCATTTTATTTTTTAACTAATAACCTAATTTAATTATTTAAATGTTAATATTAATTTGTTAATTAATTATTATGGTAGAACCATCCATATACATATATATTATATATATAAATTTTATTTAAATTTAAAACACACAAACATAAGTAATTAAATTAAATTAACCCAAATTAAATAAAACCTGATAATAAAAATTTATAATTAAAAACTACCAAAACACTATAACAAAATAAATCAAATACAACACAGACACATACCCATACACAACATACCAAGGACATCGGATTTTGCCTATGTGGCAGTTTGATCGGGTTGACACAAGACTGAAAACATTTCTATAATGTCGAGCGAAGGCTAGGGTTAGAGAAACGAGTCTTATGCTATCTCCCACAACTTCCATCAGGATTATGTAGGCACGCTTGGACCTATGAAACTAGGTGGAGTCGATGCCTTGTACCTGCAACCCTGCATCACCGAGAAAAGCATACATACATATATCCAACAATTACAGGCACACCAGTGAAGGAGTGTCATGACATTCCACTTCTCTTCGAAGTGAGTGATAGAAGATCATCCCCTCACACCCCATACAGAATCAAACACATACATGAAGTCGAACACATGATACATCTCATACATAAAGCAAATATGTCAGTCCATGGGTCAGTACACATAAATAAAATCTTACATCTAATCATACATATAGATAAATTGAATAACCGATATATACCAAATCAAAACACCATAAAGTATGTCAATCAAGAGGTATTCACTCATCAATAAGGAAGTCAAAAGCACACATGAGATTCATTAACATCTATCATAAGAATGATTCCTGGAGGGGCATTACAATAGCTACAGATGAAATAATAAAAATAAGAGAATAGATGATAGAGACAGGCCTAAGAAGAATTTTTGTTTAATGGAGACTTATTCATCTAAAGATGAAGATGGTAATGACTCAAATGAAGAATCATTGTTTGTAGCTATAGAGGAGAAGAATAATGAACAATGAATAATGAATAAGTGTGAAGATAAAATTGCATGCAAAAGTAGAGCCTAAAGTGTGGATAATTGATTTCGAATGTTCAAACCATGATGGGTGATAAAAGAAAGCTCATTAATTTTGAGAAGTATGATGGTAGATTTGTAAATTTTGCAAGTGAGGAAGTTGTATCTATTTGTGGAAAACATACTATCTCCATTGATGGTAAGCATATAAGATTGATCATGTTTATTATATTAAGGGGCATCAACTGTTGAGTGAGAGCCAGATGTGTAGTAAAGGTTATAAGCTCATATTTCATGGGTCCAAATGTGAAATCAAAAAAGGAAGTTTGAGGAGATTAGTTGCAAAAGGAATAAGAACTAATGACAATGTCTATTCACTAGTACAAAAACATCAATATATGACTAAAAAAACTACCAAAAATTGTAGATAAATGACTAAATTTGATCACGTGACCATTGGTAATTTATTGCTAGTCATAAATCAATTTGGTCACGTGACCATTGGTTGTTTTGATTGATCAATTTGGTCATCGATTTGGTCATTGATTTAGTCATATATTTAGTCACTAATTTAGTCATATATTTAATCATTGATTGTTGTTATTTGGTCATTTATTTAGTCATGATAGTCACTAATTTAGTCATACATTTAATCATTAATTTAGTCATTTATTGTTAGTCTCTGGTCATTTATTTAGTCATATTAGTGATTTATTTAGTCATATATTTAGTCATTAATTTAGTTATATATTGAGTCATTAATTTAATCATTGATTGTTGTTAAATGGTCATTTATTTAGTCATCATAGTCATTATTTTAATCACATATTTAGTCCTTATTTTAGTCATATATTTACATCCATTGGTAGTATATTTAATCATTTTTATTTATTGGTAGTATATTTAAAAATTTTATAATGCAAAAAAAACATAACATTAAACTCGAACTAGATCACAAAAGCAAATAAAAATATTACATATACGAACAAGCTACATGTTAGAATTAAAAGATTGATCGAACATCACGACAAACAAGGTAATCTGCGATAAAAAAAATATAATGCAAATATGTATATATAAATCAAGTTATAAGATGTCAAATCTGTCTAAGGGTATATATGTAAATATAATAAAAAATGTCAAAGTTGTCTAAGAGTTTCCTGTTGGCCATTTGGTGGAATTGATTATGTGTTGCATTGATGTTTTGTCATTGATGTCAACACTAGCTATTTGGATGCTTTATCGGCACCTTTCTGGTCCCAGTAGGTTGAGTGGTTTTTGGTTAACTTGGATCCGACATGATCTGACAGGATCTAGTATAGTCTGATGATGGAATTGGCTTGTTCATGACACTTATACTCATATTTGGTCAGTTGGTTTTGGTCTAGAGATTGGATGCTATCCTGCTTGCTTAGAAGATTGGTTTCTGGTTCTGACGAGGGTTTCACCGGTAGAGCTTTTGATGGAGATCTTTGATGAATTGCATAAGTGGTGTTGGTGCAGCTTCTGGTGGAGTTTCAGGATGCTATTGGTGATCATGTTTGAGACTTGGCGGATGGAGATCATTACTGAAGCGTGTGGACCTATACTTGGTCCTGTTTGATCTAGGTTATGGACCAACTCTAATGTAACATGTGGATATGACCTATTGATGTATTTCTAGGATGTCTTATGTGTTGATATTACTTGTTTGGTCTAAGGTCGACATGGTTTGTATTTATGTAATCGGTTTATTATCTAGTGGCCGACTTGATTGTTTATGGTCGAGGGTTTGTATAAATAGATGTAAGATCTCATTGTAGATCATCATGGTTAATGTAAAAGGTCATGGTCAAGGAATGTAATGTGCAAATAATGTAATATCATTCAGGCAGAGGAGTTGGTTGATCATTGGAGATCGAATTGGGTTTATGGAAGAGGATTTAGTCCTTCGGTATTGAGCTTAACCGGAATTGTACTCTGGCATAGGATATGCTATCTTTTGCAGTTCAACACTTCTTCGAATTGTAGTTTGGATTTATATGTAGTCAGTGAGACTCGTTTTGTGATGAGGAGTGCACTCTAGTCTGTTGGCCTTCCTGCAAGTGCATTGCCCTCAATTGTAATTCACATACTTACTGCAGAAGTATTATTTGACTGTGGGTAGGCTTCCCACCATGGTTTTTCCCTTTACTGGGTTTTCCACGTACAAATCTTGGTGTTATGTGGATGGCTTTTATTTTGTGATTACTGTTTATGCTTAATTGGTTTAACTGCTATTCTGGTATTAATGTTTTGGGTTTCAGTATTAAAGTTTAAATTGCTAATGCTTCTGGTAATATGTGATAACTGATTCACCCCCACTCTCCCCCTCTCAGTTGTCTTTCGGTTATCTGAACTGTCTAACATTTCCAACTCTTTCAAAATATTCAAAGTACTGCATAAAACAATAAGAAACATGATAAACATATTCAACTATATCATTTTCTGCAAATATTTTAATGGTCACCTTGCGAAGGTTCCCTCTTGTGACTCCATCTATTTTGTCTTCATAAGGAAGAGGTATGTTACTTGTGACCGTTAAAATGTTCACATTTGCATCGCCTGTTCCTTTTAATTTTATTCCATGAAGAATAGATAGGGAGTGAATCCTCCCAATGCCAACAACAACACTATCAAATAGATCCAACATCCTAACTTTATCACCTTCATTGAATTTATCAGTGCGTTTCTACAAAAAGAAAAAATAACACGTTATATTAATACATATGTAATGATTACCCTTATTTGCATAATAAAACAACCATTAATTTAATAATACACGTGTTAAAATAACTACAAATTTTTTTTTTCAAAAAAATTGTAATGATTCTACAGCTAAAAAAAGAGACATCTAGCAGACCAAAGTTATGAATTCACTGTAATAGTCATACAATTATAAGAAATACTGCAATGTCAGTAAAAGTAGTTTTTTGCACACATTTTCTTATATTATTGTGCATAACAGTCTGATTACAAACATTATTTCTTGTCATAGACGTAGTGTTAGGTTCTGAAACCTATTGGGTTGGATGGAGGCGTGAATCCACTTCATTTTGGCTTTCGAAACACCTGATTCCATTAAGTATTGGTTGAGATATTCACATATTAGTGGAAGACTGTCAAAACCCTCATTAGGGTAACCCGAGAGGCATTAAAATGTAATTAGAAAAGCCCTTCGGTGAAAGAGCAATGTTGAGGAAATAAAAAAGGCACCTAGTGACACTAAAGTTTCATCGAAAACCCAACATTGATGAAAATAACAAAAGTCTTGCCAAAGCAAACTTTTTCGATGAAAGGATGATGTCGGAAGAATCGAATGAACTCTTGGCAAAGGCAAAGTTTCATCAAAATATGCATTGCGATGGAATCATGCCAAATTTTAGTGAAAGGAACTCGTCGATAAAACAAGGGTTTCGATGAATGGGATAAACAACTTATTGAAGCAACATGATCCATCAAAATGAAAAGAAAGTGAGACAAACACATCAACTTGACCCTCAAAGTATCTATTGAAAGACCGAGTTCCATTGAATTATCCGGTTCGATGAAAATGGGCACGGTCTCATATAGATGGTCTCATCGATGAAAAGGATATGTCGGTGAAATCCCAAAAGCATTTGCCAAAGCACGAGACTCATCAAAGTGGATATGAAGTGGGGCCCTATGGCCAGAGTCACAGATCGATGAAATAGAATGAAATCTTATCGAAGTAAAAGGGGTTTCGATGAAAAAAAGCTATCGAGCAAAGCATTAGAGTGCATGGCAAAACAAGAACTTTCATTGAAAATCCAATATCGATGAATTCAATGGATAACTCATCAAAATATGGTTGTTGATAGAAAATGCATATCGATAAAAGTGAAAACACTTGAGCGAAGAGAGAGTTTCATCAAAACAAAATAAATAGTGCTGGGTCTATACTGAAGATGGGCATCGATGACTCTAGGGCATCAAAGAACATGAAAAGATTGCCTTCGGGAAATGTGGCACACTCATGCATCGAAAGGCAGAAATCAGCAAAAAAGAACAATCAATCCGCTAGGAAATATTACACGAATCCAAACGAGTCACATCATCATAAATTCAAAATGCATTTCTTAATGATCATTGTGGTACCATAAGTAATCAAACTACTCGGATACCATAATTGTTCAGGCGGATAAATTTGTCAAGGAAAGAAGGAACTGGTGCAACAAGGGTCACAAAATTCTTCACGGAAAGAAGTAAAAACTGTAAGTGCTTCTCAAAATTTCTTGTCTTCTTTTGAATTGAACATAAAGATGGAAGCTTCGTCATCTAGGAAAGATAAAACAAATAAGAACAAAGAACCTCACCCTCCTGAAACCAAAGAAGAAAAGCCAAAATGATAGAAAAAGGAAGGTCAACCCTCATAACAGGACCTAATAGACAAATTCCCTCTCTCAAGTCACCGGTCTAGAAAGATTAAGAATGATGATAAGGGATTGGAAGATAGATTTGAAAACATAGGGGCATTTGGACAGAGGTTCGAGGGTATGAATTGTTCATTTTCAGCTATGCTAGAAGGTTTGTAGTAGAACTAGTGTGCAATATTTGGAATCTGAATCTAGGGAGACTTATCGTTCCCAACTTCTTTGTGAATGTAGAGCTGATAACAATGTTGGTAGACATGTATGACCCACAAACGCAAACCATTTGCGGCTATAAAGGGAATCGCTTGTTGCCAATTAGTAAAGAGTACATTGAGAAAGTTTTCGGTTTGGAATGGGGGCATGAGGATGAAGTTGATGCTAAAAAGTTGGTGGACGAGTATTTAAACATGGAGAGAATGTACAAACGATGGAGACTCCCACCACACAAGCCAAAGACCGAAGGAGCTATGAATTTGTTTGCAGATACTGACAAAGCCCCATTTGATGTTAACTTGTTTTATCCCTACTTAGAGTTTACCTATTATTGTACTGCACAAGTGTTGGGCATGGAAGCCTCCCCATTAATGGACATTGTTGCTATGGTGATTTGTGCCGACATCCAATCAAAGGACCCAAGGACCTTTGATTATGCTTCTTAATTAGCTCGTGCCATCAAACATCGGTTAGAAAAATTAAAGGGAGACATGGTTAATGTGAATTTCAGATACTACTCTCACCTTATGCATATGTTGCTATACGTTGGTCAAGATATAGGGCTGTGGATTCAAGGTCTATCCATTAGGGAGTATGATAGAGAAGGAATCCACAAGCTAGTGCAATTATGGTTATCAGACCAAAGATACATTAACAAGCAGTACATGCACTTTGAAGAACATTTTGTGAAACCGTTATACAAATTGCTTGGACATCCATGTGATTTTTCACTTTCCCCTCAGGTTAAGAAATTCCTTTGACCTAAAGATTTTGATGAAGAAAGCCACATTACCCATAACTAGGGGGATTGGTATTGTTTCTTGGATTACACACATATTAGGATGTATGGGTTCGAGGGAGAACCTTACTTATTGCCTATGACTATCTCGGATATAATTGCTTATTTGGAATTTATTAGGCAATTGTCTATAGCCAGTGCTAAAAATCTTACAGATCATGTGAAGTAGTCAATTATGCCTGGCTTGTTGTCCTTTTCTAATTTTCTTGTTAAGAGTTCAAAAAGTTATGGTTTACTGCAAAATAAGTTAGAATATTTCCACCTTGTGAAAGGAGACCCTAGGCCCAACTTTGATCCAGAAGGATATATGGGGGGGGCTAGAATGTCACAGAGATTGAAAGCCATAGAACATGTGCCATTAATGATTGATGACTTCATCAGGAACGTGGAAAGGGAGGAAGAAATCAAGAAGAGGTCGACGCATGATAAGGTAGCTAAAGCATATGAATGGAAATTGAGGAGGGGCAAGATCAATAAATAAATCTTGGAAGCAATTGATGACCCCATGGCCAAAGTGAACAAACTAATGTCTCATGAATTGGAGATTCTAGATAATGCAGTGCCATTGTATGTCTTTAGAGAAAGGATTAAAGATCCTAGGGAGACTACTCCCATTGCTCGCTTATCCCTTGAATCCACTGTTGAATTTGTTAACATAGAAGAAGATGTGCCACCCACTGGGTTTGGACTCAATCACCACATGGATCTAGCAACAAGAAAACCCTACGAGATGGAAATTGATGATGTCAGAATCATTGAGCATGAGTAATTTGTTTCAGATCAAGAGTTTGTTAACACTCTTGATTTTGAAATCTTCTTATATCAATACAAAGGTAGGATGATCAGGCAACAGATGGGAAACATGATAGAGGAAGACACTCTATGAATGTTGTAGGAGGAAATCAATGCTGAGAAAAGAGAAATGACCCTTGAAAGAGGAAGACAACTCCTCAAGGACACTAGTGTGATAATTTACCCTAGGTGGGAAATGAAAGCTGCTATTATGTTTGACAGCTTTAGGAGAAAGCAACACAATGACAAGCAATTGTTACCAGATGAGGTTGATAGGATCTTTATAGGTTCAAGGTATGATCTAGAGCAGAAGGCCTTGTTGCTATGGGCTCTATATCCAAGAGACAAGAGACCACTGTTGGTAGACACAGATGAAGCATTTGGCCACCTCATGATCCATCAAGTTGGAAAAACAGACCCTCGGATCATTGCCCAGTTAAACCTTAATGTTACGAAGATAAGAAAAGAACAAGTTGAGTTCTTGGTGAGGGCAAACCAAACTATCAAAGGCCTTTACGAGAAAGCACAAGAAGAGAAACAATATTGGCAGGATAAGGCATTACAGTTGGAATCGGCCCCAAGGATTATAAAGGTTGGACTTGCTACTTATGAATTTGATAAAGATATACTTGAAACAATCCAAGACGCTTCATATTGGAGGTATAAGAGTGAGAAGGGGAATAGATTGCTCAAAGTTGCACAGGCTCGCACTGTCAAGCTTGCTGATGACATAGTTGATGCTCGTTTTAAGGTTATGCTAAAATATTCTGAAGACTTCTGGAAGATGCACACTAGTACCATCAAAGAATACATAGAGTATATGAGGTTACATGAATGGATCCAGGAGATCATGACCACTCACGACTCTATGACTCCAAAGGATAAGAGTAAATCAAATACCCTACTGAAGGCACACAATTAATTTGGGGACAAGTTGAAAAATGCCATCCAATTCCTGGAGAATGAACAATCGATCCAATTGCCAGCCATGTTTCGTGATGGAGAACTCATGTCATTGGGAGACTAGCAACTTCAATTGACATGTTTCATGAGTAGAGCCAGAGGACGAGTCGATGAGGATGGGGATCTAGCTCCATATGTGATCTGGATGATAGAGAGATCCTATACCATGGAGAGCGCAATGAAGAAATGGACCTCAGACTTCTAGTGTTACCAAGATGATGATTATATAAATCATATTTGTATACTTAATTTGTTTATGTCTTAGTTTAACAAACTATATTTGTTTAGTTCAAAAAGGGTGCAACCCTTCATTTCAAAACATTCGTGATTCTCATATATATGAGAAGGTTTTGTAATACTAGTCATCATCAGATAGTTTTAGATCTCTACAAGAATTTATCAAGACTTTGTTAATGCAATACAATAGACTTTGCTTTCTTTTGTGCAAACTGTAGAACATATTGTCGTGGGTATCAATTCCTTGTGATATTATCTACAATATATAAGGTTGCTTGAATTATGAATTCTTAAGGATAAGGAATTAATTAATCACAGATGACTTCTTCTTTTTAATTAATTAACTCAAAACCTTCATGAGAAGTGATATATACAATAGTAGTTACCACTTACACTAAGAATAATGGTTATAATCTTCTATATCAATATATTTATCCCTCTAATTGGCACAGGTGATATCTGAAGCGATATATGATCTACAACTATTATTGGGTTACGATGAAAGCAATACTCAGAACTCATAATGTATGGTCCCTATCAAACTAATAACATATAATATCTTTGCTATGTCTGAAATAACCGTGGGGGTTATGCAATGACAATGTTCTGGTTAATATTATGGAAATATCGTTCTGCTGTCCTTGATACAACTATAAACTTATTTTATCAGTCTTCTTTCTGTCTCTTATGGGGATGATGATTAATTGTTGTGTCTAATTATTCCTTCAAAGTATGCAAATAATGATGTTCTTTCTAATTGTTGACTTCTAATCATACCACTTGAATATGCAAATTAGAAACAACACCATTATTTGTGCTGCATAGATCAATTATCTGTAGTCAACCTCATGTATGGAAGCTTATCTGATAGTCAAAAAAAGTATAAAAATTATTGTTTATTAAATGGTTCATATAGATTGTCTTTGTTATATATCAAATGATCAAACTTGAATACAACATGTCCATTAATTTCCTAGTCATCATGCTCTAGGACTGAGTTGCAAACTTGTGTTGTGCATAGGGGCTGAAGATTTTGTAATGTTCCCTATAAGATGTTGTCAAAGTTCAAATTATTTATCAATCATTAAAGAATAAATTATCAATTTATCATACCAGATAATTAATTCTTTCATCCCTAATCCCTAATTCTTAATTCAATGTACCAAACTTTGTTACTACTTCATCTTTAAGGAAGGAGGAGGATATGTATGTTACCAAAGCGCTTAGAGACCAAATACAATAGGTTCCCTGAAAGTTTATAGATCCAAGCCCTTACCTATCTTGGGTCTATACCCTCAAGGCTTATGGGCCGTTGATCCCCACCCTCTCTTGGGACTTAACCTATTGCTTGGATTTAGACTGCCCCTCTTTGGAACATCTCATTCCCATCTTCTCAAGTACTGGCAGTAATAACATGGTTTAGACTATAAGCATACTAATTTCTTATGTATTATGAATATATATTATTATTATTTATTATTAAATTATATTTCAAAGTAAGGACATTACAGTGAATGTTATCCTTAATTTGATTAAATATTCAATTTGATCATCAGAAGTATGTTTTTGATTAAGGGAAAACATGTTTTGAGGGGACCATAAACCCCATACAACAGGTTTTGGAGGGACCCGAAACCCAATAGATTTTACCAGGATCTAGAACCCTACAAAGCAGGCTGCTAAAAGAAATAAACAATGAAAAACCGCAACCAAAACCCAACAAATATGACTAACGCCAACAAACCCCAGCATAGCCACACCACAACAAACAAAGCTATAGCACCAAACTATAGCAAAAAAGAGTAATTATCGAGGGTATAACAAGCACCCTCAGCCAACTTTCAGGGTTTTGAAAGGTACCCCTAACCTTCATTAACAACACCAAATTACAACATATATTCATACAATTTCGATCTGGCCAGTAAGGGTTTTGAGAGGCTCCCTCAACCATCAAACTAGGTTTTTAAATGGTACCCAAAACCAACAACCAAGGGTTTTTCCTGACACCCTCAACCTTAAATGAAGAGCTCTGAACACCAAACACAAGACTTTCCCTTAACCAAAGATAACAGAAAGACAGGTTGGGCCCTTTAAAACTATTAGCAACCAGCCTGCCTATGGGATAATCCAGGAACCCACAACTAGAAAAAGGGGGATAAAAGACCCCAAAAACCAGAAGGAAGAAGGCCAAACCATGATACAAAAAAAAGAATCCAGGCCAAGAGACTAGATGGGCATCTAGGAAAAATAACTTCCAGGCCACCCAAGGAGACACCTTTGAGAGAAGAAACAGGCAGCCATAGCCAGCAGGAAGAGGAGCACCAAAAGTCAAAAATCCTCAACTTTCCATCTCTCCACATCAATAGGAAAGATCTCCACCTCTACAGGACAAAGAATGAGGCAGAAAGACAACAACCAGAGCTCTCTAGAAGCAAGCAGAAACCAATCATTTCCCCTCCACCAAATTTCCCCCTCCATAGAAAATAAGGTCATCTCTAATAGACAAGGAGGGGAAAAGAACAAGAGCCAAGAAACCCCTCTCAAAGGGTCACACCAAAGAAGACTCTGCACCTCAATAGGAGAGTAGCCCAACATAGAAGAACCAAAAAAAGAAACTCTATCGAAAAACTAGAGCACCTTGGTCCAGATCTGCAATAAATCCTCAACACAGAGGGAAGGAGAGAACACAATACAACAAAAGAGACTCTCCACAAGAGATCTGCCAAGGTCCCAGATCTTCCCAGACACAAGCAGGAGAACACCAACCACCAGAGAGAGAGTAGAAAAAAGCCCATAGACAGGAGCCACCACACATCCCTGATGACCAAAAATAGAGGCCACAAAAAACCTACGCTACAATACTAGGTAGGAAGCTTGAGAAGGGACCACCAAAAATGGGACCCAATCCACAGGGAGACCCACCCAAAATGCCTCCATCGCTATCGCAGCCTCCACTCCTTCCTCCAAACCAAACTCCTCCACCCACCATTCCAGCAAAGAAGCCACAAGGGCCAAACCATGAAGAGCCCCATCAGACAGATATCACAACATGGAAGGAGATAGGAGGGGGGGGGAGGAAATCATCCTCATCCACAACACCATCTTCCCCATCCTCTACAACTCCTTCACAAGAAACCCTCCTTGTTCCTGCTCTCCCGCTCCCACTCTCCATTTTTCCCCCCTTTTTTTTTCATAATCAGTAGTATGTTGGCACAAAAGAAAAAACAAGTACTAAAAGACAAAAGAAAAGTAAAGGTTTCATAACACTAACCTCAAGTTGAGCACATCTACTACTATGAATATCATTCACATACTGTTTGAATTCATCATCATCACTATCAATATTGATAACTCTATCAGCATCAAGGTATTTTTGTTTTTTTGTTTCTTTGATAAAATTTCTCTGCATGTAGTTTAAAAAATTATCCATATGAGGAGTAATTCATTTAAAAAATAGTCAACAAAAGGCAAAATTTCATAGATTCACTGTTCTATATATGATCAAAATACATTTGCATACATATTCAAAATACAATATAAAGATGATATAGGTGAGAATCAAAATATTGAGGGATAGACTCTTACGTGATCTGGATCCATGGAATCATGGTCATTCCATGCAGAAATTATAGGCTTAACAAAGGCAACCAACTACGAAACTTTCTTAGTGAGACTGTGTAAGCCACTCATTATATCTTGTAACCCTTCATTTGAGTTGACATGATTTTGTGAGGCTCTTAGTGGGCGTTCAACAGATGGATGTGAAATCTCTGTGGATGAACTAGATTTTCACTTCATACTACCTGCTTCTCTATTACTATTTTCCACCTAAAATACAATGTTAATTTTAACATATAGTCTGTCCAAAAAAAAAATTAATTAAATAACACAATGTAGATTGAACCAAAAAGCCATACACTTACTCCTAATTTGTCCATTTTGTCTTGCAACCCGCCTTGGCCAAATGGCATATATTCAACGCTCACATTATCTCTTGCTCTCTTGCCTTTGTGACTCATTGTCAAATATTCTTCAGAACACATCCTTTCTTTCAATGCCTCCCACTGTTTTGGAGATAGAGTGGAGTAGTCAGACCTCTCTTTTCCCTCCATGATTATTTTTCTACAATTGTATCTAAAATTGTTCATCAAAAGTCTCATCCTGTTTTTATAATATTTTCTTGAGATTTGTCCACCAGTAGTGTCAAAGGCATTTTCCATTTTTTGAATAACATTTTTCATACTTTGTGGATCTTGGTCTTCAAAATTTGATTTACATATATCCAAATGGGCCCTACATCTTACGCCCAACTCAGTGGCCCACCTTGCAGCATTTTTCCCAATGGGTTCAGCATCTCTTAACACGTCAACCAAAAACGCCTTCATCCCTTCTAATTTTCTTTCTTTTGCATTCTTCTCTACAGATCTATATAAATCTTGACTCAATCTCTTTCTTTTAACAAAAGCGGCCACATCTTCTGTTAAACCACTACTAATATTTCTAGCTAATCCAGTACTTCCATCAAAAGTTACAGATGCAACAACTTCACTTTGAGCCACTGGAAGTTCATGCTCCTCTGCCACATTATGTGTGGCATGAGTAGATAGATTAGTAGTGGTCTCTACAGATTTCACTTCAATCACATCCTTTAAACTTGAATAAATCATCTGCAAATTCATTGTTCCTTTGCTCTCTTGTTTTTCACTAATTTCTCTTAGACTTTGTGTTAAGAGATCACTGTGTGGTATATTAGGCTGCACATCGCCATGTGGTATATCAGGCTGCACATCACCACAACTATAGTTTTCACCAAGTGCATTTGTTGAGTCACAAAAATGTTGGCTTCTACGAGTTGCCGCATTGTATCTTTACTGTCTTTTTGTTTTTTCTCTTCTTTTTCTTTGCACTATTTTTCTTGGCTGAAAAACAAAAAAATATATCATATCATGTCTTATGTACACAAAACTCTTGCCTATAAAATTTTATTAAATAGTATTAAACAAATAATATACTACTTAGTGGATTTACAACTTGCCTGTTTGTCAAACCTAGATGCGATAAAAAATCATTATTTTTGGCCACACGTTCTTCACGAGAGCACTCATAATCTGTGATTGGAAGTTCAGAAATATGATCGCTATCATCTAATTTGTAACTTAAATTCTTTTTTCCTCATTTCCTGATGTCCAAATAAAAAATAATATATAATTAGCTCATCAAACCGAAGAGATCTAATTACCAGAAAAAAGAGCTTCATTTAGACAGTCACTCAGCCATACCACAAAAACAATCATGTCAAAAGAGATCTTAGAGCATTCTTTAAAAGTTAATATACTTCTAATTGGTAATTAAATGACTTCTCACTAGTTCTTTGCCGAATTTCCAGCTAAGAAAAGCTTCTCTTAGTAGAGGTGAACATCTAACAAGAAATAATAGAAATGGAATTCAGATACCTTTTTTTCCTCAAAACAAAAAATATTAGTTTGCAAATAAGTTTGTGCATATAAGTTTGTTTTGTTTTGATATGTTGTTATGTTTCACACACCACAAACAATAATAGTCTGCAAATAAGTTTGTATAGTGATAATTAACTATCATAAAGACCAATATATTGTAAACCCAAAGCTTATAACTATTACGAAATACAATCATCATGCTTATAAAGACTTCAATAACTTCATGAGAACAAAGCCAAAGGGGATTATTATTGTCAAAGATCTTGATTGAATAATACGACAACGATAATACAAAGCAACAATGAACTTTTTCAATTCACAAAGCATATCTCAGTGAATCATAGTTTGATACATAGAACCGTGAATCATCTAGAGCAGGTATAAGGCAGTAACAAACCATACCATGATAGTCATAGAGCTAAAAGATTGCCATTATATAGCAGTCGCAATAGATGCAGAGCAGTCCATGATACAAAGATAGAGTAAAGTACAATCTAAGATAATGGCTATCTAAAAAGACATTTCATCAAATGCTTGTCTTGTAGTCATTACTGTTATAAGGCACAACTGACAGTCACAGTGTAGCATGGTTAAAAAGATTAAAGATGACATATTCATATAGCAATTTTGTTCAACATTAAATCTTTCAAACAAGTATTAGTTAGAAGGTCCATGTCCTTACAACATAAAACAATCTTAAAACAACATAAAAGTCTTAAATAAAAAGTCATAAAATGGAGCTCATCAATAATCATCTGCATTGCCAGCGAGATCAAAATCTTGATCATTACTGTCTGCATCTGCTTGATTTTCTTCCCCGTCCTCATTTGAGAAATGTAATACATTCTCTCTCCCAATTTCTTCATTTGTAATCAAAATTTCTTCAAACAGTCCCTCATTGTCTTCATCCACTTCTTCGAATGTTTCTTGTAAATTAGCATATTGCCCATCAGGCATTACATCGACAACTTCCATGAATTTTCGTTTCAAACGAGACTCTGTTTGAATGACATAAGACCATCTTAGGCTTCTTACATCATCAATTAGAAATGATTGGTTAATTTGAAGAGGGGAAACATACGACTCATTTGTTTGATAAAAATTGTCGTGTATTTGCATGCACAAATCCATGCTCATCAAATTGTACCATAGACGGTCAGATCCACTTACATTTTAATAATATAGGACTATTTTCACCAAAATCCACTTGAATAATATCTTGGATGAACCCAACATAAAAAAATTTCTCATTTCCATGAAGAAATTCAGCACTAACAACACAATCACAATTAGTCTTTCCTTTGTCTTTTTCTTCCACTCTTAAGTGACTACCATAGGCCCACATTCCACTAAAACGCATAGCCCATAAATGTGGAGATTGTGAAAGTTCACTTTCCTCTATTCTTATATCGTGACCTCCTTCTTTTGCATCATTGATTGCATTAGCAATCCATTCTTCAAATTTTGGAAAAGAATCACCCCCAATCAAATCATGACGATTGCGCTTTTGAGGTCGATGTTGCATCCAAGTTTGATTCTATTCTTCATATTTTCTACATAAAATAATGACGTACAAATAGTAAGATTAATAATATAAACGTGTAAATGCAATTGAGTAAATTAATAATAGTGTAATTTCTTTTTTACCTGCGCCACTTATCGAACAAATATGTGTTTTGAAAAATAAAAGGAATGTATTGCACTTCTTTCTTGATATGATAGCTTGAAGCGACATCCATTGCCTTTTAATACTTCACTTGCAACTCTATCATCTTCGTCATCATCCCATACATGTCGATTGACAATTTTAAAATCCTTCATATATTTTGTGCAAAATCCCATGGCCTCTTGCATTGAATATCCCTCAGACATGTTGCCTTCTGGTTTTTCCCTAATACGGACAATTTTTTTCAAAACCTTCATATATCGTTCTATAGGATACATGCATCTCGTTCTTATTGGGCCACAATGCTCTAGTTCATATTCTAGATGTATCAAAGCATGCATAGAAATGTTAAAGATTGCTGGTGGGAATTCTCGTTCCAATAGACAAAGGACTTCAACAACCTCCTCCCTCAAACTATCAAAGTTTGAAGGATCTAATACATGTAAGCTCATTCTCTTTAATATTAGGCCCAACCTTATAATTGCCAATCTTGGCCCCTTTGCCAAACTTGATATATTTACCACAATAGGTAAGATATTCTCAATTATGACATGATAGTCATGGGTCTTGAGGCCTCTTAAGCTATTAATGTCACTTTGGCTTATGATGCTACTACTTACATATCCAATGGGAAAGCGAGTCTGAGACATCAATTGTAAGAATTGTGCACATTTTTCTTTTGTCCAGACGTAAGGAGCACCATGTTTTTTATATTTTTCATTATCATATTTTTCAACCCAAAGATTTCGATGAATCTTTATTTCTCAAAAGTCTTCATGTGATGAAATAGTATCTAAGGCACCAAAAAGAGTTTCTATAATAGCATAGGCTATATTTTTCTCAATATGCATAAAGTCAACAGTATGCCTAATGACTATATCCTTAAAGTATGACAACTTATAAAATATGCACAACTGTTTTACACCACTTTCATTACATGGATCATTTCTACTACCCGCAATCCCATCATTTTCAATAAATGACATTCTTTTCTGTCCATACTCAATAATGTAATGATCTATTATTAGAAATGGCGCTTCACGATTCTCTTCTTGATCATTGAAACGTGTTTTTTGCTGACAATATGGATGATCCAATTTAAGGTAAGAACGATGTCCACAATAAATACACTTACACAAACTTCTTGAGTGCCTCACAAAATCCTTAAAGTTGCAAGTAGGACATCCATGGTATCCATGAACATAGAGACTAGATAATGTGCCATATGTAGGAAGATCATGAATCGTAAACAATAAGGGAGCTCTTAAAGTGAATTTGCATGAATGACCATCCCTTAAAGATTGAATTGCTTCAATTCCTTTCCAAAATTCCATTAGCTCATCATACAATGGCTCTAGATAAGCGTCTATTGTTTCTGAAGTCACACTTTTCTTTCTCGGTATAATCAATGATAACATTAAGAAAAATGGGTTAGTTGCTAACCATGGAGGCAAGTTATAATTTATTAGAAACACTGGCCAAGTTGACCATTTTAGTACTTTGATCTGAGAATGGGTTCAGCCCATCTAGAGCCAAACCCAACCTTATATTACGAGGATCTTGAGAAAAATAAGGCCATCTATTATCAAATTCCATCCATGTCCTATAATCAGACACATGTTGTTGTTTTCCATCAATGCTCTTATTTTGGGCATGCCACTGCATAAGTTCAGCAATGAATTTGCACCTATACATTCGGAGTAATCGTGGGATTATCGAAAAGTGGCGAAGAACTTTTCTAGGAACCACAACTGATTTCAACCCTTGTCTATACCTCGCTTCATGACATTTTGGACATTCATTGTCACTTGAAAGATTTTTGCGAAATAATAGACAACCATTCACACATGTGTGGATGTTTACATACCCCAAGCCGAGCTTACTAATTTTCTTTTTACATTGACTTCATTTTTTTGGCAATGTGGAGTCAGCTGATAACAATGAACTTAATAATGCCAATAACTGATCTATACTCTCATTTGTCCAACCATGTACCACTTGCAAGTTAAGAATTTGAAGGATTGTTGTCAAATGACTTAACTTACAATTAGCATAAACAGGCTTTAAAGCATCCTCCATTGACTTGGCCAAATCATCTCTTAGACCCTCATTCAACATTTTATCAACTTCAAACCCTTCATCAAACATTTTTGCCTCTTCATCTATGTTTGGTGTCACTTCATCTATGTTTGTTTCCACTTCATCTATGTTTGCTACCTCTTCATCTCTCACAGTCTTTAATTATGTCATATCTTCATAATAATTGTAACCCCAAGGGCTTATACCACTATGCCCACAACTTATCATATGTCGATAAATCACATTTCTTTTTTTCACCTTTCCACCAAGACAATCATTACATGTACATGGATATTTGTCCAAGCTCCTCTCATTAGCTACTCTTTCATCATGTGCATGATATTGCTCCATAGTCAACCTTCGACACTGATCCATATGTAATATTCTGCATTCTAGTATTAATTGAGTTTCTCATTCCAAGAAAAATATATAAATTTGAAAACGAAGATGCCAAAACATTGTTGAAAGTAGCCACTTTTAATAGAGACCGTAATAGAAAGAAGAGGATACAATGAGTCATTGTTTTGAGATCTATCTTACATTCATTTGAAGTTTACTTACTAAGAATGGAATGTGTGTGTTTCCTATCAACCTACTTTCAGCAATGAGGGTTTCAAATTACCTCTAAATTTGTTGCAGAGGGTCTCGCTGACTTCAAATTCGTTGTAGCAAACTCCGATTTCCTTTTTCGCCTTTTCAAAAGTCTCCAAGTCCTATCCAAACAAGCTTTATTGCCCATGAAAGTGCTTCAATACCTATCCATGAGAATAACAAACGTAAAAAATAATCCAAAGATGACACATTCAAGGCAAATTCAAGTAACTAGTGATATTCAATGATGACACATTAATGATTTATACTCTGATGCAAAGAAATTCAAATACAACATAATCTTGAAAGTTTTGTTTAATAAATAAATTTATACAAGATTGAAATCACATTTTATATATCTTACTATCGACGTAATAATTACACTTTATCTAGTGCAAGTGCTAGTTATTTTGTGGATGACTAATGGAAAGCAGACGAAAGTTATGCACTTTACAGGGCGCTTCCAAATGTTTGATGGCCACTCCTTCTGAAATTGAAAGTGACAAGAAAAGTACAAAGTGGATTTTAGAGTACGTTATCAGGCACTGCAATGAGGATTGGATTATTTCTGGACTCACCAGAGCTCTTCTTGTTTCAAATAAAAAATTTAAGTTCAAGAAAATGATGTTGTTGGAGAGTATTTCCTCATATGTTCATAATGAGTCAATTGTGCTGGCACAGATAATGGGACATCGTGGAGTTTGGTCATGTTATAAATCCATATCTAGATTTTGTGGATGACTAATGGAAAGCAGATGGAAGCTATGCACTTTACAGAGCGCTTCCAAACATTTGATGGCCACTCCTTCTGAAATTAGAAGCGACAAGAAAAGTGTAGAGTGGATTTTAGAGTACGTTATCAGACACTACAATGAGGGCTGGATTATTTCTAGACTCATCAGAGCTCTTCTTGTTTCAAATGAAAATTTTAAGCTCAATAAAATGATGTTGTTGAAGAGTATTTCCTCATATGTTCACAATGAGTCAATTGTGCAGGCATAGATAATGGGACATCATTGAGTTTGGTCATGTTATAACTCCATATCTGGCTTTTGTGGATGACTAATGGAAAGAAGACGAAAGCTATGCAATTTACAGGGCACTTCCAAATGTTTGATGGCTGCTCCTTCTGAAATCGGAAGCGACAAGAAAAGTGCAGAGTGGATTTTAGAGTATGTTATCAGGCACTGCAATGAGGATTTGATTATTTCTGGACTCATCAGAGCTCTTCCTATTTCAAATGAAAATTTTAAGCTCAAGAAAATGATGTTGCTGAAGAGTATTTCCTCAGACCTTTCAAAGGGCATCATTTCTGAGAAAACCGTAGAAAATCTACAGTCACTCAAGGATCTTAACAGGCAAATATGCAGAGATTCTAACAATGAAAATTTATGCAGGAATTGTGTTGCAAAGTAGTTGTGGAGTGTTGTGTAAATTTTTTGAGGGGACCTACAAAATCAACTGGGATGGTTATAACGCTGCTTTATGTAAGCTATGGACTTATTGCACTGAGGACACGAAAGATATATAAATGGACGACGCGTTTATTGACGTAAAGAAGGAGCTTCTTACAGTTTCTTGTAATCCTAAGCTTTGGGAAAGGCTTATCGAAAAATATAAACAAGATGATGTTTTCAAGTCTTTCCATCGTTCTTAGAAATTGTAGCTGAAGATGTTTTCAAGTTTTTAGATTTGGGCATCTTTACACAGTAAAATGCCCTTGACTTCTACAAAACATTCTCATTTCTCTATTTCTATCTTAATGCACAAGCTTTGGGGAGAAAATATTTAAAAAAGAACAAGAATAAAATCTCCTCCATATCTCTAAACAACTTGAAGTTAGAGCTTTCAATGATATCAAAAACTCTAAATCTAAAATATTCACTGTTACATGGGGAACACCATAAAATCTTTTCCTGTGAAGAAATAAGGTTTTAAAAGGCTTAAAACCTCACTTTTTGTGTGAATCAAACTATTGAATTAGAAATTTGAGAGACTCTTAAGCGCCCTTTTAGGAGTTTTGTTCAGTTTCCTCTATGCATGAAGCCTTGCACACCACAAATCACTATTCTTTAACAAGCTTCTAATGATAAAATTGCAATATAGAAAGGTTTGCATGCAATCTGTTTGCAATATTTCTACATACAGTTTTTGCAGAACCAAAACGCAGTCAAAATGCCGCCTGGGTTAATGTATGCTGGAATATTTGGCACCAGTAGAGTGCCGACAAAAAATGGAGCCCAAAATGAAATTTCACTCAAAGAAATTTTTTCATTTACCGTCATTCATCTTAGCCTATAAACAATATTTCTAAAATGTAATTTTTTTATTTATGTTTTATTTAAGACAATTAGAATATTTTTAATTTTAAATTTAAGATAATATATATAAAGAATAATTTAAATATTTAAGGTAAAATATTTATTTTATCTTTAAAAAATATTTTAAATCCAAGTGAAATTGTTATACTTTTATTCTTATTATATTTTTAATAGAAATAAAAAATATAATATATTACATATGCTAATAAAATAATTTATTTTTTATAAATAAAAATAATAATTAAATAATAAATGATTTACAAACAAAAATATTAGGATCAAATTTTTATATCATTTCCACAAGTACCTAATTTCTTTAAGAGAAGAGCCAAACAATTATATAGTCATTTATTTAGAATGTCTCTATCATCTATCAAATTAGTCATTTTTATTTGTGGGATCTCACCCGATGACCAAATTAGTCATTTATTTAGTCATTCATAGCTTTTTTGTAAAAAAATTACTAAAATTTGGTCTCGTGACTAAATTTTTTGGTCATGTAGTCATTTATTGGCCATATTTCTACTAGTGATTATGTGAAGGATAACTAAGGAAGCAATTTAATGTTGGTGTAGAACAATGAATGTTGGTTATGACACAAAAGAAATATCAAATTTGACAATATGGTGAAGATCTATTCTACTCATGTTGTGAGAGATTTACCAATGATTATCAAACCTACTGATACTATGTACACATAATGTCAGTTGGGAGAGCAAACAAAGAGGAGATTCAAGAACAAGGAGTATACAACTTCAAGACCTTTGGAGCTAATTCATAAAGATCTATGCAAAGCTACAAGGACAAGAGGAATAAAAGGTGAAATATATTTTATGTTTCTTATTGATGATTATTCTAGATTGACATGGGTTACTTTCCTAAAAGAAATTTTTGAATCATTAAAAAAGTTTAAAGTATTCAAGTCTATGGTTGAGAATCAAATACATTTTAAGATCAAATGTTTAAGGTCTGATAAAGGAGGAGAGTTTACATCAAATGAATTTGATAGATTCTATGAAGAACATGGTATTAGAAGACATTTTTATGCTCCTAGAAGCCCTTAGCAGAATGGAGTTGTAGAAAGAAAGAATATGATTGTTGTTGAAATGGCTAAAACTATGTTGAAGGATATGTATATTGGTAAGAAGTTGTGCATACTACTATTTACATTCTTAACAAGGTACGAATAAGAGTGAATCACACAAAGACACCTTACGAACTATGGAATGAAAGACCTCCTACAATCAAGTATTTCAGAATCTGTGGAAGCAAGTGTTGCACAAGGAGAGATGAGGAAGATCTAGGGAAGTTTGATACAAGGTCAGATGAAGGAATATTTTTGGGATACTCTACAAGGAGTAAGGTGTACCAGTGTTACATTAAGGGGCTGAACAAGATTGTTGAGGGTCCAATGTTAGAATTAGTGAGGAATGAAATTAAATTGAGATTGTACCTGAATCTGAGATTGAAATAGAAGTTGTCTCTAATGTTGCAGAAGAGAAGGATATTTCACAAGATAAAGAAGAGACAAGTGTAGAAGAAAAATAACTTGAACAAACACCTAAGACACCAACAATGTATGTGCAAAAGAATCATTCAGAGGAAAAAATCATTGGAGACAAGAATAAAGGAGTTTATATAAGAAGAAGACTTGTAGAAACTAGTGAACAAGCAAATTATTGTTTCCTATCTCAGGTGGAGCCAAAGGCCTATGCAGATGAAAAAAAGGATTAAAGTTGGATAAAGGCAATGGAAGAGGAGCTGAATTAGATAGAGAAGAACTAGAAATGGGGAATTTCTAACTATACCAATGCATAAGAAAGTGATAGGAACTAAGAGGGTGTTTCAGGACAAGATAAATGAAGATGGAAAAGCCACAAGGAACAAGGAAAGATTGGTGTGCAAGGGTTATTCACAATTTGAAGATATAGATTTTGAGGAGACATTTGCTTTGGTAACAAAAATGGAGGCTATGAGGATGTTTCTTGCATTTGTTGCATATACAAACTTCAAGGTATATCAGATGGATGTTAAGTCAACATTCTTGAATAGAGAAGTTAAAAAAGTATACATTGAGCAATCATATGGGTTAAAGCTATCAAAAGATCCAGATATGGTATGGAGACTCAAGAATGCGCTTTATGGACTTAAGAAATCTCCTCAAGTGTGGTATGCAAGGATGGATAGATATTTATTGCAATAGAATTTGAGAAAAGGTACTACATATAGAAATCTTTATTTCAAAATTGAAGGTGATAAATTGTTAATTGTTGTTGTATATGTTGATGATATCATATTTGGAGTAGATGATGATGTATGTAAGAAGTTTGTAAAAAAAATGCAGAAAGAGTTTGAGATGTCTATGATAGAAGAGTTGTCATTTTTCTTTGGTTTTCAAGTTACACAATAAAAAAAATGCATTTTCATTTCTCAAACCAAGTATATCAAGGAGATGTTGAAGAAGCTTGGGATGGAAAATTCTAAACTAGTTGCAACCCCTATGGCTATTGGTTATAAGTTAAGAAAGGATGATGGATCTCTAGATATTGATTAGATATAGTATAGATCTATGATTGGAGGATTGTTGTATTAAACTACTTCAAGGTCAGATAGTATACAAGTTGTTTGTTTGGTTGCCATATATTAGGCTAATCCTAAGAAATCTTATGGTCAAGAAGTAAAAAGAATATTCAGATATCTAAAACAGACTCCAAATTATGGTTTATGGTATAATAAGGATGATGATTTCACTTTGAAAATATATAGATGTTGATTGGGCCAAATGTGCTGATGATAGGCAAAGTACAAGTGGTGGTACATTTTTCTTGGGAGACAGATTGGTCTGTTGGTGCATTTTTCATGTGGTGGTGCATGTCTATGATCTGTGTATATTGCACTATCAGGTTTTCAGGTCCGCTATTGCTTAGATGGTAGAGTTGGTTGTTATTGTTATAGATAGTGAGGTTGTCTATAAGGACTGGTCTGAAGAATGCTTGGCGGTTCTTGGATATGTGTATTCAAGCATTGTGGCTTGGAGGACATGTCCATTTGGTTTTTGCAGTGTTCCAGTTCAATTTTCTAGTGCTCATTTGATTGGAAAGTGAAGTTATGTTGTTTTGTGTTTTGTGTTGTCAACTGATTTGGTTCATGACTAATTGATGTGGTGTATCTTATTTGGATCATGTTGTTTTGGTCTACATATGCATTGGAGGTTGAGTTTCGATATTGATATGGGTCTCATCGTGGCATGGGTAGATCAACATTGCATATTTTGCATTGGGGGATGTTTTTGGGCCAACTGGTTAACCTGCTTTATTGTTTATCTACACGTTTCGTTTGATGCTGACTTTGGAGGATGTGTTAGCACGTGAGATTCGTTGGAATCAAATTAGAAGGATGTGTTGTGATGTGCTTGGATCCCCTTTATTTCCTAGAGTGGACCACAATGGATGTTATAGGTTTGAGTGGCTGAATTTATGTAATATTGTTTATTTTGTTTGTGGTCGAGCCTCAACTAGGGTTTTAATGAATAATCTTGTATATATATATGTGTGTGCAGTTGTATGAGTTGATATATGGAATGTGTGTGAATTGTTGTGCAATGGATGTGAATGACATGCAAGCAGATTCGGTGCGAAAGTTAGTTTGTGAAGAGCTTTGATCATAATATCTTCAGTATGACAATGTTCTGAGATAGTTTTGATGTTGGATGTGTTTTCCATGATATTGGTCACTTGAAACAGTGGTTCAAGGAAAATTTCATGATCAAGAGATCCGATTTATTTCAATTCATCTATTCCTTGTACCTGTTGAAAGAAGGTGTGTTCCTTTTGGCAACTTGTCCAATCATTTGTATCTTTCATTGAGATAGTGAGTCTCAGTAATGCCAGTCCTTTGTATCATGCCCTAAGGTTGTGCACCTTATTCTTGCAATTCCAATCAAGTGCAGTAAACTCCTTGGCCTTGAGCCTAAAACATTGCAATTAATTATTTATATTGTGAGTGTGATTCTCATCGTGGTTTTTCCTTGTTTATGGTTTTCCACATAAATATGGTGTTCACATGTTTATTGTGCTTTATGCTTCCATGTTTCATAATTTTAGTAGTAATTTGATTGTGGTTTGAAGTTTAAAAGATAAGAAGAAAATTATTTTGAGGTTTGGATTGATACACCCCCTTCTTAGGCCTATGGTGTGTTTAACACCTATTTTGTCCCTTAGTTGTGCAATTTCTTGTCTCAAGTGTTCATTTTCTTGTTTCACTTGAGTGCTTTCTTTGACCAATTTCTCTATATGAGCTTTAGTGAGCCTTGCTACATTGATAGTCAAATTTGCAGCTTGCACTAGGTCAATATCATCAAGCTTGTGAACAACAAGTTCTCTATAAATCTTGCATGTGTCCTCAATCGTGAGCGGCCTTTACCTCGAGGTGCAATACCCAAGTAGATAAAGAAACATTGTTAGGATTAAACCTTTCTCCAATGTATATCTTGTCTACTGCATCTTTGCTTAGTTTGACCATATTTTGATTGACCCTTAAGTTGTCAAATACAACAATTGAGTTAATATCCCATTTGGGTAAAATAATCACAATTGCCTCCTGCAACAGTCTTATTCCCTTCTCTGAAGTCATATTATTCATTTCCTCATCCACTTTATCTCACAATTCTTTGAAAATATATGGATGCATGTCACGCCTGATATTCTTTACCTTTTCTCTAAATTGTCTTCCTTTAAACTCTAGAATAAAGGCTTGGAACTCGGCTGACTTAATGAAAGCAAAAATAAAAAATAAATTGGTTACCAGCTAAATGTCTGACATCATCAGACAATTGGTCAAATGGCTATACAACAATGTGTTGTATGTCATTAGGATGTCAATATTTCTCAATCACGGGTTGGTGTATCTCCTCATATCCTTCATCTTCTTCTTCTTCATCACTCTCTTCATTATCTTCTTCATCTTTAGAATCACTAATTTCAATTGAGAAACTAGTCTAAGGGGTAGGTTGAGTAGATCTATGCCACATAGGTTTTACCCTTTTTTCTCCTATAGGTTGAACCATTTGCTCTCTTGGTACATTATCATCATGTTGCCAAAAAACATGATGTGGTACATTTGCCAAGAGCTCAAACACACGATGGAATAACATTTCAATTCTTTTAATCTTATCAGGCTCTTGATCCACATAAGCACCTCTATAGGAAGGATTTTGTGTTATCCTCCATCTCTTAGCTGCCATGATTTTATTGTAGATAGAAATCCTCTTTAGCAAATACTCCTCGTTGTCTATATTTTTTACTAGATCATCTTGTAATTAATACTTGTGAAGGTATCTAAGGTAAATAGTTGGCATATGTAATCTCTATTAATGACTATTAAGTCCTCACCAATCACGTTGTGAATAACCTTCCTCTCAAGCACATACTTGCTAGCTATTATCCTCATTTGACAAATATGTTGGGTACCGACAACTTCCCAACCTTGCCTAATCTCCAAGGGTTGCAAATGGGGATGTCTTTGAACATCTTCTTGTAATGATACTTAAAAAATTCATACCTTCGGTCCAAAGTCTAAGGATCTCTAAGTCCCTTTTGGATGTCCTCAAATTGTTTCAAATGAGGGTTAATCGCTTATGACTACCTTGGCCTTGAGCTTGAACTAGACATCTACTCAATCAAGCCTTGGTTCGCATCTATATCTTTCTTTTTCCTTTTGGACTTAGGTTGGTACCGGGTTTCAGTTTCAGGAAACTTAATAGAGCACAAACAATTATATCTATCACAAAAGGATTATGATATCCTTTCTTGACTCTTAACCTTTATGAATCTAAAACAACTAGGACTCAAACTTTGACAAGCATATTCTACTCCAAACCATAATTTGGAACACCAATAGCCTTCAATGGAAGTAATAAAACCAGGATAACATTAAAAATAGCTTTGAGGTAACTTACTACTTACCAGGCACCACAACTTTGCTTTAAAATCACCTTTAAATCCTCCTTACACCACACAGAAAGCCTTTAATATCTCCACTGCTTTTGTCGAGGGCTCTAAATAATCCACAATTGCTTTGTAGCATAATTAAATAAATTTTCCTACTTAAAATACCCATCGACGTGCATTAATATTTAACCATGTGAGCTTCTGTGCTGCCAGTGAAGTTGTTACCAAATCTAAAACTCCAACGTTGATCAAGAAGAATCGATGATTGTCAACCAAGTTTGAATTTGCCCATCGATGTGACCTTTTCTCATTAATAGCTCGTTGGATCTCGAAATATCTCCTAGAAATGCATATACATTCCATTGATGCCTTAGCAGTCAATGCTTTGTGATGTTGTAGGTCCTTGGAACCCAAAAGATGTTCCAATGACAACCAAAGCTCCAATGAGTTGACCATTCAATTTCCACCTCACCATCCACACAAGCTTCCATGTAAGCCCAACTATCACACGTCTCTCTTTATTGTTGAGTTGTTGGAGCCTTGAAAGGGCTCCAGCGATAGTTATGCTCTTGCTGATGACATGGGCCCACCATTCTACAAAACTTTGACCATTATACGCTCGTTGGATCGTTGGAAGGCAAAGGCACCTCCACCAAGAGTAGTTCCCTCAATGATCAGAAAGCCCACAAAAAGATTCAGCGCTGCCCACCTTAGATCAATGGATTGTTGGGGCTCAAAAGAGCACCCAACAAAAATGGAAGCCTCGACGATGAACCCAAGCCCACCACCATTTCAGTTGTTAACTAGTCAATTATCGTTGGGTCATTGGGACCCAAATGAGGTTCCAATGATAGTTATAATCTCACTGATAGCAAGGGCACACAAACATGTCTGTTGCCACATCACTGCCTCGTTGTTGCTCCATTTAGGCCCATCAGAAATATCGTATCATTCGGTCGCTAGGCCTCAAAAAAGCTCCCATTGATAGCTATACCTCCAATGATGACCATTAAGAACCTACTCCATATGACCATGGGACTTTATATTGCTAGATCGTTGGGGGCAAAAAGTGCTCCCAACGACAGTGGAGCCTCCAACAGTGGGGCCTAACAATTAAAAGGGGCTTTTACGCACGTGGGGACCTAAAAACTACTAGGGACTTGAGGGGGGAAGGGGTCGTTGATTAGGAACATAAAGGATTTAAAAGACCTTAGCACATACACAAGAGATAATGATCGGGTAAGATTTGAGGTGCTAACACATGGGGCTAGTCATACAAATGTATAAGAAACCTTAAATTGGGACTAAGACAACTTGCAACCGGTGATCACAAGTCATTAAAAAATTAGAATGCAGACCAAAGGAACAAACCATTAAGGTTTATAAATGGTTTATCCTAAACCTAACATTTTTACTAGTTCCAAAAATTTCCTTGTATTATCATGCTAATACTTTTCAACCAAAGATTTGATTTCAATATTCAATTTCATATTAAATCTTCGGAGTCAACCACTTAAACTCCAACATTGGTTGATTGGATGATTTTAAATACTTTCTCTTCTCTTTGTTGCTCTTACCAATGTTTTAGGATGCATCTTTAAAATTTCACTAATGTTGCTTAACATTCTTTTATTTAAAGTTGTTTTATTCATTGTAGCAATTGTTATAGCTCGTCATGCCACATTCTTATGTTAGGATCAATTCTTTAGACTCAATGACACTTGAAACAATAGACATAGAATGCTTAAGTGGTTCATCTTTGGTTTCAAAAAAATGCCTAACTTTTTCATTACTTTTCCCATTTCCACATTTCATTAATTGCATCATCAGTTGACATTGAAATGATATTTTTTTTCGATAAAAAAATTCTTTATATATTCTATTGGCATACTTTCTTATCTGTCTCTGATAAATCTTACTAGGAAGATTATCCAAAATATTACTTCCAATTTTCAAAAAAGTATTTTCATCTTAAACATTACAAGGATTTTCATTTTCAACACGTTCACAAAAATTTAAGGATTTCCATCTTCACCAACACAAGGGATTTCATTTTCAATATCTCTTTGTACCTTTTTCTCACAAACAATATCAATCTCAACATTGGTATCTAGCTTCTAATAAATAATCAACACGATTATCATCTATAATCACATTTTCCATATCTTTCAAAGGTGGATTTGAGGATGTACTAGGATTAGTTTCTATAATCGGATTATCCTCCACATTCGCATCTTCCATATTTGCATCATCTACATACATCCTATCCCTCATGGGATCTTCAATACTTTTCTCTTCAATTGTTGTGGATCTAGATGCATCGATATTATTCATTTGTTGATTCCTCATTCTTCTATCTTTTTGTCGTTTTGCCTCCTCTCTTTGTGTTGGAAATTTCCTCTGGGGTCATGACCCTCCTTTCTTTCTTTTTTTGACGTTGCTTAGATCCTATGATTAACAAATTATGACCTATACTTAATTGAATTAAAAAATAAATAATCAATTAAATTAATCCTCGTCAAAATGGATCACCACATGTATATTATTCTACTCCAAAGTTTCCAATGATTGACTCCTTCTAAAAATGGATACAAAAATGTAGGAAAAGAGCATGAACGAGACAAGAATCATATAAAATGCAGAAATAGTCACCGTCAGTCGTACAAGAGAACTTGTGAAGTTGCAAAAAAATTACTGGTAAAAGTAGAACAATCATTTAAAAAAAAGGGTAAAAAACTGAAACGAGATCCTGCTTACTTTTTCAAATCAGGATCCCATTCACTTTTTTCTAGTTTAAATTTAAAAAAACAAACAAACAAGATCTAGATTAGCATACAAAATCCCATTTCATACATTTTGGATTTTTGACCTAATTTTTACTTTGGATTTCTACTTGGTTTGACCTACAACTTGAAGGCCATGTTAGTGTCCATACAAAATACTGACTTTGTACATATATTTGAAGACCTTTTTCGCAAAATTTTTTGATGAAATTAAAATCCATTATAAATTAGACTGTCTAGATTTCAAATATGTAATTTTTCAGAAAATTGGATTAATTTTTCTATTTTTAAAAATAATTTCTAATGAAAGAGGTCCATAAAATTGAAATAACAGGTTTTCTTATTAATTTAATAACTATTTTGTTTTTCAAGTTTTCTTTAGTTTCATCAAACTAAAGAAAATTTCATACACTTTGAAAAAATAATAAAATCTAAAAATGATAGGTTTAGGTCAATTTATGCTTGCCATACATGAGAAGTTTTCAAAACAAGTATCCCAAAGAAAAATTAACAAAAAATTATATTAAAATAAAACTACAAAAAATATCCTAATCAATCTTGAGTGTGTTGCAAATCTTTTCCCAAAAGGATTCAAAAAAATACTTTCATTTAGGTCAAATTATGTTTGTCATACATGGGCATGCTATGGTCCTGAAAATGTGACTTTTAAATAGTGGTTTTTAGATATGCCCATTGAAACTTAATTTGTATCATATAGATATTAAAATAAGTTACATATTTGGAAACTAGACTCCGAGCACTACATTTCATAATATTGACTTTTTTTATGATCCATTCTTTAAGTGCTTCAACTTTTTAGGTCAATTGGGATGAATTTTGAAACATAGCAAAAACACTTCCACTTTTTGACCAAAAAGTGGACTCAACTTCTTGCACACACCCTAACATGAGATTTCATGTTATGTTCACCAAAATGTAGAGGGGATTTGGTTCTCTAGACGTCAAGGTCTCAAAGAGAAAATAGCCCTTGGCTACCTCAATGTTAAAATGCTCAAGTGAACTAGAAAGGACATACTAAAAATTGAACTTCAAACTATTCTCGATAAAGAATATGAAATTGAAAATGCTTAATACGTAGATATACGATTTCATAAAAATATATAAACTACAAAAATGTAAAGCATATAAATCATGGAATCTGATACCAAATAGATTAAGCCTCGAACTTGGATGCCAACACGTCATGGGGATGTTTGCACGACTGCACTATTGTCTGTACAAAAACAACCATAAAGCTACTAGAAAAAATGTTTTAATTTATCTAAAAATTGGTTCGCTTACACATAGAAATAGGAAAAATCTTGGGGGTTGTATGGGAGTTTGCCTCAATCAAAGCCCCACTTTGGTGTTTTGATCTCCACGGGTAGACAAACAAGATTAGAAGATATAAAATAAGATACATGTGTGATGGGCATGTGCACCAAGATGGGGACCCAAAAGGGGGCCTTAAGATGCACTTTTTCGTTGAAACCAACAAAGTTTGATCTGGATGAGAGAATGAAGATAGTTAAGCTCAAAATTTGAAGATGCAACAAGAACAAAATTTGTAGTGCTCTGAATCTACTTTCTAAACTACTATTTTTTTAAAATGGTTGTGATTAAGGGTTTAAAAAAGGGGGAACACATAAAGTGGTCCTATTTAAAAAAAATATATAACATAATGTATGGTGTGTTCCTCCTAAAATGTTAACTTTTTTTAAGTATTTCAAAAATCACTCCAGTGAGAAATTAGCTAATACCATATAATTTATGCTGGATTTTTTGGCTAGTTTCTAATGAATATATTAATTTTTACTAATTTTGAAAGTGGACATGTCCTGAAAAATAGAAATTTGAATGTGTCCCCCCCTAAAAGTTTTGAAAACATAAAAAATATTAAAATTTCAAAATGTTTAGAATGGAGTCTAGTTTGAAAAAATATAATTTGCTTCAAAATTTGATGGATGAGTGAAAAACAATACCCCAAATACCACATGTTGGTTTTTGATAAAAAATAGACACGCTGACAAAATAAATTAAAGATGAAAGCCTTAATATACTCAAAACATGTAAATTTTTTTATGTGGTTAGATAACTGAGAGAGAGCTTAATATCATCATGACTTTTTTGTAAATTTGTATTGAAACACATGCAAACCTAATGGAGAGCATGCAAAAAAATGTGTGATTTTTTATTACTTTTTCAAAAAACACATCTTTGGCATGAAAGGGTTGGATGCCCAAGAAAAATCCAACCCAAAGGGTTGGAATTTTCCAATGCAAATAAAGATGCTAGCACCAAATAATGTGCCCATGTTATTTGAATGCATTTTCAAAAAACCAGCCCTAAATACTGTGTGCATTATGAAATTTCACTAATATAACACTAGTGCCAAATAATGGTAGCACTCTCGCATCTCTCTCCTCCCTAGGTCTCTCCCACCCTCTCCCTTCACTACCTTGCCTACCCTCCTTACCCCATGTTTATCCTTGCATCCATCCCTCTCTCTTCTTCTTTCTCCCCCTTTTATTTTTATCTTTCTCCTCTCTCCATTTTCTTGGTCACCAACTCTCTCTCTCTCTCTCTCTCTCTCTCTCTCTCTCTCTCTCTCTCTCTCTCTCTCTCTCTCTCTCTCTCTCTCTCTCTCTCTCTCTCTCTCTATCCATGTCTCATTACCCACCTCTCTCTATCCCCCTGTATCTATCTCACCTCTCTATCTATCCCCTCTCTAATTCTCTCCCTCCCCCCTTACCACTCTCCCTGTATGAACTCTCTTATTTTTTTTATCTCTCCTCTCACCTCTCTATCTCCTCCTTCCATAGGTTTCTCACTCCATCCATGTCTACCTCTCCCTCCATCTCTTCTTACTCCTCTCTACATTCTTTTGTCTCTCTCCTCCCTTCCTCCCCTCTCTAGGTCTCTCCCTCTCTATCCCCACTTCCCTCCTCGCCCCCATCTATCTCTCCCTCCCCACTCTTACTCATTCTCTCTTGAGCATATGTATGAGGAGAACAAATGGCTTCCTTTGATTGTGAGTGTGGTTTTGAGGAGAAAAAACACACGGGCTATGAGAGAAAAGAATAGAAATGAGGGAAACTTTGCCCTTTAAAAAAAAAAATTCCAAAGTAAACTAGTCAACTAGTCCACTAGCATTTTTGTTTAAATTGACCAATCCTGAGACTTGGTCATTCTAAACCTAATTGTGCATGCCATATTTAGCTAACATGTTATTTGGCTAGTGCACTATGCTCTAATGGGAGCCAAAAAGTAAAGTTGCAACTTTTTGGTCCACCATCGTAGTGAACTTACCCTGATGGAAACAAATCCTAATTTGGAGGAGAAACCCTATCATGATAATATACAATAGATGAGATCAAATAAACAAGATTAATTTAAGGGTAAAAGTACAAACTTGTGTCTCACTTTTATAAAGTAAAAGGCTAACAACAACAAAATAGTTCAACTTCAATGGCACAAAAGTGATATTTCTATTTGGTATTTGAAGATGATGTAAACTGATGAAATGTGTAAAACTGGATGAAGTTTATGCCTATTATTTTTTAATTTTTTTTTGAACAATAATTGATATATTTTTTAATTATTAAAGTCAATTTTCTAATTATTGAAAAATACTGCAAATCAGGGGTTTCACCTCCCACCACAAAACTATATGTAAATAATCTTGTTTTCCTCTGATTTTGAAATATGTTTTAGATGACATCCATAGCCAATGCAAAAAATATATATATCTGATTTTGATGTATATTTTCACCATTATAACAATTCAAAGTCGAAGTTTCCCGAAATCTACAGTTTTTCATCTCCCACCAAATTTCCCCTATCAAAACTATAGCAATCCCCCAAAAAATTATATATTCTTGAAGAGGACTCTCTCCTCTAGTGTTATATATAATTTTTAAATTTTTCTTATATGATTTACTATTTTTTTTTTGTTTTTCCGAATTAGAGTCTTATAGAAACCTTATTAATACCACAAGCCGAGGAGTTGATTCAAGTGTTGCACGTAGAGCGTTAATGACTACAATTTCTAGTAAGAGGTTGTCACATAAAAGACAAGTTACTGCAATTTCTGAATTACTACATATATCTAGAAAAATTGTTCAAAGATATATTAGGTGGAGAAATATGTTAGATGAAAACATTGAAATGAATTGGGTAAACATTTGTAGACTTCCTCGAAAAGACATAATTTCTGAAGATGTAAGAAGACTGGTCATTGAATATTGGACCAACCACTCTCATGTTTCTTCCAATAGAAGGAACACTATACAGATGAAAGATGAAGAGACTGGTATGAAGATTTCACATCCTAAACATTTTGTAGATACAACACAAAGTGAACTATTTTAAGCATTCAAGGAAGAATTTTCATATGTGAAAATATATCAGAGAATTTTTGAGAGGTTGCACCCTTGCTCTGTAAGCATAAATAAGATACGTGAAACTTGCTACTGTCGAAATCATGTTGAGTTTCATCTATACTTAGACTCATATAAAAAAGTTATGGCAGTACTTAATCCAGATATGGTCATCCCTTGAAGTACAACACAATTTGTGAAATCAATTTTATGTGATAAATCAAAAGATTTAGATGACTTCAATGTACATTGTATAAAAAGTACATGCATTTATTATGGAGATTTGCAAAAATTTTCATTACAAATTGAGAATTCTGATGTTTCAATGCCAGTTTTGTGGAAGAGATTTCAATATGAGACATATCGAACTAAGACAGGAGATGAATCCAAAAAATTGGATTGAAGGAGAGTGAATTACCCTACCTTGAATTTTTGAACAAATTTCGTACAATGAATTATCCACATATCCAACGTTGTCATGGTGCACGATGGCAAGCTAAACAATTTCGTGATTCCAAAAATTGTTTTCCACCTTGTTGTATTCTTTCAATTGTAGATTTCTCCGAGAACTATACATTTGCTCCTCAATCGCAGATTCAAGCTCAATATTATCATTCTGATCAAGTTGTAATATTTGTGCAAATGACTTATAGACACGCACAATTTGATGTGGATGGGGTAGAAAACTGTACTGATCCAAATGAACGCATTATCATCAAGGAGGTTCGTTTCTATATCAGCGATGATAAGGTTCATGATAGGAGCTATGTAGCTCATTGTTTTGCAATATTTTTTGAAGATATTGCAAATCATGGGATAAATGTTTCACAACATTGGATTTGGTCGGATGGTTGTGCAGGTGAGTACATAAGTTTCAATTCATTTTCATTTATATGTAAATTTGTATTTGATTTCAATTTGATAAATTTTATTTTAAATTTTCAATTGTACATGTACATGACATACAACTTTACATGGAGCAGGATAATTTAAATCTGCAAAAGTTTGGCTATCCATGCAACGTGCTAGACACAATGTCAAGTTTATGTGGAACTTCTTTGAAAGTGGACATGGAAAAGGAGAGAACAATGGAGCAGGAGCATGTGTGAAGCGTGCACTTCACCAACATGAACTTGCGAGTACTATTAATTTTGTTTTCAATTTGTTTGTATCTATTTCTTAATATAATTTCATTTAAAAAGAAGTGCACATAACAACATCTCTAAGTTCTTTTATGTAGGTAATAACATAGAGAATTCAAACAAAATTGTTGAATGGTGTCAAAGTCATTTTGCTAGTCGGGACATGCCATACAACAAACGCTATATTTGGGAAGTGAAAGGTAAAATATTTTTGTTCTCAAGAGTTCTTAAAAAAATTCATCAACTTTGCATTTCAATTTTATCCTAAAGTTGTTGATCTAAAAAGGTGCAAATTTCATTTCATATTTGTAACAGGTATTGATCGATCTAATCCTTACAATTGTCAAACAATTGTTGGTATTATAAGTTTACATCAAGTGATGACTTCAAGGCACCACAAGCCTCCATTGATTAAAGTAAGAGAAAAATCATGCTCTTGTGCTGACTGTGTTGAGGACAATCCAATGAGTCAATGCGAGAATATTGCAAATGGATGTGTCTCACAATGGGATATGAAAGAGTTAATCAGAACACCTCCTTATGAAGATGATGAAAATGACATAGACATTCATGATCCTATATATTCAGCTGATTATGAACATGTTTCTGATTTAGTCGTTACAGGTGCGTGTGTGCATACATGTTCTTTTATTTAGTTTTAATTTAGATTATGTAGTGATGTTCAAATTTTATCTACATCTTACTTTTGTTTTAAATTTATATGGTGTCATCTGGATGTACATACATAGGTGATATTTGTGTTGTGGTTGCAGATCCTGACAATGTGGAAGGTGTAGGTAGATTATTATCTACTAAGATGCACAAAAGAAAAATTCAAATTGTCAGAAGTAACTGTAGATGATGATGGACAATCATATCCAACTGGTTCATTTGTTAAGAAGGCACCTATTATCAACAAACTAAGATAGACAAAAATGATGTTCAATTAATTAATTACGTGCCTAGAAAAATAATTCTACATTACAATCACTTGGTTATAGCGACAAAGCTGCAATTTGAGACATTGCCAAAAAAAGGACATGGAAACCAAAAGTGGAGGTTACCTTTTGAAGAACACAAATTGTTTTTGGAGATAATAAAAGATAGAGAGGATCCAGACTATATGTATCAAGAGCTAACTTAGGCTATCTAACTTGTTTTTGTAGCTCATACTTTTATAGTTGAACCAGAGTTTGAACTCATGTTTAATCTAAACTAGGACTGAAATACATATATATATTTGGACCATATTAAAACTTAGAGATGATTTTTTAATATTAGATCATATCTAGTTTTGTTTTTTTGACATGGTAAACAATGGTTTAATAAACATGTAACACAACTAAGTAGACAAATTCAATAATAATGAGTTCGAAGAAATTGAATACTAATTTAGCATGTATTATGATCCCCTTAAGACATCCTTTTTCGGCTGAATTATGCACTAAATAATAAATTATAAATATTAAGGAAAGGTGTTGATGAAT
Source organism: Cryptomeria japonica (assembly GCF_030272615.1). NCBI lineage: Eukaryota > Viridiplantae > Streptophyta > Pinopsida > Cupressales > Cupressaceae > Cryptomeria > Cryptomeria japonica. The sequence continues at coordinate 1,126,013 of NC_081410.1, read as the reverse complement.
GAGGAGAGTGAGAGTGCACCCAATTCAGAGTGAAAGCACATTGTAACACATAAAATAAACATGTACAACACATGAAATGCCTATAAACATGTAACACATGAAATGTCTAGATAATCATGTAACATGTATGAAATGTCCAGGTATAATGTCTAAAATAAGGCTACAAATGCAATGTCCATAGTTCATGTATAATAGAAATCGAGTGCATAATAGAAATATAATGTTCACAACATGTATAAATGTCAGATATATCCATATAATAGAAATGTCCACAACATATACATAGTAGAAATGTCAGATATATTCAGAATAAAAGAAGCAAGAATGTATATAACAATAATGAGCTATGTCGCGCCCTGTCCCGATCCCCGATCTGATCCATCACCTACTCCAGGGGCCTACATTGTGTACACAATTTCCATGTTAAAAAAATTATATATAGTGGATCCCGATGATTAGGGAAAAAATAAGACACATCAATCACATCAATTTAAATTTAAATATAAATTTACCTATGTATTCCTGATGAATAGGATCACCAGGTGCCTGCAAATCTTCATATCTCACGACCATCATAATCTCCTATAATATATATTTAAAATTGAAAAAATATGTCAGTGGTAGTGAATACATAGAAACTTTATATATACAACTAAGTTAAAATCAAATTTTGGTTTCTTACCTTATTCCTCTCCTCGAATGCACACCCGATCCTAGATATCTCCGAAGAGTGTAATGACACAGCATCTGGATCAGTAAAGTCATCCTTAAGAACAGATGAAAAACCTCTTCGCCGAACTCCTAGAGTCTGTGGTGTAGGATGCACTGTAGTCTCGGGAGTTGTAGGAGGTATCGAAATATCCTCCTGCCTGGAACTACTAGGCTCTGAATCTCCTCCACCATGGTTGGTACTAGTCGAGGATCTCTGAAGTACTCATCCAATGAACTCAATCAGCTGCTGAGGAGTGATCCCATGTAATGTAGAGAGAGCCTGATAAGCATCCACAAGATCACTCACTAAATAGGAGCTCATCTGGCGCAGACGATCCTCCAGTAACCGTGCGATCTCTGCAAGCAACAGTAGCTCATAATGAATATGTGGGTCATAAAATGGATGTGTCTCATCAACAATAGGGGCAATACGAGAACACAACATATATCTCCCCACGCGATTAGAAGTCATCTCATCAACCTGAGTAGCAATGTTGGCAATGCTAGAATACATGCCAATGCTTGCCTCCTCAACTGCCATATCACCAGCACCACCTGTGACCAAATCAAAACCTTTCGAAAAAATCGAAAGGTTCTGATCCACAATTGTCCTCTTACTAGGAGGCTGTGTATCATGGTGTCTAAATCTGTCTGCAAATCTGCCCCTACCCTGCCCAACATGTCATGGAAAGTCTATGTAATCAACATCATATCCTAGATAAAATTATGCATACAATTGTTTGCAGAAATACTGTGGTAGCTCATCCTTCTGCGGCCACCCATGATGTGTCGCCAACCATCTAGGATATATGAATGGTGCGACAATAGGATCCTCACATCTAGTGACCCGATATTCTCTAACCACAACCATTTCCATGTAAAATGGGAACATGGATTTCACATTCATTGCAGAAACATCTCTATCTATTGTTTTCCATTTAACCATGCCATAGACAGCGTGAGATAAGTCCTATAAAAATGCTCAATGTGAGGGTCATCATATGGGTTGTATGATTGAGCAAGCTCAATCATATGCATCAACTCATCTCTAATACGGTCTTATCCCCATTGGCCAGCACAAGAGTGTTATTTAAAGTCTGTTGTAACTGCACTAGAGAGAACTACATTCTCAAAATAGTCTGAGTACGAGCAATCTCTGAATTCTCAGGAGTACTCTTAGGATTCTCAGACCTACTTGAGGTTTGCCGAGGATCAGGATGCACACTCTGTTCAGAAGAAAAATGTTGTGAACCACTAGAAGCCATATCTAGATGTGACGTGAAATGTATGAATATATATACGCGCGCGCGCGCGTGTGTGTGTGTGTGAATCTACATGTATAGATTATATTGAATTAAAAATAAGTTCATATACAATGTATGCCACAAAACAAGATGAAACATTGTACAAATATGCTTTAAACATTTTAAACAAAACGAATCAAATGAACCGCGACCTATAGACATTGAAACTTAAAGATTACATTGAAAAATAAATTACATGAACATACACATGAAATTATTTAACATAAAAATTATAATATGCATATGCGACTACACCATTATAGACAATGATTATGATTTTATTAAACTAGAAAGTTACGCCAAATATCAATAATAATAATCATTCTAGCATAATTGTACTTCAAATATAAAATTTTGTAATAGGTATATAATGTTGGAGTAAAATAGACAATCACCTAATTTATTAATAAATCATTAATTAGGTCTCCTTTTACTTTATCTAGGTTTTCATTTTTCTTTTATAAGCATTCATTAGTGTACAATGTAATCTAGTTAATCTAGTTTAATTCATCTTCATTTCAATATCAAATGTTTTTTCTAGATCAAATCTCAAAGTTGGATATGTTGGCATTGTGTTGTCATTGATGTCAACCGTTATGGGATGACTACCGGTATTTGAGATGTATGTGCAACACTGTTAGCGAGGAGTATAGGTTGAGATATCTTTGATATCAACTTGTGTTGCAGAACATCGATAAGCTAAGGAAGTGAATGTCATTAAGAGAAATGATCACTGGAGTCACCGGTACACAAGTTAGTGCCGGACTTGTGTGGATGAAAGGGCAAGGCTACCGATAAGGAAAGGATGTCAACTGATAAGTGTTGTGTTGACAGGATGTAGTTGTCAACTGACAAGCTCATGACCCATGAACATGCAGGATGAGCAAGGTGCTTGAGCTATTGTTTGTGATGAAGAGGCGGAATGTTACCTAAATCACATCAACATCGGAAGAGAAGAATGAACAAGTCACCGGTATGCTACAAGGTTGCAGAACAACAGGACTCTCACCGGATGAAGATGCACTCACCATGTGAAGAGATGACTGACAGTGACTGTGCCCACACCAGATCACATGTGCCTGTTTGAAGATGTGCTGCACAAACAGGGAAGTCACATGAGTGCATTGCTGGATGCAGATGACAAGGTATCACTCCACTGGTAAGTGGAACTTATCTACTACTATGCATAATGTGCATTATAGTTATGTGAGATAAGGAAGAAGAGGTAAAGGCAAGTGTTTGAAGGCTCACACCGGATCTACCGGTGAAACAAAGTAATGCTTCAAGTGCATGAAATCAGGGATATGCACTGGACTGATAGAGAAGACATATTTGGCATGCCGAAACAGAAAAGGAAGAGTAAAGAATTAATGAGTTTGTCAACTTGACAAACCGACTGAGATGATATTCAGTCTGATGATGAAGAAGGCAAGTGGAGCAGTTGAAAATAGAGATGGAAATAGTTGAAGATTGATGACATGGTGTCATCAAGAGTGTTTACCGGTATGTAAGTCCACCAATAATATGGACAAGGTACAAATGCAGAAGACTTCCCATTTGATGAGAATGAGTGTGCTATGGATAGACATGTTCGGTGACCCGTTAAGGTATTCCACCGATAGTTTAGAAAAGAGCAGACATGAAGAATAACCAATATAGTCTAAGATACCGACAGGGTTAGTAAACTGGCAGAAAAGAAGAATCGATAGAGTGTTTTGTTGGTGATCCTATTTGTACCGACAAGAAGATCCAAGCTAGCAATTGGTCGATGTGGATGCCACGTAAAGATGAAGTGGCAAGCTTGGAGAGTTCGGTGGAGTGTCGTGTAGAGATAGGTGTTTCTACAGGTGTGCATTTAATATGGATCACGCGATTCGTGGATCGGATCAGAGGAGTGCATCTCGAGGAAGAATGAACGACAGAGAAAAATTAGGAAGTTGTTGGCGCTTGGATCGAAGCAAGGAAATCGGATTGATTGTGAGATGACCTCGAGAAGGAAACAACATAAATATTAAAGGCGTTTTGACAAAGGCAGGTCGAGATGCAAGGCTATGGTTGTTGAGATTAGTAAGCATGTATTGGAAAGCACGTTAATGGTGGAGATGAGCAAATAATTGTCTGGGCGATTGGATCGGACAAGATCTGATTGGATTTGGTTTGCCTCGAGGCTGATGAGGAAACACTAACCGCCTGAGATTTGAATTGGCTTTTGGCGGGAAAACCAAGTTATAAATATGCAAGCCAAATATATTGTTAAGAGTTGTTGAATAGAAGAAGATAGTGATGTTGCGAAGTGATTGAGTGTTACTTCTGCATGTGAGAGAAAATCAGTCAAGTGCTCAACGGGTATCTGAGAAGAGACTGAGTGTGAGGGAGAACCAGGTTGAAGTTTTCAACCGGTAGCACAACAGAACCAATAGTGTCCATATCGGTAGAACAAAAGTGAAGGAAGTTGCAGAGAAAGCAGACATAGAACCAACAAAGTATAGTACTGGTGAAGAGTAGAACAGTGAGGAGGAGATCCAGTAGAGAAAAACAAGAGGAGAGGTGAGCTGATAGAGTTTACCGGCAAGGAAGCAGCAGATGAGAGTAGCAGAAGAGTGAACCGGTGTAGCAGAGAAGGTGTCTCACCGATAGAGTGAGGTATATGAAATGGTTACAAGATTCACTTGTAACAGTATGATTAATTTTGTATGTGAAGTTATCTTTGAGATCAGTGAGTTGTAGCTCGGTGCAGGGGTTGTAGCCCATAAACAAGTTAAGGGTTGGTGCTCCTTGGGTTGGTACCCTAAATCAGGGATTGTAGCTCCTTGGGTTGATGCCCTAAACATTGTAACAGATTTCATTGTGAGGCTAGATTGGAAAAGTAGACTCCAACAACATTGCTTACCGAGGTTTTTCCCATCTTGGGTTTTCCTCATACATGCTGGTGTTATGTGATGTCCCTTTGTGTGAATGCATTTGTGTTTTGTCTCCTCACAAACCGGTAAGTTTGCATTCAACTAGATCTTTTAAGCAGTATACTTTCATAGAGATAGTTATAGGGAAAAGTTTGAGAACCACTGATTCACCCCCCTCTCAGTGGTGCATTGTGTCTAACAATTGGTATCAGAGCATAGGTACCCTGTTTATCAAGCTTTCTCTCGCTTGGGTAGATTCTGGCTTAAGGACATAATGGTATGTTTAGTATTAATCCCAACTCCGGTGTTTAATGGGTCTAACTATTCCATTTGGAGTTGTAGAATGGAAGTTCACTTATCCTCTCTAGGGTATGATGTGTGGATGTCTATTGTAAATGGTTTCCCTAGTAAAGTCTGTCATCCCACCGATTTAGATGCAGAAAGAAGAAACCAGTGCAATGAAACTGCTATGAAGGCTATTCTCTGTGGGTTAACAGGTGATGTCTCCTCACAAGTGGACAAATGCAGATCGACAAAAAAGCTTATGGGAGAGATTGAAGAAGCTCTATGGAAATGAGCCCACTACTGTAGAACGGGCTTGTGATGATATGATGAGAAATGCATCTCATGTATCTGCAGATGATGAAGGCAGATCTGCTAGCATCCGCAACAATGATGATGAAGGAACCCACCTCTTTATGGCTCAAGAATTAGAAGATGAGAGGCACACATCTGAGAATGATCATGTAGATTACTCCTACCAACAAGATGTGTTTGGCAGTGATAGTGAAGATGAAGCAAAAGTTGATCTTGAAGGTGAACTTGTAAATGCTCTTGAAGAACTCAATAGAGTGAGAAATGAATACAAGTTATTCAAGAATGTTGCAATAGTGGAGTAGGACCGGTTGATAAAATGCATTGAAGAATTTAAGAAATGCATCTCAGAATTGAAGGCTCACAAGGAAGTCACCAAGGAGTGTTGGTGCAGTGATCTAGCCTCTGAGCTAGAAGTAAAAGATAAAGAATATCAAAAGTTGCTTGGAGAAATGGAGGTTCTCTTAAATGACCTTGAGAAGTGTCAAAATGAGCTCAAGGTAAGAATCCGGTTTGATGGCAGCAGTTATGCCTTGGACAAAATGCTGAAGAACCAAAAACATACCAAGGACACTGAAGGTTTAGGAAGTGGTGCTGATGAATGCTCCACCAGCAAGAATGTCCCCCACAATGACATTTTGTTTGTCTCCTCAAATGAAGAGAACAAGGGACATACCTTCCCAGTTAGAAATGCTCCCCAGAAGAAGGTAGACCTAACCACAACTGGTGAAAACTTGCTAACAAGAATGAAGACCGATGTTGCAAGAAAGAGGAACAATGCAGATCCCAAAAAAAAAGGGAAGATGGGAGAAGACAACTTCACCGGAAGTAGGAACATGAGAAGACAACAAAGAGGACCTCCTACTGGCAGAGGTCAAAGGAATGCTACCGCCCACAGGACAAAGCAAGTGCGGGAGAAGAAGAGACCAGAAGGAAGGGTTGCACAAATTGGACAACCAAGGATCCATCCTCAATGAAGGAGAAACGAAGATGCTAGACCGGTAAGATCTCCCCATGCATGACAGAATAAATTTGTAAGTCTTATGCCATCCTTTATCGGTTATTGCTTTGCATGTAATAATTATGGCCATAGGGCAGAAGAATGTAGAAAGAGATCTAGAAGGAATAATCTAGGATCTTGTAGATATCATGCATGTCTCCTCTCCTGGTTATGCTAAAAAGAATCCATTTGTTGTCCCTAAAATGCAAATGTTGTATGTTACAACTGCAATTGATTTGGCCATAGAGAGTTTGAATGCAAGAAGAGGAACTTGCAGTCACATGGAGGCTGATATAGAAACTTTGCTCTGCAAAAAGGTGGATACAGAGCATATGGAAGTCAGAGACCTGCATGGAACCAAAGGAGAAATGTCCCTGCAAGAGCAAGAGGTCCACCGGTTTCGGTTGCTAGTCACAACAACATGATCGGAAGCAGACGATCAAACCAGTATGTCAAGAGATTCCCCAATCATGAAGTTGGGATGGATGTTGTGTGCTACTATAGCACTACTTCCGGTTGTGAGGCAAAATCAAAAAATGGAAGGACCAATCAGGAGAAGAAGGAAAGACCTACTCCCAAGCCTGAAAATGGGAAGAAGATTGAGACCAAGGAGGTATGGAGGAAGAAGACCATGGACCGACATTGTGCATTCATTGCACATGTGATATCTCCTAAGGCCTAAAGGAGATGCAAGATCTAAGGGGAAGTAATACACTAAACTTATCATTCACCCTCTCAGTGAAGGACACTTGGAAGAACAAGATGCTGCCGGTATGAAGGATGGAAATGAAAAGATAAGTGTGTGTAGAGGCTACCTTGACTACACATCTACAGATGAAAGTTGGATCACTAATGTTGTGTCAATGTATGACAAGTTTATCAATTGGAATTAGATGCAAAGTGACACAAAATGACAGGAGTCACAGGAAGGTGCTCCGATAGAGATAGTGGACCGGTACAAGAAACTGGTATATGCAGGATGTTACCGACATGATTGCTAACAGGTACTTGCAGGTTATGTAAGACAATGTGGTTGGAGATCATTGCAATAGCCCCAGTAGCATGGAATGTGAAGCTATGTCTCAGGTGGTGTTGATGAAGACCTAAATGACATATATTGGCTCGATGGTTGATCATGCAAGCATGCATATTTCTGGGCTAACCGGTTTAATTTATGGCATGACGATGTCATTGCATGGCATTGTGTACATCCAGGTTCATGTCATATGCTGTGGTGAAATAATGGAGCTGAAAGATCATCAGATGATCACATATGCACAACTCAACCGGTATATGGTGAAGATTGGAGCCCCGGTATTGGACCTGACCGAAGATGAGGACCTGAGATGTATGACTTAGGGGGAGTTCAAGTGCTTATGATGCTGAGCCGACATGCTTGAACTTGTAAAGATACTGACTATCCAAACTACAAATGATGGAAATTGCAGTAGGAATACCTAGAAGAATTTCATGGTGATTGGTACCTACTTGTCATTTGGTTGGTTGTATTCATTGTACAATCACATTTGATTCTAAAGAAATTTGGGATCAAATGAGAGGTGATGCAGTTTGACTGGCAGGTGAGTAGTATTCACTGACACATCCTTCTGCAGTTGAGTGTTTCAACAAATGTTATCAAATTTGCATAAACAATTGGTGTCAGTTGATGATTTAGTCCTCCATCTCAAGTGTTGTGACTTGAGAAAATATAACAAGTGGTATCAAAGGAGGAGATGCATCCAATGAAGATAAAGGGGGAGAACGAATTCTGTCAGTGATCGGTAAATACAAGGAGGAATGATATCCTGACAGTGCCCTTTGCCATTTTTGTCAAAGGGGGAGAAAGATTATGTAGTATACTGCATAGTACATGAGTGAGAATCCATTGGATCATACAAAGGGGGGGAGAGATTATGTAGTATGACGGATACTACATGAGTTGACATCAATGCCAAAGGGGGAGTGTTGGCATTGTGTTGTCATTGATGTCAACTGGTATGGGATGACTACCGGTATGAGAGATGTATGTGCAACACTGTTAGGGACGAGTACAGGTCGAGATATCTTTGATATCACCTTATATTGCAGAACACCAGTAAGGTAAGGAAGAGAATGCCATTCAAAGGAATTATCACTGGAGTCACCGGTACACAAGTTAGTGCCTGGCTTGTGTGGATGAAAGGGCAAGGCTACCCGTACAATGTATCACCGATAAGGAAAGGATGTCAACTGATAAGTGTTGTGTTGACAAGATGTAGTTGCCAACTGGCAAGCTCATGAACAATGAACATGCAGGATGAGCAAGGTGCTTGAGTTGTTGTTTGTGATGAAGAGGCAGAATGTTACCTAAATCACATCAACACCGGAAGAGAAGAATTAACAGGTCACCAATATGCTGTAAGGTTGCAGAACAACAAGACTCCCACCAGATGAAGATGCAGTCACCATGTGAATAGATGACTGACAGTGAATGTGCCCACACCGGATCACATGTGCCTATTTGAAGATGTGTTGCACAAATAGGGAAGTCACATGAGTGCATTGTTGGATGCGGATGACAAGGTATCACTCCACCAGTAAGTGGAACTTATCTCCTACTATGCATAATGTGCATTATAGTTCTGTGAGATAAGGAAGAAGAGGTAAAGGCAAGTGTTTGAAGGCTTACACCAGATTTATCGATGAAACAAAGGAATGCCTCAAGTGCATGAAATCAAGGATATGCACTGGACCGACAGAGAAGGCATGTTTGGGATGCCAGAATAGAAAAGGAAGAGTAAAGAATTAATGAGTTTGTCAACTTGACAAACCGAATGAGATGATATTCAGTCTGATGATGAAGAAGGCAAGTGGAGCAGCTGAAAATAGAGATTGAAATCGGCAAGAAAATGCTTTAGATGAAAACAGTTGAAGATTGATGACATGGTGTCATCAAGAGTGTTTATCGGTATGTAAGTCCATAGGTAATATGAACAAGGTGCAGATGCAGAAGACTTCCCATTTGATGAGAATGAGTGTGCTATGGATAGACATTTCTGGCGACCGATTAAGGTATTCCACTGACAGTTCAACAAAGAGCAGACATGAAGAATAACTGGTACAGTGTAAGATACCGGCAGGGTTAGTAAACCAACAAAAAAGAAGAACTAGTAGAGTGTTTTGTCGGTGATCCTATCTAGACCGACATGAAGATCCAAGCTGGCAGTTGGTCGATGTGGATGACACGTAGAGATGAAGTGGCAAGATTGGAGAGGTCGGTGGAGTTTCGTGTAGAGATAGGTGTTTCTACAGGTGTGCATTTAATATGGATCCTGTGATTTGTGGATCAAATCAAAGGAGTGCGGCTCGAGGAAGAATGAACAACAAAGAAAAATCAGGAAGTTGTTGGCGCTTGGATTGAAGCAAGGAAATCGGATTGTGAGATGACCTTGAGAAGGAAACAATAGAAATATTAATGGTGTTTTGATAGAGGCAGGTCGAGATGCAAGGTTGTGGTTGTTAAGATTAGAAAGCACGTATTGGAAGGTGCGTTAATGGCGGAGATGAGAAAACAGTTGTTTGGGCGATCAATTCGGACAAGATCTAATTGGATTTGGTTTGCCTCGAGGCTAATGAGCAAACCCTAACCGCCTGAGATTTGAATTGGCTTTTGGCGAGAAAACCAAGTTATAAATATGTGAGCCAAAGATATTGTTAAGAGCTGCTGAATAGAAGAAGATAATACTTTTGCGAAGTGATTGAGTGTTACTTCTGCATGTGAGAGAAAATCAATCAAGTTCTCGACGAGTATCTGAGAAGAGATTGAGTGTGAGGGAGAACCAAGTTGAAGTGTTCAACCGATAACATAGCAGAACTGGTAGTGTCGATACCGGTATAACAGAAGTGAAGGAAGCTACAGAGAAAGTAGACATAGAACCGACAGAGTATAGTACCGGTGAAGAGCATAGCAGTGAGGGGGAGATCTAGTAGAGCAAAACAAGAGGAGAGGTGAACCGTTAGAGTTTACCGGCAAGGAAGCAACAGATGAGAGTAACACAAGAGTGAACCGATGTAGCAGAGAAGGTGTCTCACCGCCAGAGTGAGGTATATGAAATGGTTACAAGATTCACTTGTAACAGTATGATTAATTTTGTATGTGAAGTTATCTTTGAGATCACTGAGTCGTAGCTCGGTGTAGGGGTTTTAGCTCCTTTGAGTTGTAGCCCATAAACAAGTTAGGGGTTGGTGCCCTAAACATTGTAACAAATTTCATTGTGAGGTTGGATTGGAGCAGTAGACTCCAACATCATTGCTCACCGAGGTTTTTCCCATCTTGGGTTTTCCTCGTACATACTGGTGTTATTTGATGTCCCTTTGTGTGAATGCATTTGTCTCCTCACAAACTAGATCTGTTAATCAATATACTTTCATAGGGATAGTTATAGGGAAAAGTTTGAGAACCATTGATTCACCCCCCTCTCAGTGGTGCATTGTGTCTAACAAGATAGCTTGCAATCATAGCTTTTTCTCTCTAGATGTGATTGGCGTTTTTATTGTAAGTGATTCTTGGGAGTTGTGAGGCTCAATATCAACTCCAACATTCAAATAGGGGGTTGTCATGACAACCTCCTACATAGAGGTTGTGTCCTCATGATGCTTGGTAACCAAATAAGGAAACATTACCCAAGTATTAGCTACATCTACTCATGTTGCACTTCACTCAACATACTAGTCCTATTATACCTTATACTAGGAGATCTCACTATTGCGCAATGGAATTGATGCATCTCAAGCATGCTCAATATTTTTACAACCAAAACAATTTTTGGATCTTAAAATTGAAAAGCATGTTATTCAAGAACATAGAACTCATGAACATCATGTTTCTTGAAGAGCGATACATGAAATATATGATAAATTCACATGAGGGTTAGTGGCGATGTTAACCTATAGGTGACAAGCAAAGTAACTTCTAGATATGATGCTTTCATATCTAACTATATAGTAGTTATTTCACCAAAGCGTTCTAGGATCTCAAAAGGTTCCACAAAGTGAGATGCAAATTTGGAAGACAAAAATTAATCAAGCTTGTCAGTGGCTAATTTATTAGAAACCCTCTCTTTGATACATGACTATTTTGACATTTTTTGTCATTTATAAATTTTCTAAAAATTCACTGTACATTTCCCAATTGCTAATCAATCTAAGTTTGATCTTTCATCTTTTCTAGTTCATTTGGATCCACAACTACCATGTCCTCCTATTTGTTAAGCATACAATACTTGCTTACGAACCTCCAATGAAGAAATGAGAAGTGTGTTTATGGTTAGTGTTATCATATGCAAACTCAATTAATGGTAAGTAAGTTCCCATCTTTATTATTGAATCCTAGATTCTACATCAATAACAAGTCCTCAAGAATTTGGTTCACTCTCTTTTTGTTGATCAAACTTAAGGTGATGGGTTGATCTATAGTCCAATTTACTTCCCAATTTTGTGTAAGGTTTTCCAAAACCTTGACATTATCCAGGTGTCTCAAATATTATCTTATCAAACTTACCTTTATTAAATATGATATTCTTTGGTACTCCATGAAACTAAAAGATCTCCTAAATAAACCACCATTTCAAACCAACAAAGTACTTAAGGTTCTTGAAATAATTTTGTTAGGATTAAGGCACCATTGACTATACAAATCTTTATGTATATGTTATGTATCTCCAACACTCTTGGAAGGTATACATGGATGCTTGAATGTAATTAGAGAGATTGTTTGTAAATTATATTCTCTTATATATATGGTAATTGCATTCATAAGGGAGATGGATCTCACTATAGTGGTGTTTATATTTAACTTTGGACCCACAAAAGAAATATTCTCAATTTTGGCTAGTAGAAAAGAAAATGGAGAATGTTGTCATAAAGGATGAGGCTTACATGATTTTTTTGACTCCAAAACAAAGCATTGTACTTAAGGATCTGTGAGCTATAAGGGAGTTATAAATCAAATATGCTTTTTTGGTTGTATTTTCCATTTGAGGATACATTGATTGTTTTACTATTGTTCAAAGATGCTTTTGAAATCCCTCCAAACTTAATTTTAAAAATTTAAAACAATATATGTTTTAAAAACAATATATATGCATTTTTTTTTTTTTAAATAATTAAAAAATAAAAAATGTATACATATATTATTAAAACAATTAAAAAGAAAAAAAAAATTAAAAAAGAAAAAAAGCCTTTCGGCCCTACCTTGCTCAACCGAAGGACTTCTTAGCCCCCCTCCCACTCCAACTATTTCAGACTATGGAAATGGGGGGCTAAGTGCAATTGGCAGGTATATGTAAGGTCGAGCCCTACTCGGCCAAGTATACCTCGCCACCCGACCTCCACGTAGGCACCATGTGGCGCCACGCAGACTCTATCAAGTAGGATTTTTTTTCCCTTTCACTTAGCCTAAAGTGGGACACAACACTATACTTTCACCCTTAATATACAAAGATCAAATATAACATGCAAGAGAGTGTTACCAATAGTTGTGGCTCCTCTCTTGAGATAATAGACATGATAAACAAGATTTAAGAAGAGTCTTGGCTGCTGCGAGAGTCTGAGAGCTAAGAGTATTTTAGTAGAGCTTCATTGTAGGAGAGAAAGAGATGAAGATGAGATGAGAAAAATATTTCCAGAATGACCAGATGAGGAAGAATGACTTTTTGTTGCTTGGAATGGGCGAGAGCAATTGTTACAAGCACACACATATCACAAGCAAATGGTGCAAAATATTGTTTGAATCATGGAATTCATTGGAATTGTGGGTCATACAAACGTCTACACATTGTGCTCTTGTCCAACTAATGTCTTCTAAAAATCAAACCACATGTTGCTAACACTTCATCTTTACTACCTATGAGGTTGGAATCATGAAATTTCGATCATAGGTTTTCTCATAAATGCATTGGGTGTAATGTGTAAGTGTGAAATTAGCATAAGGTGCAATTTGTGACACTACACAACCTTAGTTGGAACACATATATATACAACTGGAAAGGGTGAGAGAGTCTATGAGTTGTGATTGAATGGTTTCATGCAGTTATCAAGGGTAAGTTGTCTTTCATTAGCAAGAATGAAAATTAACAACCTTCAAATCTTTGATGCAAATTCATTGAGAATTTATGTAGTATGTTGATTTATGTTTTGTAAGCTAACAATCAATGACGATTACATAAAAATCGTCTTAGTAGCATTTGATCTCATCTATACTCACTATTTTTGCAATTTAAGTTTGGGTATAGAAAAACTAAAGTTGTCAAAGGAAAGTAATCATAAATAAATTCCTAATAGTTAAATTTGTTGTTTGTAGCCATGAACTGAAGTCTACCCTCAAATAATTTTTGAAAGCCTTTGTCACAATTCACCACATTGTTAGATGCATTTTTGGCTTTTTTGAAGCTACCATCGAATTGGGCAAGGGGTCTGGAGATTGCACATTGAGTGTTTTTTAATATATTTGAAAGAGAATGTTGTATCATGGAATGAAATGATTGCAAGGTATGAAAGTGCATAGTTTAGTTGTTGATGTTCTTATGTTATTTTTTCAAATACAAAAAATATAAATAAATTTGTCAAGTCATGAGATTTACCTATTCTTAGCTTCCTAGGTTTTAGAAATAAATATTTTTAGTAGTCTTATTTTTTGTTTATTTATACTCTTCTTAATTATTTTTAATAGTAAATTTAGTGATTTTTTTTTATTCGTGAATGTTAAATATTTTAAAATTTGATATCACTTGATGTGTTTTACATAGGTTTTCTAAAAGCATGCTAGTTACAATTTATTGATAATAGAGTGAGTGATATTGATTTGATGTTGGCTTGTCTCAAAAAGATTTTGTTGGGGTGTATGAAGTGTTATGTGTACTCTATGTGTAATTATTTTCATCTCCACATTTGTTGATCTACATTATTGCTTTGTATTTATGGTGATGATAAGTTTGATGTAAATTTGATATAAACAAATAATTAAGACCTAAGTCAAAATTTGCATCCACATTTCTTAATATGTATATCACTCTTTGATGTCCACACATAAACTCCTTTATATCCTTTTATGATTTCTTATTTAATGTATACTTGAATTATTATGAAGTACATTATAGTCATTTCTCCACACCTCATAGCGAACAAATGCAAGTTATAGAAATACATATGTTAGAAGAACAATACAAGGATCTCTCATAATTTTTATTTAGTTTATAAAAGAAAAATATGTAAATTTCTAATGATTTGTCTCTTACACCTTCCATTATTACACATGGTACATATCTAAATATGGATATATTAGAGATGTTGAACATCACTTGTCACCTATGTCCCATTATGAGAAAATTTAGACTCTTAGAAAATTGTATGAATAAATACATTAGTAAAATATTTATATAATACTTTAACATATGACCATTTGGTTTATTCTTTCCATAATGGATCTAGTAAAATATTTAATCATACTTCAACATATGACATTTTGATTTAGACTTTCCATAATATATTTAGGATATCTTATTTTACAATATATAATAATGAAAATGACTCATTACTTCATTTAATTTTAAGAAAACAACACACTCAGAACTATTTTAAAAAGACAAATTACTAATTAAATTATTAAAAAAATCAAATTATAACTAATAATATATTTAAATTTTATTTATAAAAAAATTATTTGCAATTATAAAATCTTTATCATTCATTTAATATTTATATATGAGTTTGCTCTCTTGAAAAACTATCTTTTCCATACATGTTTTTGGCATTTGTCTTTTTTATGATTTGTCAAGGAAGCTTAAAGGTTCTCTTCTTAATGACTCTTCAAATGAAGTAGAGATTAAAAGGTCGGAGCGTATGTCAAATTGAACAATATATTTAAGAGAAGTGTAAGCCATAACACATCAATTAATTTTCCGATGGTTCCTTAATCTATTAGGGGAAGAGCACCAGTAGTCGTCATAGCTAACTTTGCGCACCCACAAATCTTAAATGGTACATCAAATTTTTATTTATTTATTTTAGTTGTCTTTGTATGCGACTTAACTACTTAAACCTATTGATCTGGCTTCTGGGTAGTAACGATGCACACTATGGAATCAGTTGTGCGCACAAAGGTCAAAAAGTACACATTTCAAAGTGCTACTTGATACCTAACTAAAGATGTTTCAGTAACCGTCAACTAAAAATCGCTAGTACTTGTTGACAAAAGTCCCAATAGTGGTGCACAAATGTTCCAATAGTGGTACATAAATGGGACAAATGTTCCAATAGTTGTGCACAAATGGGTCAATTAATTACAAAAAATGATCGGTTATTGGTACAAAATAAATTTATTAATGGTGTTTTTACTATGACGGCTATTGGGGGATCAACATTACAATAAGGTGATGGTTATTGGAACTATGTTATCTATTGGTGCTCTTCCCCTAGGAATAGTGGAAGGGAGGTTGGGCTAAATGTTCGAAGTTAGTGCTCTCTTCCCTTACTTTATAGGGTAGACAGAAAAATGGTCTAGTAATCTATTGTTGGATGGATTACTAAAGAAAAAAAAATTAAGTGGTTTTTAAAATATGTCTAAAAAAAGATAGATTAGATTTTCACAATTTATAAGGATTGTTTTCTTTTTTGGATTTTAGTGTGTGATTTTGTTTGTATCAATGTTTTGGATCACATTTTATGATTTATCATCAAAATGGGAGAACTGTAGTCCTCATGATGGATCATAGAAGGTGATATGAAATGTTGATGCAAGCAAAATCACACACTAAAATCGAAAAAGAAACCAATAATATTTTAAAAGTTATAGTTATTATTATTATTTTTAATCGGTAATTGGCCGAAGCCTAAATAGCTTTTGACTGGAGCTATGAACCAGTGGGGACACGGTAGGGGGCCCCATCCCCATTACATATCTTTGAATTATTATTATTATGTTTGATTAGATTGACCCCAAGACCTTCCCCATCCTATGGAAGGCCAAGAGTCACAGCTTAGAATTCCACTTCAGATGTCCCTATTGGGAATTGAATTTGGGTCTCCACAGTGAGAACCCGGTGTTTTAACCAGTTAAGCTCAACCCCTTGGACAAAGTTATAGTTATAATTATTATTTCTAAAATACAATTTTAAGTTATTGTATATAAGTTTTCAAGTATTTTTTAAAAAAAAAAATTTAAAAATTAATTAATACAAATATTTTATTAACAAAATGTTTTAAAAGATAAGTTTAGAAAAAATAAAAAATGAAAAGAAATAAATGTAAAAATTTCGTGATATATTTTTCATTATAAGATATTAATTACATAATTTCTACCACTACTTTTTTAATGTAATTTTTCATCCACAAAATTATATTATACTAAATGTAGTCACACAAATCTGTCCAGCTTAATTAAATAAATATTCGCTATTTATTTGATTAAAAATCCACTAGCCATCAATTAATTAAATTAATATTTAATTAATTCATTCCCAAACATTCTTCTATTAATTAAATAAATTATTCAATTTATTTTAATTAATTCATTAAATCAAATTCAAATCAATTAAATAAATAAAATCTATTTATTTAATTAAAATCTCCTTTTTCTCTTTTTAAATAAATTAAATAAAACATTTATTTAAATCATTATCCCCCCCAACTTGCATTTTCCTACAAATGCAACTTACACAACTTTATTGAAATAAATGAATTTTTATTTTAAATAAAATCCTATTTTCTTTCACCCACCAAATCCAATTGCAAAATCTAATCCCCTTCTAGATTTTTCTAACCCCTTCCTAATTAGCCTAATCCATCCCCTAATTATTGTCACATTCCTAAGCAAAATGAAGTCACTTCTCAAAGACTTCAAAAGTTTTTGAAAAACATTTAATGCTTTGTGTGTTCAACAAATTAACCCCCAAAGTCTTCCAAGACCACTAATGGCTCTTACATGACCATTTATGGTTATTTCAAACTTGTCCCCCCAAGCATTTATTGCTTTGACCATATTTATCCTTCTTGCCTTTGCACAAGAATTTATCCATTGGATAAAAGCTTTATTCTTTGAATAAAGAGTTTATTCATTCAATTAACCTTGACTTTAACTCCCAAAGTCATGTCAAGCATTTAATGCTTATTCCCTCTCCTCTCAACCTATCTCACATTGACACTTGTCATCCTGGGATTGGGTTGAAAGCCCTCACATGGATTTGAAATCATTCAATCCTGACCCTTGTTGAGATTACTCAATCTCAACCATCCATTGCTCCATTTTCCCTATAAATAGAGCTCATTTCTTCATAATCTAGATCCTGAAAACTTGTATGCATTTAACCTATAGGCATTTTAGAGAGCATTTAGCATAGTAAACTCATATATTGTCATTTTGGTGAAAATAAATCATTTTAGTATCAATAGCTTAATATTAGCTTCTTTATTTACATTTAGAACAATATTTCAATCTCAAACCTCCATAAGCATCCATAGTGCAAAAAGCTGCTGAGAGCTACACTATTTTGGAACTTGGAGAGGAGAGGAACAAGGGAGAAGGAACTAAGAGCATGCTAAGAGGCATTTGAAGATGCCTCATTATCTTCGTTTCATTTGTTAGATATATTAGCATGATTTTAGCATCTCTTTTGATATGTCTGTTTAAATTAACTTTTGGTTAACTAACACTAACGATTTTCTGGTTTCTTGTGTTGTTTGTCATTTGCTAACCTTGTCCATTTAACAAAGCATCACTAAACAAGACGTATCCATGGTGAACTCAATAAAAACCTTTCAACTTATCAATAGAAAAAAAAAACCATAAACAACGATAATTAATTAAATTTTCTATAAGATTCTCAGTTATCCTTCTTAAACAAATCTAAATAGGTAAACGACAACGTAGGACTTTCAAATCCACCTGACTTCAATTTGGAGAAGCACCACGTTGACTACTATTGTATAGTAAGTGAGGATAACTTCCGAGTTCAGAGCCATGGCGATGGCTTCGACCCCCAAAGTAGTGTTAGGATGTATTGGGTTTGTAGTATTTTGGATATTAGCTGTGTTTCCTGCGGTGCCCTTTCTTCCAATTGGGAGGACAGCAGGCTCAGTCCTCGGGGCATTGCTTATGGTCATATTTCAAGTGCTCTCACCTGATCAGGCCTATGCAGCAGTTGATCTTCCTATACTGGGTCTCCTCTTCGGCACAATGGTCGTCAGCGTGTATTTGGAAAGGGCAGACATGTTCAAGTATTTGGGACAGCTCCTCTCATGGCGTAGCAGAGGCGGCAGAGATTTATTATGTAGAGTTTCCGTTATTACAGCAATCACAAGTGCTTTGTTTACAAATGACACATGCTGTGTCGTTCTCACCGAATTTGTACTTAAACTATGCAGACAGCACAATCTGCCACCCCAGCCCTTTTTGTTAGCTCTGGCATCCAGTGCAAATATTGGCTCTTCTGCAACTCCAATTGGCAATCCCCAGAATTTGGTAACGTTTTATACAAGTTATGTTTCTGCAAACATATGATTTTTCTGGATTCAATTACATAGTTTATAACCAGTTTTTATCAAGCCATCTTCGTGAATCTTACCAGCATAAATGGTCGACTACTCTACTTAGGCATTCATTGCATTCACTAGCGGAAGCTCTGTGATTTCAAGGGAGGGTACCTACTCAGTAGTACTCCCATTTTAGCGGCATAAACTAATACAATTTTGCTCACAATCAAGACTACTTTTCTTGTTAATTGTCCTCACAATCAAACTCACTCAGCTTACTACGCCATCCTGCAAAACCTTCAGCAAAGGTGGTTGTGCATTATGAATCATTCATTATGGAGCTCCTTAGCTCATTCAATCTTATACAAATTATATGCTTTATAAAATTGAATGTTCTATACTTAGAATTACTTATTACAGCATGTCAAAAAAATCTGGAGAAAGCTGAAGATATGATTGAGTTCCTATCTGTTAATTCTAAAATATTTGTGTTGTTTGGTATTCAAGGTAATGGAGATCTGTGGAATTTGATAATGTTTTATGGTCGGTACAGCATTACTATCGTATTTTTAATACTCTTCCCAATATGTAAAATTTTGCTTGTATACTCTTTGGAAACAACAGACAATTGCAGTACAGCCAAGTTATTCTGTTTTCTATATTTTTCCCAATATGTATTTTACCTGTAGGCTTGTTTGGTTTGCAACAGGTAATTGCATTACAGAGCAAAATTTCTTTTGGTAAATTTGTGGTGGGACTTCTGCCTTCTATGATTTTAGGAGTTTTGGTGAATACTCTGATACTGTTGGTGCTTTATTGGAAGCTACTTTCTTCGGAGAAAGATGAAGAAGCTGTAGTGCAAGTTGAGGTGAGCGAAGAGGATGTTAACTCTCATAGATTTTCCCCTACAATGTTATCTCATGTGGGGTCCCCAGTTGATGATCTAAGCCTTTCAGAGGTTAATTCTGAAAGTGTTTATGAGAGAAACATCGGCCAAATTGACGTGCAGGTATTGACAATTTTTCACCAATTGGCAAATTTCTATAGAAAAAATTGTTCAGGTTTTTCTATTGAATGTAGATAAAGGTATTTGCCAAAATATCCATGGTTTGATTGCAAATCCAACATATTCCTTTATAATTAGTCAATATTACAGTATAACCATGAAAGATCCACCGACCATTTTTACTTGTTGCAGCGAGTTGAAAGCATTATCACAGAAGTGAGGGATGAGTGTGTGGGTTCTGAAGGACACCATGAAGGAGTTTCATCAAGGCGGTCATTGAAAGTGAATCTTCAACCCATTGCAAATGGCGACAATGTAAGAGGAATTCCATTGGCTGAGGTACTTGCAGGGAAGGAAGCTCTCCGTGATAAGTGGAAACACATTGCATGGAAAACATGTGTTTATTTAGTGACTGTTGGAATGCTAGCTGCCCTGATATGTGGCCTCAATATGTCATGGAGCGCTATTGCTGCAGCTATTGCCCTTGTAGTTCTTGATTTCACAGATGCTCGTCCCTCCCTTGAGAAGGTATAAAAACTTACTAACCTATGGTTTCAGGATAAAATGATTAAGCTTTAAATTTCAACAGAAGGATAAAAAAATGAACTTTGTCATGGATCGAGAATGAATGTGTCAGCTGCTGCCCTCCCGATTCATGTTTACACCAACTGATTTGCTCATGCTTGTTTCAGGACCGCCAACACCATTTTTATGAAGACTATATCAGTTCTTTGTACTAGAATAAAGGTCGATTTTAACAAGTCATCAAACATCACTAACAACAATTAGAATTTCACATGTCCATTAAATGTTCATAATTTTCTGTCACTGCTTGAGGAGACCGTGTCTGGGCATCCTGACAATATATTGAAGTATGCCATTGTTCATTTTGTCTTTATCAAAGTGTAAGCAACTAAGCTGGCTTCACAATAGACAAATCTTAAATTCATCAAGAACATTCATCAGAAATAAATATATTGTACAGTGAAAACCGTAACTTGCAAATTCATGTTTCCTTTCTGAACCCCATTATCCAGTTCGTAAATTTCATTTACATGGCTATGCCAAGAATTGGATTTATAGGATATTGTGTTGAATTGTTACTTGAATGGCAACACAAAAAAAAAAAATCATGTCAGAATCAAAGGGTAACTACTACTAGTTTTTTCTGACTAATTTTATTAAATTCCCTTCTTTCGGAGCAGGTTTCTTATTCTCTTTTAGTATTCTTCTCGGGTATGTTTATCACGGTAGATGGATTCAACAAGACAGGCATACCCAGTGCACTGTGGGATGCTGTTGAGCCTCATGCACATATTAATAATGCACTTGGGTTGGTGATTCTTTCAGTGGTCATAGTTGTTCTTTCAAACTTAGCCTCGAATGTGCCTACAGGTAAGTTTTCCCATTAATGTTTGATTACAATGGTTTGCACTTGAAAAATGAAATGCCTATCGTGTTTGAAGCTTCCACAAGTATGTAGGAATATCTCTAGATATTCCCACCTGCAACTGGTAATGCTGTTTGTTTAACTTCGCTTCATTTATGAATCAAAACTTCCTATCTGTGTCTTAATCTACAGAGGCAATATTTGTTGTTTTATTCTATTTTGAAATGAATATAGAGGTGGGTTACTGTGTAAAAGGGAAAGAAGGCTATAGAGAACGAGTAGACAGAAATAATTATCAACACCATAAGAAGCAAACTGATAGACAAAATTGATCTATTTAGCTGTATGAGACTTCCATGCTGCATTTTATCCGTTCTTTTGTGCATGCTATGTATGATTTTGGTAGTTCATAGTTCATACACTTTTTGTTCGTATTTGTATTGTTTGATTTTAGATTAGAAAGGAATATTGAACCTTCTATGTTTTTCTTGAAAAAAAAAACTGTAAATATTATTAAATCAAACATCAATAGCACCATGATACTCTTCACTTTGTGATAAATGCACCCAAATATTCACTATCTTTTAATGTGGGAAAAATTCACTGGAACGTATTGGACAAATATATTATTACTTGCATAATAAATTCAGGTTACAAAATACGTGGCCTCAGTTATATGGTATTGCCTCCAAACATACCGTTTTGCAATCTAAATGAAGCTCAAGATTCATCATGTCTTAATCCTAAGAAGACTTTTGTACTCCACCTCCTTATAGTAAAATTCTCAAAGACAGTTTTCACCTCTAAAGAAAATCAAAAGCTTCTCTTAAAAATACAAATGCTCCTTGGGGTTTTCCTGAGTTACCAACCATGGGCGAAGTTTTGGGGGAGGGGAATGGGGACAGAATGTTCCCTCCCCATCCCTGATTTTTTTGAAACAAAAAGGGACATCCCTGGTATGTCTCCTCGAGGTGGGAGACATTCCTCAAGCAAGGGTCCTCGGGGTGATGTCCTTTTATCACCAATGTCCTTGGAATGTCTTGGGGATGTTAGGACATCCCCTGCACTATTGTGTGATTGGAGTATGGAATTCCATTTCAGTTGAACATTATTCTTTTTGCTTTTAAGGTGGAGTAAAACAAGTATTAGTGTAGTTAACAAATTGGTACCCTGCTATCTTGAGCATTAAAGATGGATTCATCATGAAGGCTCTGCAAGACCTAATTGTAAATCTGCATACCGAAGAGCTCTCTGAGGCATATACTTGTGATTCATTTAATCTTATTAAAACCAAATTTGAGGTGAATGTGTTGGTTGAAAATTTTGTACACTTGGGAAAATATACAAAATTGTGGATTCAACCACAATGTATGAGTAAAACTCTCATAATTAAGGGAAGGCTCCCCCTATCTATATCTAATCTAAAACTAAACAGGATGAGACAACAATCTTTCTTTTTTCTTCAAGAAAGCCAATATCATTTTCTCTTCACAGAAAAGTGATAGCAAGTTAACTTAGAACAACAATAACAACTTTTTGAAATAAGATGAGAGAAAGGAAATGAAGTTTCCTGAAAGCTCAAAGACTTCCGTCACTTCCTTTGGGACGAGACAGCAATATCAAGCTCAAAGACTTGAATATACGAAGTCCTATCTACCCTGTTCTATGCTAATAATATCAAGAATAAATTATAGCAGCACAAAGTCTGAAATATCTTATTCTCTTTTACACAAAATAGTAAGAACTAGTATAAGCTCAAAGACTCACAACTATTTCTTATCACAAAATTTATTTCTAATTTCTTTCAAGAACAAGTGTAAGCACAAAGTCTTACAACTCTTCCTAAAAGAATGTTTACTCTAATTGGTATTAACCTCCAATACTTGCAGCACAAAGACTGCAAATCAAATTCGATTAAGCTCTCTAAGAAACACTTGCAAGAAAGATAATATGGAACACAAACTCGAGAATGTAGCACAAAGACTCAACACTTGAGTATTCTTCTTCTATTCCTTTCAATTCTTCAATTGACACATAAAATCTCAAAGACTTCTTTGCTGCAAATCTACCAAAGTTTTTGCTTGCTTTCTAAAAGATAAAAATTACAATAGACCCCCTCAAGTATTTATAGGGGAAGAGTCTTAAGAAAAAGGTGGGAGTATAGGGGAGGAGTCTTGAGAAAAAGGTGGGAGGATCCTAACTAACTTGAGAAATTCTCTCAACCACCAAGACTTATTCAATAACTAACTATGACTTATTCAAAGTCACAAGTCCTATTCTAAATTGACTTGTAACTCGTCTACTTGTAATTACAAAAGTGCAAGTAATGACTTAACTTGCAA
Source organism: Cryptomeria japonica (assembly GCF_030272615.1). Taxonomy (NCBI): domain Eukaryota; kingdom Viridiplantae; phylum Streptophyta; class Pinopsida; order Cupressales; family Cupressaceae; genus Cryptomeria; species Cryptomeria japonica. The sequence goes on along the minus strand of NC_081410.1, from coordinate 1,102,262 downwards.
TTTACAAAATGTTTTTACAAGTAAACATGTCAAAAGATAAACTACAACTAAGAGATTACAATTCTGAAAAATGCAACTAAGTGTTGAAAAACACTTCTGGATGATCACTTGCAGTTCATCAAGATTCGGTTCATGGGTATTCTTTGTCACAATCATGGTTTTCACAATAACATCGCTGCAACAAAGGATTGTGGCATTATTCTTCTCAAAGGAAGAATGAATTTCCTGGAAGAAGACTTGATAGGCAACCAAAGCTTGAATAGATGCAGCTCAAAATGGTTCACTCCTCCACTCATGATGAATCTTCAACTGTAGATCTGAGAGAACCCTTTCTTCTGATAATAATTTCCCATTGTGATCCATGATATTGCAAGAAACTTTCTCACAATGAGAAACAATATCCTGAAATACTTCCAATCGCAATCTCATAGAATCATCAATGTCTTCAACAAGTGACTTGAGAACAAGGGCTTTGTTCTCCAAGAGATCCTGGTATTCTAGATGCACAACCCTCAAAGGAATAACCTGATGTTCTAGAAGAACACTCAACTTTTGTTGAGGAATCTTGAGCCATGTTGTCAAGCTATCTTCCACCTTTTCCAAGTTATGTTTGAAAGCATCAGAAACCTCGTTCAATTGTTCCTCAATGGTCTTCAATTTGAGCATCATTTGAAAAACCTACTTCAAGACCTATGCACATAAATCATGAAGCTGATCCAAATGCTTGTACCTTTTGAGCAGCTCTCTCAACTCCTTGAATTGATTCTTGTGGACCGGAAGAACTTGAAGGATTGCTCCCTTCACTAGCGAATTTTGTGATCTTTTGAACAGCTGCAACAAGTTGCCTATTCTCCTCTTCTAGTTTGTCCTTCTTAGCTAGAAGCTCATCATATTGATGTACTAGTGAAGCTACAGACTACTGGGAATCATGTTTGACTACTTCATGTGTTTGCTTACCCAACTCTACCCTTGTGACCTTGTAATCAGCAACTTGCATCTCCTCATGTGGCTTGTCTACAAGAGGTTCAACAATTTCAGCCACCTTCATCTTGTTGCTCTCAGTAATTACCCTTGAGATTGTCTTGGCCCTTTTAGCAACCTTAGGCTTAGATTGCTTAAGTTGCTGATAATCAAAGACATCAAGAGAAATTTCTTGCTTCTTTCTCTTGGGAGTGAAAGAACTAAGTCATGGAGGTAAAGCCATTAGCTCTCCTTCAGTAGCAGCTCAAAGCAGAGGAGAAGCAATTTCTGTTTGAACAACCGTAGTCATCCTGGGGGAAGTATCTGTCTGGATAGCAACCATGGCTTGCTCAGTAACCAAAGGGCATGAGGATTGTTTCATAAACTCCTCAAAGCTGGAAGTAGAGGTATCAATCTCTGACAAATGAATACATGCAGGAGTATCCTTGAAGATTTCCAGCAAACTCTCTTGTCGATGATCAAGAGGTGGCTCAACTACTGAAATGGGAACGATATTCTGAGGGGACTCATCCACTACTGTGTCAGGAGGAGATAAAGGTAGCTCCATGGGGATTGAGGAAGGAACCTCATGAGGTGACTCCGGAGTTAGTGACTTAGAAGCATCATCTAACTGTTGTTCTTCCTCTAGATCTTCAGGATCAATCACATGAATGTGAAGTTAGGATCTCTCCTTCCCACAAACTGTCGCCTCCTCAGGAGGAAGTACCATCGCTCGACTAACCCGCAACTTGATTTTTGTGCCCGAAGATGATGCACCTTCCTTGTTATCTATGTGGATTTCAGACTTGCATCCGAGGGGTCGTGTAGAATCATCTTCTCTTCCAACCTTGATCTTGATGAGTCTAACACCATTACCTTTGAGCCAAGTGTTGGTGTTAGCTAGGATAGGCTGAAATCTCTCAAGAATAGAATTGCATTCTTTGTGTGACCACTGAATTAATGGAAGTGGAGCTTCATCAACTCTTCGTGAAACATATTCTGGATCAAGCACATTCCCATCATCAATCATTCCTTGTGGATTGTCCATCAGGTTCAAATCAATAATCTGCTCAAGGGTGAGCCTGCAATAATCCATCTTATGAACCTCCTTTTCTGTACGAAGATCCACCCAAATATCCTCTATGCGATGCACATGTATGAAGGACTTTTTGATTCTCTCCTTCATACCTTGGTAGTCAAAATCTGCTCTTAACTTAAACCTTTTGAGTTTTATCTCCTGCATTTCAGTCTCCATAGCTTTGGCTTTGGTGGATGTAAGAAGGGAATACCGGCCAATCTTCAATGGGTTAGTTGTAGAAATCCCCATCCCAACCTTATGCTTGATAGATTGATGTGCATGAACAACCATGATCTGTTTTCCCAACTCCATAAGAATAATCTTATCAGTTCAGTATCTAGGAAGCATGTACGACTACCCGTTGTAACATCCAACTCTCATGTAAGTGAAAGTCGGGAATTGAAAGAACAAGCAACCATATTCATTCACTCTTTCCCATGCCTCGTCTGATACTCTTCTATTCTTTACAGTCTTACCAAACTAACACATGAAATAACCAAAGAATGCATCCTGAATCCCCCTGAAATGTAATCTGCTAGGTCTCAAAGGCAGCTAATCATAGTACTCCCACACCGGTATAAGTGAGCGATCACCCTTGGTAGAAAGACCAAGGAAATGTCTAAGTGATGCTGCTAAATACACCAAGTATGAGTTCATATAGAATGTCATGGTAGTAGGGACTGCTGCAAGTTGTTCACACAAAGCGTCACTAATAATTTCTCCCCATAAGATGTGATGGGATTGCCTTATGAACATGATAAACTGATACATCCAGGGCTCAAAAACATTAGAATGCTCTAGACCCAACATCCTGCTGAGACGAGTAATGATGTCTCCAATTTCCCACTTGAAGTCACAATGGTACAACTTAGCTCACCTTGTGAAAGCGGTACATGGCTCATGAATCCACCTGTTAATGTGGCGTTTGCAATCATTTTCCCTCTTGACATAATAATCAGTTGCACTATCCTTGGAAATCTCCATATACATAGGTGTTGATGGTATTTTGATAACTTTGTCAATAGTATCCGCATCAAGACGGATTATTGCCTCCCCATCATCATTTTTGATAGTTCTTGTCTCTTTATCAAAATGGTGAGCACAAGCAAGAACAAACTCAGGTTCTAGGGCAGCTACCGGAAAAAAAGAAACATGGTGAATGTGGCTGTCCAACAGTTGCTGCATATTACTATCTTGCGGATCCTCCACCCTTTTGATGAAATTTGACATGTCAACATGCCCTATTTCCGTATCCTTGATATGAACCATAGGAGAGGAATCTTGTGAAGGAGAAACCTCATTCTGGTACTTATCAAATTTGTATTTCATCTTCTTTGGAACGTGTTGATGTGTCTTTTATACATGATCAAACACAGAATAAAATACCCAAAGGTACCTCATCCTCTCTTGAACAAAGCTTCCCCGAATGCTGAAGATTTCGCCTAAGGATCAAACGAGGGGCCCTACGTACTTTCTATGAAAGCTGGTTCTTGCAACTTACTTTACTGATGAGGAACTGGATTTTCCTAATACTAACCAATGTTTCAAAAAAAGGACAAAAGATAAGGGATTCAAGAGGGCTATGCTAAACTAAGCCTAAGAATGACTAAACGAAGGGCGATCTTAGTGAAACTCTACCAATCTCAATATTGCCATAAAACAACAACTCTACTGGAATTGATGCGATCTTCTAAGGGAATTCAAAGATTTTTGAATCATGAATGAACATAGATACTATCAATAGGATACATATCAGTATTCAAGTAATGATTTAACCCTAAACAATTTCAATATCTCCAGTTGACCACACAAGGCACACTTACAATCAGTAAGAGGCTAGTGGTTTGGACTATGAGCTTCACTAAAAGATCAAACACAACATTTATCACTGAATCTAACTCTAACATCTAAATACTATTTTCAATAAGTGATTCAAGGAGATGAACAACCATGTAAGAAGCTACAAAGATCGCAATAAAACACCATAACTTCAATATTTCATTGATCTCATAGCAAAATATAACAACAATTGTTCAACTTTCTCTCCTCACCAAATTTGCAATAACTACTCTTCTTCTCTGCTGCTAATAAACTTATTCTTCTTAACTCTAACCTCTAAATGAAATGAGTGAGAGCTTATATAGCATTTTCAAATACAATGAATGACCCAGATTTAAAGAAGATCGAGGACTGAGATTTTGACACCTAAACCCTAATTAGGCTTTGTTACAAAAATAACCCTAATTAGATAAGCATTATCATAACATAGCCAATAGAAATTGGCACAAATAACGAGAAAGCATCGTCCAATAGGGATTGAATTGCCACATCATTTCATAAAAACTTCTCATCTAGAATTTTGTTCCCTTTTCCTTGTTCCTTTCTGGCATATTCAATGAATCTAGACGTAATACCTTCAACCTTTGCAATGGGAACTCAGGCAGGTTCTTCATTCGCTCTTCCGAGTGAAGGACCTCATCAAAGGCCGAAAGAAGAGTCATCTCCCATCCATGCTCTAAATCTTTTTTTTTCTCAATCAGGAACATAGTAGTATACATCTAATCTCGCTACTCTTTTGTGATTATGTCTTCCTCTCTACAAAAGATGACCTTGATCTTGTCCTCCAATTCTTGGATGTCCACATCTATTTCAATCTCTATCCTTCTATCAAGGATTGTACACAGTACATCAAACACCTTATTCCGAATAGGATGGATAGTGTCCTCAACTCGGCTGCACCTACTAATAATGTCCTTGAATAGAACTTCCTTCATTTGGAGCAAAGTTGACCATTGTAGGAGATTATGGATTCCTCCATCAATTATCCTTTCTTGTGCTAAAACCTGTCTTGATGTCCTTACCACTTGCAATACTGGGATGACAATGTCTCTAGTGTGAGTGAATGCATCGACAGTTACCACTAGATTATGAATGATCTAAAGGACTTGGATGGCCCTGTGAACTGTTTTCATCATTCTTCCAACAAATTCCTTAGCTATCATGTAGGATCTATCAATCCATGTATCCATGAGTTGGGCTAAGTTCTTCATCTTTTCTGCCTGATTTATTGACTCAAGAAGGAGTGCCTGCAAGGGTGAGACTACTAGATCCTGCCGCCTTAACGACTGGTTAAGGTGGTTAAAATAATTCCTCCAAGCATTAATCTCCTTTTCCAACCTTTTATTCTTTTCCATTTCTTTTAGTTTATCATTAACTGCCCTTACTGAATCAGTCGCATCTTCCATGGCTTGCTCGGAGGTAAGTGGGCCAAGATCAAATGTCTCTAAATCATATTTTTCTGCCATGATCTCATCATCGTACTTGTCCACTGCTGGTGTAGCTAACTGTATCTTTTTGGATCCTGTATCATCTCTAATTACCTTTGATATCTTTGTAGCTTTCTTCCTTTCAATCTCTTCTTGAGAATTGCCTAGAAGGCTTTCTAAATCAAATGCTTGCTCTTCATCTTCAACCACAACTACCTTTGAAAGTCTTTCTCTAAGACAATCTGGAATGGAAGACTTTCCCTCTCTTACTTGCACTTCCTTAAGCAATGGCTGCTCGCCTCTAAAAGGAGATGTCGCTTCATCATTTATTTATCTTTGTTGATCATTAACATCAACTTGGAGAGGAAGAGACTGACTTGATGAGTGCTGAGGTGTCCTTCCTTTGTCTTGTTTGTCATTTTGTACTGTGGATTCCATAGACTCATCTATTTCATACACCTTCTCTCTTTGATCCTCTCCTTGACTTATCTCCTTTCCATGTCTAGAAGAAGCACTCGAGAAATGATCAAGATTCACCTTTTGTCTCTTCTTGGACGATTCTCTCTTTTCAGGTCCCTCCTTTCTCTTGGACCCCTTAGAATGAGAAGTGTTCTCACTTGCACTCGCCTCTCCTTCTTCTATTCTTGTTTCTAAGCTAAATGTCATAGCTATGTTTTGTTCCTTCAACTTTTGATGTTGGACATCTACCCATCTGTGAGTACAACTCAAGACTGGATCCATCAATGCTCTTAAGTCTGCGACCTCTTGCTCATCCCAATCAATCTTCATTTATTTGTCTTCTTTCTCATAGGAAGATTGAAGATATCTACCACTGTCTTGTGCTTGATCTACTACTCTATAAACTTTGCATTTCCTGATACGATCTAAGGGCAATCGAGAGTGCATCTTCCTTTTTACCTCTACATCATCCTAAACATTTATCCAGAAGTCCTCTACTTGAAATACATACTTGTACTTCTTCCCAACTATTTCTTCCATATGACCATTAGGATCAAAATTTTCTCTCGAGGCAAAAGATGTGAATGAGTAGAGAGATAGCTCCTTTTCTGCATCTTTAGCTGCTTGAGAATTAGGACATACTTCAATTGAATTTTTAAGTGAAATAGGTATAGGGATACCATTTCCATGCTTATGTCTTGATGCCTTAGCACAAGCTGCCAGCTGTCTAGTCACCTCAAGTAGTACTATTCTATCCGTAGGATACCTTGGCAACATATAAGGAGGTGAAGGACATCCATGGATCTTGATGTAGGTGAATTTAGGAAATTGAATGAACCATGCACCATGTTTTTTCACGAGTTCTTGTGCCTCTGGAGACAATCTTTGGTGAATTCCTCCTTGTAGTGTCCTGGTTATATGCATTGTGAAGGTATCGTTGACTAGCTTGTAGTAATTCTTAAGCGGATGATGCAATTGAGCATAAGAATCACATACCCTTATCTCTTTGGGTCCTCTCCCAACAACTCCTCTATGTGGTAGTCCTGCATATTCAAAGCATCTGGATAAAGAATATATAACATATGAGCTCATGTGGAATGACTTAGTAGGGACTAGCCTCCTCAACTGCACATCTAGGTTGTTACTAATAATCCTAGCCCAACTGAACACCCCTTTCCCTTGAACAATCACTTGTATAAAGAAGAACATCACCTATCGAAAAAGAAGGCTTGAGAGGCACCTACAATTCGATTAAGCATGGTTATCAAGTCTTTGAATTCTTCTTGGAAATCAATTCTGTGAGGTGTATTGGGTATCTTATTTAGGCGAGGCCTACTTTTGAGCAACCAATTCTTATTGATGAAGTTTAGACAGGTATCAGAATCATCCTCGTAGATAGACTTAGCTCCTTCTAGACTCTTGTAGATCATATCTCTCTGCTCTGAAAGATGAAAAGCTTCACTTATAGCTCCTTCTGAGAGATAGGCGAGGATAGTTCCATCTTTGGCTACAATTGTCCTTGAATGTGAATCATAGTGCCTGACACATTCGATCATTAGCTCATGACATCTGACTGTGGGAGGGAAACCTGCCGCCTTTATGATCCCACTCTCGATTATCTTCTTGGCTATGGGTGATGGCTTGCCGATGTAGGGTGCTTCTCAAAACTTCTTCACATTGAAGTTTCCTAAGTTGGTGTCTCCGATATTGCTCCATTTGGATACGATCCTCGTCCCCAAGTCGTCATTCTTTTGATCTTCTTTAATGAGAGCCTGCCGGGTAGAGGATCCACTTGCCTTGGGGGCCGCCATTTGTTACCTATAAAAAAGGGCTTAAGTTAAGTTTTAGGTATAGTAATCTAGATAGGCGATTCA